>NC_084545.1:6824500-7182500 GCF_024500275.1 Phycodurus eques
TTTTGACTTAATGCTCTTGAGATGGGTTTGCCAGTTTGGACAGACATCCATGTTTCGTGTAATGATTCTCTTTCAAAACGGTGAAATATATTTTCTGAACAAACACATTTGGTTATCCACAAATCCATAACTTCAATGTCCAGTTTTTGTACAACATAAGCAGCATAACTGCATTTAGAAGACGTGACTAAAATCGTTGCAGCTGTACCTGTACCTCATCAAAGCTGATGACTTGAAGGGCTCTGACACTTCACTGCTGGCCTAAAAAAGAAAACGAACAAAAACGATGCAATAAGATTTTAAAATGACCACTCTCTATCAAGGTCCCCTATTTGGACAACGCTCTCTCTTTTCCATTCTAGAGTCCGAGTGTTAAACATTACCGACGTTACAGACATAAACTGCAACATTTGTCCAAATACAATAGAGTCCAGAAGAGCACAATGCTGAACAGATGCCAGCTACTATTGGCAAAGTTTCTTCTCTGCACACACAATTTCCCTCAGCCAACTGTGTTGTTGAACCAACAGTTATGAATGACTATTGTTTGCAACTTTCAACACAAAAAGCTGCCGAAGAGATTATTGACATTTTCTGATATTTTGTGTAAGGATTGCTTCCTGTGAGAAAACAGCCAACGACTGTCCATTGTTTTTCATAAAAAAACATATTTCAGACTGAAGCAGTTTGGATGGTCATTTCTGCCAGTACTGCGTTTTGCAATTCCTCACTTGAAAACTAATGAGGGTTATGTTTTAAATCAAGCATTGGACTTTTATTATCTTTAAGTAAGTAATGCTGTGTTTGTGAGTCAATGCTTGCTTCATTAGGCAGGGATGTTGCTCATCACAAGAACAGCAACACTCCGCAGGCATTCTCCAAGTGTGTCACTACAGAACAAACAGCAACATTCAACCACTGGTCTTATGACAAATTCTGCCATTAGCGCTGCTACACCATGCTAATGTGAAGAGCTTGGGTAGCATCGACAAGAGTGAAGAAGCATCGAATCATCTATTTGCCTGCTTCAATGTCTGGTTTTTGGTTCTACCTTTAACCTCTGAACTGACTTTAGGGACCAGACACTGACCTCATTGATCAGGAGCTCTTGATTTAGTTTTCATTTGAGGCACTGGTTTTGGGTCTCGGTTTCAACTGCAGCTGGCCCTGGTACCGGCCAAGAACATGATCCTTGGCAAACACAAGGACCACAGGGAGCTAAACCAATTTTCAGCACGATTAGGCATGAGTGGTAATATACATAAATAATCACAAGGTTGCGGTCAACCCTTCTTTAATATCTTCAGGAGGTGTTGAGACATTTATCATTTGCGGAAACAGCCCGGGATAGAGTCATGAGACCACAATATAGTAGAACAATTCTACAAAATTCAAATATACTGTACCGGTCGTCCTCGGTTTACAATGATACCGACATACATGTCAATGTAACGAGTGGCGTAAGAATACATCCTCACAAGAAGGCACAAAGTTACTGTCATATGTGCTGTTTTTCGTTTAATTTTCTATTTCTATCAACATGTTTTTCATACAAATATTTAGTGTAATTATGTCTTTACTACTGCACGAGCGTATGTTAGTGATAGACTACGCTGCATTATGACTTTCAAATTCAGAATGGAATGGAACTACCTGTATATCCCAAACAAATGCTGCCTTTACCAGGTTTAAAAGGAAAGGGGATGCTGAATATCTAGCGCCGTTACGAGTAATGGTAGGTCTTGAATCTGGTGAAAAACCCCTGTCGGACCTTGATAGTTTCATCTAATGCTTTGACTCCTTCTAAAACTCCAATCGAGGTAATGAAAATTGAAAGACGTCAGAATTTAAGTCAATTTCTATACATTCTATACTCATTTCCTCCATTTAGCTAATTATTGGGAGTCCAACTTTTCCAGTGCCAAATGGAATGCTTCCAAGCTAAAAAAAAAAAAAAAAAGACAAGTTTCAAGGAAACAAACACAACAGTATCTTAGAGAGTATCGGGGATTGTACCCAAGGTTGTACTTGTTTTTGTTTTGTGCTGAATGTGCTGCTTCTCTTCTTGCAACATCCCTCCGCGTCATTCCTTTATGACATTTGTGTCATACTTCCCTTTCTAACAATGCTTAAGAGATTCATCAACATAGGAACAACGCTTTCCCCGAATTTCCACTTCCACTCGGCACTTAAATCCCACATCCCTTTAGCTACCGAGGCCACTAGCGCGGGCGGCTGAGCGCTAACTGCACATTAACTCTGCAGTGACTTGCAGCCGTGCAGATGTGAGGGAGGATCAAAAAAACCCAGCAACAGATGCTGCAAGCCAATCGCTCAGCTGCAGCGCGAGCCAAGGCTGCTTGTCCAGCCAAAGCCCTAAAACGCCAGGGCAGACGGGTCAAACTGCTCGAACGGTGTCACATCCACAGTCCATTTGCCACACACACTGTAAACCATGAAGCAACCTCATCCCCAAGCATTATTGTACTAATCTACCCAAGTATTCAAGTTTTATTCCCCCTACAGCTTTCTTGAATGAAAGACACTTCCAGCTGGATTTTTTTTCGTTCCACCTTTTTGTTTCTACATCTCTAAATAATATGTCTGAAATTAGGTCAACTGAGTCTAGAATACCACCCCCTTTCTGACAATTTCCTGCATGGAAGATTGTAAAAGCTGCTGTAAGAAATATTAATTCAGAAAGGCACAGTCGGCTTGTTTTGTAGTCAAGGTCAACATGGACAGCCGGACCACATGGGATGGTAGACAGGTGGTCAAGTGTGGTGGAAAATGAAGGGTTTTCCGTAGTTAAGCGTGGCTCTCTTTCCCACTTTAAATCTATAAAGTTAGTGACAAGACAAACAATAAAAGGTACATCCTTGTTTCTTTTAACAACACCCATTAAAGCATCACTTCCTGTTACCTAAGGAATGCTAAAGCAAATGCACTTTTATGTGTCGTGTGGAAAAAGCTCGAAGTTAAAAAGGACACTGACAGAGGCAAATTTATCTACTGTCGTGATAGCTGCTGTGGGTCAAAGACGGGTCACCCATCGAGATTATCAGTAATCCACTCGCATTCACAACCGTGCCAACAGTGCTCACAACTGGCTTGCCAGTCACCAACACTGTATCGTAAGAGAGGCATCTGGTACAGGTGAGAATGAAACACCATGACACCTTTTTACAAAGTATCCAATAGGAACATTTTGAAAATGTGAATGACTTAAGCGGCACAATAGCATCTCTGTCTCAAAACCGCGTAGTTACATTTTACACCAAAGTATTTGTTGGAGTTGTCAATAACACTTGATACGGTCCTTCCCACTTCGGTGAATGCCAGTGCTTCTTTTTGATGCTTCGAATTAGGACCCAGTCTCCCGGTCCAACCAACTTGGTTTCCTGCTGGGAAACATGTTTACTTTCAGCAGATACTTTTAAATCATTTTGTTTCTCTAACAACTTTCTCATGTTATCAGCTAAGTTTGTTTCGTCATCAAGTTCCCATTTTTGTTTAAACAACGGAAGTCTATAAGGTCTTCCAAACAATGTTTCGTAAGGTGTTAAACCTGTGGTACTTGTAATGTTGATGTACATTTTAACGAGGTCCAGACACTGTGTCCATGACCTTCCTGTCTCTTCCATACATTTTTTCAATCTATTTTTTATTGTCCCATTCATTCTTTCCACGAGACCTGCACTCTGAGGGTGGTACGCACAATGGTTTTTCAAATTAATGTGGAACATGGTTCCTATTTTATTGATTATTTGATTTACAAAAAAAATAAAATAAAATATATCTAACAGTATTTAATAAAAACAAACCACAAATGACTGTTAAGCAGGCAACACACTCCAATAATCGGGCCAAATTTGAGCATTTGTCCTCTCGTACGATCAAAGTCAGCAAGGCCCGATTGTCAGATAGCTCAAAGATTATCCTGACCGACTATCCTCTGGTGTGGGGTGATTTTTCCTCCATTATTTGGTCCAAAAAACAGCCAAGGATGACAGCTGCAAATATAAAACCTGTTCAATATTGCAGATTACAAATTCTTGTGTTTCCAAAACAAAGTTCTGCCAAGCCACGGACTCTGTAACTGGGAGTGAAAAAGAACAATGGCGTCTTGACAGTCTCTGTCCAAGCAAGGACAGAGAAATATGTAATAAGTCTCACATTCACTTCAATTAGCATACATGCAAGTTCAACCTGATTTTGACCTCTAGTCAGAGTCTGTTCAGCAAAAATATACTTGTTTTGCCGATCATCTGCTCAACATTACATTCATTATCAAAGGTTGTCTGGACCTGGTTTATTAAGACATAGTATCGCTCTGTCGGTCAGTGGCGATGCTTGTTAAAAACATGCTGTTATAAAACACGCTTTCATTGGTTGTTAGGCTACTCAGGAGAGCACCGTAAATCTCACATTCAAACGTTGTGATACAAGGTTGTCATTCGATAAGAGACGATATGTTAAAAGACATGTACAGTGCAACCACGCACGAGTTATGACACTCTGAAACAACTGACATGACAACATCCGGCAAACCCACAGCTGCAGACACAATGTGGTTGTCTCAGCAGGGTAAAATGAAAGGAGCGCTAGTTAAAGAGCAGCCAAAGTGTCTTCTATGCAGTCCTGCATTGTATAGGGATACAGTAAAGGAGATATGACATGAGAAGATCTAACAGTGTTGGATTTCACTAAATGGTCTGAAAACAGGCTTTGTAAAAATTGTCACAAGAATGTCTGAAGCCTAATGGGACAAATATAGATCCATCATTGTTAGAGTGGGGGGAAATCGTCATGCTGCACAGCCAGATTGCTGCGGCACTGACACAGTACAGCATGAGCTCACAGAGGCAGACAGTAACCTAATCCCTGTGACAGCCTGCTAAAATCACAGGGCTCTCGCCTTCTGGAATGTGCTCTGTATGCTCACTCGCCCCCTCTGGCACTGCGACACTTCCTGCGACTTACACCAAATCCTCGATTTTTAGCCACAAGTCTCCTTCAAGCGGCCTCGTGAAGGCGCGATTTTCACATGGAACTGCAGCAATTGAAGCCCACGGGACGGCATCTCATCGCGGCTGTCCTAGATTCTCCCAAAACAAAACAGCAGCATCACGTCAAAGGGTCATGGGAGACTTGGTGGGCCAACTATGAGACAGGAAGTGTGGACAGAGGGGTGAGCGGATGATGGGAAAATTATCCATTCTGACAGAAAGCAGGCTTGACCAAGTTCCGATTTTCTTTGTAGTGAGGCAAAGTGACATTATCTATGTGTCGCCGTTCAAATCAGGTTCGGGGCCAATTGAAACATTTACACCAGTGCTTCTGTGAGCATGTCAAAAGCGTATTTCATAAGTCTCAAGCTGAGCAACAAGGCCACACATAACTGCATGAAAGCAGTTGGCTAAGCACCCTCTGGATAAATGCCTGCAGTGTAGAATGGCCCAAAACAAACGGTGGGAAGACACAGGGATTAGAAACAGTGTTTTTAAAAACAAATTTACAATTTACCACAAGGACTTAGAAATGTTTTTTTTGTTTATTTTATTTGTGTTTCACATGCATATAAAATCCCTGTATAAATGGTCCCACAACTGAAAACGCCAAGAGGCGTGGCCTGTTGGAATGGTGTGTGACGTTGCCGAATCTGCATGTGAAGGTCTAGGCGTGAGCTGTGGCTGACAGCAACTCCTTCGTGAGTGTGCCCATTGTGTTCGTGTTCTACTGCTCTCCCTGCGTTCAATAAACATCCGATTTAACACAGTCGACACAATCCTTAATGATCAATTACTTGATTAATCGATTACTACGCCCAGCCTTCGGTAAATGGCTGGATTTAATCAGAAACTACACAAACGAAAAAAATCAAATCATATAATTGGCATGCTTTCACTTCCCCATTGTCACCTCCCATTTCATTACAACAACAACAACCACGAGCGAAGGATGCGACCATGGAGACCACAAAGGAGACAATCAAAAACACGAGTGTAGGGAAACGCAATGATGCCGATTTTGGTTGAGAGGAATGGAAAAGGGACCAGATGCCAAACTGCATGAAGTTGTTGATACACAGGGGTTTGAAGCAAAAGTGGAATACAATAAATACCCCAATGTAAGAGAAAACCTGTTTCTTCAAACCCCACCTACCTATAGTGGAACATCCACATCCCCCCTACGTGTTACTTGAGTGGCTAGTTGTTGTACGGTTTTTTGCTTAAAGTGCACAGGGGTTTGGGCAACACCCGAGCACAAAACAGGCCTGAGGATTACCTCATCAAATTAACTCAGCCGGCAGGAAGGGATCTCCCTGATGACTAATCAATCCTTGCAAAGACATCATTCTGAGCTGAAATGTTTTGCTCTTTTAGTGTCAGGCTACTTAAAACTCTCGTAGGATTAGGGAAGCTGTAAATGACACACGCAATACCCAATCTGTCAGCACTACCAATCTGTCCGCTTCTGAAAAAGGCTATTATTGCCATCAAAACAGTAGCTCACTTGTAAAACCGCGTGTTAATAATAGCAGACGGAGGCTGGTGAAATTAATACGGGGGCTTCCAACATCCTGGCAAATACAAGCCCTCAGGTGCTGTCACAAAATAAGCCACTTGGGAAAAGGAAGTCTGTGAGAGACACGTGTTGGAACTTGTGTAAGAGTATCTCGAGAGCAGGAGGCATTCCAGGTTGCACGATAGTGAAACAAAACCCGTATCCACAACATGCCGTCATAATTTAGCCCTGGGAGTCCGATCTCTTCCACTATGGGTCAATCAAGGAGGCCATTTTAATATGCAATGTCATAATGAAAATTCTAGTGACCACATTTTGGTACGCATATCCTCATTTTCACACCAAGGCAGTGAAAACAATACTTAGCTAGTCAATAAAAACAAAAACAAAACTGAAAGGAGGAAGTAAGAAGTGCTTGTCGCAAAATCTGAATTTTCTCTGCACAAATATAAAATTGAAACCAAACGTCATCACATAATAAATATCAGTAACATATTTTAGAAGTATACAAGAAATTTAAAAAGAAAAAATACTAAGAAAATAATTATAAATAGAATGTTTTGAGTAGGTTTCGGACTCGCCCTCGAAATCCAGAGTCGCCATTCATATTGAAGGTAACGAATGACTTCTGAATTAGAATGGAATCGATACTCCTTGTACTATTCCCTAATAATAGTCCAACAAATCTATCGAACCAGAAAGTGAGTATGATGGCACGTTTTGGCTGCTGATTCTCCCCCCAGAGAAGTTTTTCTTTTTAGTTTAAAATGACATGCTTTAACCAGGATCCCTTGCCGTAACTTGGCCAAAGGTAGAAACCAGGTTCGTTTAGTGCTCGCTGGTTTGGACCAGCTGGCTTATCTTTCGCTAGCTGGCTGGCTACCTAATCAGGGTTAGATATCTGCCACGCTGTGTTGGATCAACTTTATCCCATTCATTCTACCATGTATGCCGTCCAACTCCGCGATGGCTCCTTTTCAGCTTCAGTTGTGGCGTTGCCATGAATATCCGTGCAGCTCTTCGGGGTTAGGCTACTGGACGCCTCCTTCCACGATCTCGTTGGAGGGCTATATTGTAGCTATAACTGCGTACATGCACAGAAACTATGCACAGTAATTCTAAATGGCGTCACCCATAAACAAAGGCTGAAAATTGTGAAATATTTAGTTATTTTTACATAAAGCAGCATTGCAGCTCTTGTCAGAAAAAAAAGTTAGTAGTATGTTATTCTTTGATTTGCTGTGATTCAAATCCTACAATTCTGATTCTGCATTTGTTTTTTTCGGCAGACTCGAATGCCAATTTGAGTCACCACCAATTTATGCATAGCCCAAGTTTTGAGTATGAGAATCAAGTCAAAACAATGACAGAATTTTATTATGAGAAATAAATCGTAATTTATGAGAATAAAGTTTTCACTTTATGAGAAATATGTCCAAATATAAAGAGAATGAACCCTTGATACAAGAAAAGCAGGAATTGTAGAAAATAAAGTCAGAATGCCACCAGAAAAGTCTAGTATGAGACTTTATGAGAATATATGAAGTTTATGAGAATAAATCTCTAATTTTATGACTGTGAAAACGGGATTGTAGAAACTAAAGATGTAGTATTTAGGAAATTAAAGAAGAATTTTACAGGCCTAATTTTATGATACGGGTTACAATTTTCAAGAACAATGTCAGGTTTTTTTCTGGAGAATTAAGTCAAATTAAAGAAAAAAATGGGAATTGTAGAAAATAGTCGTAATTTTACTACAAACTGATTCATCTTGAGAATTGTTTTTTATGGAAAAAGTTCTACTCTTATTCTGGAATAAAGCCCTATTGTTCATAGAAAAGTCTTAATTCTACATTACAAAATATTCTTATTTTTATGAAAATAAATCCCTTATTATGAGGAAAAAATGTCAGAATTTTACAAAATATGGTTCTAATATCTTGAGGGAGAAAAAGCTGTACAAGCACTGTGCTTACGGGCACAATTTCACAAAATAAGAAATCATAATTATAATTAATAATAAAATAATGTAAATAATTTTACAAGACTATTGTCATATTTTTTTCCTTCACATTATGGCCTTAAACAGGGTATTCCGCTCCTACAGCGGTGACGTTACCCAAAATTGTAGAGAACGCACCGACCGGAATCTACCACTAACGTACGAAAACACAGTAGTTAAGTCATAATGTTCCTTTTTTCACACTTACAGGTGGCCGTCAGTAAGGTTTAATAATATACAATGTGTCATCTGCCTTCATGCATGAAAGGCCACTGGAAAACATTTGTTAAATAGCACTAGTGAAAATTAGAAAATAGTAGCGTTCAGATTTGAAAAAAAAGAGATCAAACAAAACACATGGCTGAAAAAGAAACTTTCCTAAGCCACTTAGTGGAGTAGTGCGTCTCCAGCTTGTCATCTGACCGTGGAAATTTTGAGCCACATTAGCTTTTTTTTTTTTTTTTTTTTGGCTGTCACGAATAAGCGCAGTTGGGATAGATTCTGGGCTGCTGGAGTCCGACGGAGGAAGAGAAGAGCACTCAAATAGAAAGAGTCTGTCGCACAATAGTCATGACTAGATAAAACAGCTAAAAAATAAATAAATAAATAAAAATTCTAAACTGCCAAAGCCTAGTTGTCATCAGAATCAACAACTGGGTGAATGCGGATTAGGGTTTTAAAAAAAGAAAAATGGCCTCATCGCTGCAGTGTCAACACGCCGAGCTGAATAAAGCTTTCATGCCGTTATGAATTCTCCAAGTTATGAGAAAGTGAGTTATGTCAGGGCCTAGCAGCTTAAGAAAACAACCAAGCCTCTACGTTCAAACTCTCACCGAGTTCCACCAAAATGTGTGTGTACAAGTGAGACTTGCTTTTTTTCTTTAGCTTTGTTAAAGGTACAGAAATAAACAGTTTCTGCATTATAACTAATTCATTGCAGCTCCATGTGCATGACTTGGCCAAGCGAACCAGTATAATACAGTCATCCCGACACAAACAAATAAGAGTTTCACAACTTGTGACTTCGTAAAATGCAGTGATATTCGTCATTTTTTGCAGACAATTAAGAATATATGCCTGTGAGTATTGTTAGATTGTCTGTCTACCTGTGTTGCTTGTTTTGTGCGCAAATATCCATTGCTTAAACTGTTAGAACACCGCCACATAGAGGCTATTTGTTAGCCTGTGTATGGCGTTTAACATTGATTTAGCAGTAAACTAGGGAGCGTTAGAGTGAGGGTACAGGGAGAAGAGATTGTGAGGGTAGAGGACTTTAAATACTTTGGGTCAACAGTCCAGCGCAATGGTGAGTGTGGTAAGGAAATGAAGAAACTGGTCCAAGCAGATTGGAACGGGTGGAGGAAGGTGTCAGGTGTGTTATGTCGCAGAAGAGTCTCTGCTAGGATGAAGGGCAAATTTTATAAGACAGTGGTTAGGCCAGCCATGATCAGAATCAGAATCATCTTTATTTGCCAAGTATGTCCAAAAAAACACACACGGAATTTGTCTCCGGTAGTTGGAGCCGCTCTAGTACGACAACAGACAGTCAATTGACAGAGAACACTTTTGTGACATAAAGACATTGACAAAAAAAAAAAAAAAAAAAAAAACAGTCACTGAACAATAAAGGGTTGCTAGTTGTCTGGTAATGCTGGTACATTTTTTTTTTGAAAATTGTGCAAAAGATGCAGAGTCCTCTAGCACTTATAGCAGTTTGAATGACTAATATTGCAATAGTCCGGTGCAATGACCATTGTGCAAATGGTGCCGAGACTTCAAGGAGTGTATGCAGTTTAAAGTGACAAGTAGTACGATGATGATGTACGGATTAGAGACCGTGGCACTGAAGAGACAACAGGAAGCAGAGCTGGAGGTGGCCGAAGCTAAGATGTTGAGGTTCTCTCTAGGAGTGACCATGTTGGATAGGATTAGAAATGAGCTTATCAGAGGGACAGCCAAGGTTAGATGTTTTGGAGAAAAAGTCAGCGAGAGCAGACTTAGATGGTTTGGACACCTCCAGAGGAGAGAGAGTGAGTATATTGGTGGAAGGATGATGAGGATGGACCTGCCAGGCAAGAGAGCTCGAGGAAGACCAAAGAAAAGGTTGATGGATGTAATGAGGGAAGACATGAGGGCAGTTGGTGTTAGAGAGGAGGATGCAGGAGAAAGGCTTACATGGAAAAGGATGACACGCTGTGGCGACCCCTGAGGGGACAAGCCGAAAGGAAACGAGGAGGAAGATAATGAACAACAGGCAAATTCAATTACAAACTCCTTATCTGTGTGTTTGTGTGCACGCAGATGCGCGTAGCATTTTAACTGCAATGACAGATTCCTTAGCAGCCAATGTGTTCATTTCAACTTTCATATGGTAAATAGGAAGGAGTATTAAGGCCTCATTGATAAAAATATAAACAAGAATAAAGTTGTGAGGGTGATAGGACGAGATCTCGACTGCGGATAATGAAAATCCACGAATAATTCACCTGCCCTTGTAAATGCTGTGAAAACAATAAATTAAATAAATGAAGCGCAGGTACGTGGCGGATCATTCAAAACAAAAAAAAACACAAATAAGAGGAATCAGGTCATACAAATGTAGTGTCTTATTGAATAGTTGTATCTTGGAGAAAAAACTTTTATACATTTTATCTTGAAAAATATATAACTATTATCGTAATATTACTGTTTATATCAAAAACAGACGTATTCTTGTAATATTACAATTCAAATCTAAAAAATAAATGTCACAAACTATCAGATTTTTCTTGAAAATATACAACTTTATTCTAAACTTAAATCCTAATTTTAAAAAAAAAACATGACTCATCTCCTAAGTGTCCATCATCGTGTTTTTTCTTGAAAACATACAACTTTATTCTCATGTCTGACTTGAATCTTGAAAAGCTCTTTATTCCCAAAACCACATACATTTCTCTTGAAAGTATGCAATTTTATTTTCATCAAGTTACAACTTTAATCCAGATGACGTTTTTTCCCCTTAAAACGTAACTTTATTGTCGTACAACTTTAATCTCGAAATTGTCTTCCCCGTACCAAAAAAATACTTACTTTTTACAAAATGTACAACTAAAAATATTTCGACCTCAATATCGAAAATACGTTTTTTACCACAAAAACTTTATTCGTTTTAATTCCGAATACCATCATACAATATACTTTTTTAAAACATATATTTTAATTAATAATTCAAGCAGGGCGTCTCACATTAGAAAATGCTAACACATTCGGAGATGCTAACTGCCTTCTTTTCGTTTCAGCGGAAGAATTAATGCACGTTTCGCCGGCTTCACGACAATTTAACCTGTACTAACTTTCTAGAAGCACGTCGCGATACGTTGCCAAGCTAACAATGAAGCTGTTGTTTTAAAAAATGGAACACGGTTATGAGAGTCATGTGAAACTAGCCTCTGGTTAGCCACCGTGTGATGAAAGGTTACGTACGGTTGAAGTGTGGGGGGGGGAGAGAGAGAGAGAGAGAGAGAGAGAGAGAGAGAGACCTAGCCTCAGGGCTCGTCTGGATAACAAGCCTCACTGCGGCACCACTGATTTGACATGGCACGCCTTACCTTCCTCTCGCCGACGGCCACCTTTTCTCTTTTTATCCCTCCGTGCGTAAGTGATCCCCAAAACAGCCCGGAGACGTCGCCGGACAGCGGCTAAGTTAAACAATTCTCCACGTCAAGAAGCTCCGTTAGCCGCCGTTGGAAGTTGCATGGCTGTGTGTGTGTATATCCCAGCATGTCATAGGTCCACGGCGTTAGCCTATGCTAGGCTAACTAGCTAGCTCCACTTCACACCAGGTCCCGCCCACTCCTCACGCCATTAGCTGGTTGGAAGAATGGTCGCTCTTCTGATTGGCCGACTGGGTGGTAGGTCAAATACACCACAGCTCCTGATGGAGTTCCACGAACGTGATGGTTTTGCACGATAGTGGACACAAATTAGGTACACTGGCACGAGCTCATGTAGGGTTATCCGCGGGCCACACACGCCCCGCTCAATTGTTTAATCCGGCCCACCGAGTATTTATATGAACAAAGGTCATGTGATATTACACATTTATTTATTCTTTTTAAAATTCATTTATGTAACCAAATAATTGCTTAATTGATTAAATTTGAATAATCAATAAAAATTGCAGTAAAATAAGCAATTTTACATACACACGTAACATGTTTTTCTTTTAATAAATAATTGGTTGATTGCATTAATGTAAATGATAACAATTACAAAATTATGAAAATAAACGATTTGACATGAATTTCACGTGTAATATATTTTAGTATGTAATTAGTTGATTGATTTATTATAAATAATAATTAATTATTTGGAGTAAACAATCTTACATACATTTCAAGTTTAGAATAGTTGTTAGATACAGAATTTTACATATACATCTCATACGTGTTTCATTTATTTTATGAAATAATTGGTAAATTGATTTACGGTACAAAAAAAGACAGCAAAATAAGCAATTTTACATATACATTTAACATTTCTAAAATGTATTTTATTAAATAATTGACTAAATAACATTGTAAATGACATTAAAAGATTAGTAAAATAAAAATGCACGTACACAACATTTTCTATTTATGAAATAATTGGTTTGTTGATTTTTTAAAATCATCAAATTAAAAAGATTAGCAAAATACACAATTTTATATTATATACTTAAGATATTCAACATATTAAATTTTTAAAATATTGGTTAACTTATTGCAAATAATAAGAAGTATTTGTAAGGAAGCAGTTGTACATTGCATTGACTTAGATAATTGGCTTCCTGATCCAATGTAAATAATAAAATAGAAACAATATTTTTTTTCATATATATACTTAAATGTATTTATTTTATTTTAATATTTCTTAATTATTTATGGTTAAAATAATTTGAATTGTCCAGGCAGCAGCATCACTGAGTTTAATAGGGATAGTACATTGTACAGGTGTACCTAATGTACCAGAAACTGCATAATTGCCTCCATCCCTTCAATTGTAGATACAGCAGGGAGTATGATGTCCCAAAAAACTGCAATAAGTGATTCAAAAAAAAAGAAAAAAGTGTCACATCACACAATTAGGTAAAACGTACTATAGTACAATTACTTTACTTTCTATCAGACCAGACCTGATGCCACTTTTTAATGAACTTGTGTGGAGAACAGCAAGTTGCATACACTGCGGGTTTGGAAGGTCCTGCAGCATGCAGGATGCAATCTGTTTCCTGTTTCAAAACAGATGGGCCCTCCTCCACATGTATTCTGAACCCCAAAACAAGACTCGAGGCGCATGACGCCGCTATATACACAGGTGCATCTCAATAAATCAGAATACGGTTACTTCAGTGCTTCCTTTCAAAATGTGAAAATCACATTTACTATGGAAACTGAAAAATGTATTATTGAGATGCACCTGTATGTACACTACTTTTGAAACGTTGGGGGTCATCCAGACAATTTCATGTTTTCTATGAAAGCACATCATTGTATATACAGTATACAAAAAAAAAAACATTTGGGTGTCACTTAGAATTGTCCTTAATTTTGAAAGAGAAGCACTGATTTTTAACCTCACGGTTGTTCTCAAGCTTTTTACACCAAGTACCACTTCAAAAAGTACTTGACTCTCCAAGTACCGCCATGATAACAACATTAAAATACAGTCTCGTAGGCCGAGGTGTTCATTGAAGAGGTTTTATTCCTAAAAGGTATATTTAATATGATTGTAAGCCACTACAACTTTATGCACAGTTTAAACATTAACGCTGTGTGAAATATAGGAAGGATGGGGGGACGGGGGGGGGGGGACTTAAATGATGACTTAATTAAAAATGTGAAATAATTAAACTAAAAATAATTTTAAAAAATACCTAAATAGAAAACAAACAATTTTAAAAGATTAAATGTAAATGTATTATACTTGCTGTAAAACTTAAATACAACTGAACTGTAATTAACAAATAAACTAGAATTTAAAAAATATATGTACATACCCACACCACACTTTGAAAATCCTTGGTCTAGACTTCATTTCTGATTAATTGAATGTTAACTTCATTTAAAAAAAAAAAAAAAACTTTATTTAATAAGGCGCAACAATTTCAGTTGGAGGCAAACTCATTCTTTTACCCAAGTTTATTCACCTTTCGATTTGGTGTGATCAACATTGACTGAAGTAGCAAACATGCAACGGGACAGAATGCTTATTGAAAATTACAATGAAGTTGTATCTTAAGAGAAACCGTTAGTGATGACGTCTATCGTGATTATGAATATTTAAGAACATAATTATTTTATAAACAAACAGTAAATGCTGTGTTGTGTGTGTGTTATTGTATACAAATGCTAAACATTCAATATTTGCACCATGACTGCTACAGCAGTTAAAATAAAAACATGGTGTGTGACAAAAAATGGATCCAGCTGCATAGTTGTTATGGCTGAATAAAGTACACCACTAATTGCCTTCATGATAACTAGAGTTACACTGTAAATACACTCGATCTGGTTGATTATTAAAAAGTGGGTCGTCAGCGTCCTCTAATGGACAAATTGGTAAGTGCAACGTACACACTTGCGCACCATCATGATGCTCTTGCAAGGGGGTCCTTGATTTACGACGTTGTCCCGTTCCGAGGGTGGGGATGTAACACAAATGTATACGTTTATGAGCCTTTTTCTTTGGTCTTTTTGACCTTTTTTTCGACACTCATTCCATGACGTCAGATGTCACCTCAACTCACACAAAAACTGCCTGGTAAGCAGAAACATCTTGGCCAACAGCAAAAAGCACATTTTGCCTTGATTTGAGCTATTTAATCATGATTAGATCGCAGTTTTTGTAGTGTACCGACTGACAGTAAGTTCAGCAAGCAAGGATTAACTCTGTTAACTGTTCATTTGGCTTTTTTCTTAGCTTTTTTGCTGCATTTTCTACCATTCTGATTGCAAAAGGTGAATGGCCATGCATCATGAAAAATAAGTATGGTGGTAACTGAGCATGCCTTCCTGTGCCACGTGACCACATATTCCTACCCCGTTGCGTTTACGGGTTCGTAACTCCAAAACGTCGAATGTCAGGACCGTCGTAAACCGAGGACTCCCTGCATTTAGTTCCCTTGATCACATTGCCTCTGGGAAATAACACAAACCGTCCGGCTCTGCAAGCAACATGAGTCACACGCCTCGATAAAAGCAGATGGCCACTTGTTATCGTCAGAGGGCAGGCTAATTTAATAATGGCCTCGGGGAAGTAGTTCTCAACGGGTTTGGAAGTAAACAGAAGCATGTCGACGTCAAATACAGACCGCAGAGCTCTTTGCATTTGCACCTAGTAAACTAGAAACCAACTGCAAATACTGTACAGTCAAACCTCCAAAGTCAAACCGCCCAGAAAGTGGTAGTTTGGATTTTAACCACAGTTTATGGGGAAAATGTGTCACAGAGGTCAAACAAATCCACCATCGTGTGCGACATACATTAAGCAAAACGATGGCTAATAATTCACATAACTATGACCAGAGTAGAACCCCAACAAACCACAAATCTGATTTTACCGCCTATTACTCTACACTGTGTGACTGTTAGGTGTGTTCAAATGGAGTCGGTTTACTTTGTTTTAATATGCAGAAGTTAACTTCAACTTATAAAAACAAGCTTGTGTTTAGCTTCAGGGGTTTCACTGTAAAAATCAATAACCAGTTATGTTATGAAGAATGAATATGGTATTTGTGTTCATTATTTGAATATGTTAGATGAGTTGTTGAGACTAACACAGCCTGACAGGCGCCACATCTGCCTTATTTCACCATTCTAATAATTCCATACCGTTAGAATCTTAAAGGGGACATATTATGCAAAATTGACTTTTTAATGGCTTTTATCCAAATAGTTGGAATAGTAGTCTGATCAAGTCTTAAATTAAGCAACTAACTAAATCTTTTGCTGTTTGCCTATTTCAGAAAATATGTTCTTCAGCCAGCCCCACTGTTATGTAACGGTTTGCTGGTCTGCCCATACTCCACATACACACAGTGTAGTGTATGAAGTGCTGCCTCCATGAGTTAAAAATGCTTTTATTGTGTTTATGGGCGCTTGCTGTTTTGTCACTGTCTGGGATCTGCTTTCATAATGCCACTGAAAACCCGCACACTTGCCAGCGAGTGCATACACTTGCTGGTGAGATGAGGACAGCCAGCCTGCCGAGTAACACGGTAGAAGTGACGGCTGGCCAACAGCCGGAATGTACACACTCGCTGGCGAGAACCAAACCTTTGTAATGCTTACACTACCAGGTAAGATGACGAGAGCAAGCCCACCGTGCCACACAGAAGAAGAGACTGTCAAACATTGCTGGAACGCGTACACTCGCCGGCGAGATCCAGACAAGAAATAGGGTGAAAAGTGTGCTATAATTGTTAATCCTTGATTTATTTGTAGGAAATGGGGCATTTGTATGAAAGTACTGTATGTCACAGACATGTTATTAAGATCTGGGAACTGTTTTCAATTGTTGGGGGAAAAAAAACATAATTTGTCTCCTTTAATGCACGGTCACCCACAAAATCGATTACCTTTTCTTCTCTTATGGCGACAATTTGACATGAAAGCCTCAGATGGGAGAGAGAAAGATCACCATACCACAGATTTCATTTTACGTACAAATATTAAGACATTAGTTACATGACTTGCACTGTGTCGAAGACTGGCACGACGAGAAATCATCCAATGACGGCACAGACATTCTTTGACTTGCACAACCAAGCAAACACTGTAAACCAGGGGTTCTCAAACTTTTTGGGTCCTGGGATCCCTTACCATTTCCTACAAATAAATCAAGGATTAACAATTTTTAGAAATGCTTTTAAGGACCCACTCAGAATCCAAATGCCAATTAAACCTTACTACCACGTGCATCCCTAAATATTTATTTATTTATTTAACATTTCAACCTAAATATTCATGACCTGTTTAATTGAAAGGGTTTTAAACCATAATTTATTGAATTTAATTCAATATTTGTCCATCGTAGCTAGTTGACAAGCATTACTTACACTAACAACAAGGCTGCGAACAAAGAGGAGCTTGTTTACAAAACCGTAGTCAGTGTGGCCAACTTAACAACTCGATCGCTATATTTATCGACTGTTCCACCCTCGACTATTTTTCCAAAAAGTGACTGGTAAGTTTAATTTCCACTAAGAAACAGACAACATAAACTGAATCATTTTCACACTGATGCCATGCCATGCCATGCTCAGGTATGCACTTTTTTTTTTGAAAAATGTTCCAACATAATTTCTCGAAAATTATCTTTAGAGAACCCCAAGTTAGAGCTTGTGGTTGTCCCAGGGATCCGGGGACCCCAGCTTGAGAACCACTGCTCTAAACAACAAAGACTAGGATGGAGACAAATCTCTCATTTGATGGGCGAGTCGAGGATCTCCTGGTAATCCTGCCGGACGGCCCTGCTCACCCGGTACAGCTTGAGCCCGGTGAGGGTGAAAACGCTGATCATGATGACCAGGGCGCCCACCACGTCGTACACTGACGGGATCATCCTCAGCACGATGAGCTGCAGGAACATGGCCACCACGATCTCCAGGTGCTGCACGGTGCTCACTAAGGCCGCGTGGAACCTGTTGAGGGCGTAGTAGACGCCCAGGAACGCCACCGTGGAGCAGATGCAGATCCCGATCAGATAGCCCCAAGTCTCGCCGTCCAGGGGAATAATGGGCTCCTGCATGATGAACATGGTGGACGCGCCCCACACCGTGCCCGTCCAGCCAAAGGTGAAGAGTGCCGTCCACATGCTCACACGCTCCTTGATAGCTCTGTAGACGATCATGGAGAGGGCGGCGGTCAGGCCGGCCATCACGGTCATTGTGTAGCCGAAAGCCTCCTTCCAAAAGCCAAGCCTGGACTTCTCCTCGCCCGCCACATTGGGCACCATGACCAGGCAGAGGCCAAACACGCTGCCCACCACCGTGACCACGTCCATGTACACCAGACGCTCGTCCAGCAACAGGAATGCCAGCATTGCGCTGAAGACGGTAGTGGAGGCACGCCACATGATGGTGCCGTTGCTGGGCGGCACGATAGCGAAGGAGGTGTAGGCGCACGTGATGGAGATGACGTTGCACACGCCGTAGAAGAAGAGACGCAGTCGGTATCCTTTGGGTCCGAAGGGCGCCTCGTGGTGGTAGAAGACCACCAGGATGGAGAGCACTTGGATGACAGAGCGGATGAAGAGCAACTCCAGGGAAGGCACCTTAGAGCGATCCGCCGCCAGGCGGGTGATCAAGGCCACGCAACCGTGAGCGACCGCTGCCCCGAAAAGGGCCATCCAGGTCACCCTGGAGGCCAGCACGTTGGCCTCGCCGAAGCTGGCCAGCTGGCCGCCCACCCCCTTGTCCCGTGGAGTACTGGGCGGCTTGGCCTGGGTCTCCATGCTTCCAAAGAAAGTCCTTCCGCTTTTGCTCTCAGACACCAGCCTCTTCCCCGCGTTTGCTTCGGTGAACGCGCCAAAGTCTTCAAAGGAGGGGGCATCGTCGTAGCCCTCGTCCCCCGGCTGGGGGAAGTGGGTGGCGTACTTCACCGTCACCGCGTTCGGGTGAATCTTGACCCGCTTTTTGGAGCCGTACGGCAGCGAAGTTGATGACAAGTCCATCTTTCTTCAAGTATCCAAACCTAAACCTGAAGAGATGCAGTGGGAGATCATTAGAATGTACAGTAGCGTGACCTCCCGCATATTTGCAGTTCACCTAACCTGTGCTCCATTATTCGCTGAAAACTCACCTTTTTCATTAGTTTGTGCTCTGTCCAAAGAACAAACAAGTTTTAGAAAAAAAAAAAAAAAAAACGTCCTTTGCCGCCATCTTGTGGCATCTATGGGCATTTGCCCAAACATTTTTGGGTGGGCACATCTAAATAACACACGAATACTACAGTAAGTACGTACAGTAATTACTCTTTCTAAAACTGTTTTTTTTTTTTTTGCTTTTGGGGGGGGACTGGAACAGCTAAATAGCATTTTAATTCATCTCAATTGCAGTGATATGGAGTGGACCTGTTTTATAATTAAATTTTTGGCACTATTGAAATGTAATGGTACAGTATATGTTTTAACTGGGCGGCACGGTGGCCGACTGGTTAGAGCATCAGCCTCACAGTTCTGAGGACCCGGGTTCAATCCCCGGCCCCGCCTGTGTGGAGTTTGCATGTTCTCCCCGTGCCTGCGTGGGTTTTCTCCGGGCACTCCGGTTTCCTCCCACTTCCCAAAAACATGCATTAATTGGAGACTCTAAATTGCCCGTAGGTGTGACTGTGAGTGCGAATGGTTGTTTGTTCCTATGTGCCCTGCGATTGGCTGGCAACCAGTTCAGGGTGTACCCCGCCTCCTGCCCGTTGACAGCTGGGATAGGCTCCAGCACGCCCGCGACCCTAGTGAGGAGAAGCAGCTCAGAAAATGGATGGATGGATGGGAAACATTGATTTGATAAACGAGTAAATGAGGTTACAGGTTTGGTCACAGAGTGAATCACACTCGTAAATCAAGGTGCCAGTCATTCATGATTATGGCTTGACCGAACAAGATGAGTCAAGAGCCATATTTGCATAATTCTTTGCTTGTGATCTTTTCGTGCAACTGCGCCCACACACCAAAAAATAGAACAGCTGCTGACATACTTTAAAAAACAAATTATGTAAAGCGCATGTGTCAAACTCAACCAGATCCACCTTGCCATCAATTTTTGTGGCCCACTCATGCAAATCAAGTGTGTCTACTTCATTTTTTTCTACTGAATGGATTTGTTCTTTTCCTTTTGGAAGAAATTATGTACAAAATAATTGTTTCTTCACTTCATACAAACATTACAATCATCCCCCCCCCCCCCCCCCCCCCACGCCTCCGCCAACCACCAAATCCCTTTCAAACATAAATTTAACAAAGGTGTTTATATTTGGTTGTCACTATTTTCCAAGACTTCTGATTTCAAACTAGACTTCAAACTAATAATAATATATATGATAACAAAATGTATGGGCTTTTGTGTATATATAATATTATGATGCGGTGATGATGTAATTATATAATTTTGGGTCATAACTGCCTTCTGGGGGTTATCATAACTGCAATGTGGGTCGTGATGAATTTGTTTTACGTATGTCAACAAAGACATTCATGCTCAGTTTTAATTACAGCTATCCCTCACAATTTGCAAGGGATAGAAACGAGCCGTGCCCAGAATAGCAAAAGAATGCGAGTAACTGACACCATAATGTTTATATTTGCCTATATTAATCGTTTAAACTTGAAATATACCATAAACTATGATCCCAAAACAGTTTAATATCATTTGAAACACATTTTACAACATTAAACTGAAAAATAAATGACTTGAAGATGACATAATTTAGAAAATGTTTACTAGAAGTGCATGTGTACACATATGCAGCGAAGACTCTTGGTAACTGCCACTAACAACCCAGGCTAAACTTGGCTCCTCTCCAACCCTGAGTACGAAGCTTGTCTTCCAGTCGAGATGTGTCACTTTCACTTTGTGAAATTTCGGGAACTTGTGCTTGAGACTTTTTCGTGTATTTTGTTATGATCGGCATGTACACCTAATTTCCTGTCAATTGGCAAAAGTAGTTTCAGGGGCTGATTTTATTTCTATCTTGCCAGGAACCTTTTTTTTTTTTCTTTTCAAATGACTATCCCTCCAAATAATCACTAAAGTTTGCCATGATCCGCCCACAATAATAAATGAACACCTCTCTGATTGGCTCAATGAAAATGAAAATTGAACTTTTCATTGTGTAAATGTAGATTTTTATTTGACTTTAGCAAAGCGGTCATTATATTGTGGTGTGTCGTAGACAGTATATGCCATGCAGCCTCACATAAGCGAGTGCTGTGAGACTGATTCAGTGTGATGGGGGTTGACATTACATAACAGGAGCACACACACATACACAACACGAATGTGGGCCAATTTATAGCATGGAAACACTATCAAATAAAAAGGTTGAAAGGGTAAAAAGCTAATGAGAGCCCCCTTCCCCTTTATTTTTTTCATTATGACATTATCATTAATAATCCTTCTATGTTCATTTTAGAGCATCAAGACCACTAGGGGGCAGGCACATGCCATTAGTCTGTCTCCTATAGAGTACAGTTCAGCTCGAGCTTTATTAAAACACACGTTGACATTTATTGATCCCTCATAATGATCACAATAAAAGCAATTTTCGTTCTTTTTGTGAAGGAAATGCACAATGCAATGGTTAAAATGTCAGCTCAGTTGGTCTACAATTGTAACAAAAAGGATGCACTGCTTTCTAAGAGGAGTCGGGAGGCAATTGAAAAGACAATTTCCACGCACAATTGCCATCTTAATTGTTAAGGCCTTCATTTTTAGGAGGGAGGGGCGGAAACAAAAACAAAGAATGCCTTACCTTGTATTTCTTAGACCGCTCCGGGTGTCATAAAAGATTTGGCGATATTTCTTCCCACAGCCATTTCTCCATCTTCAGCCCCTCCGACGAATGGAGTGGAGCGCGCGGCTGAGAGGGGAGGAGGAGCGGGGTGGGGGGGGTTGGGGGTCGTCGCTGGGTGCGCGCTTTCGGCGCTCCTCTTCCTCCGAAACGTGGCGCTCTTCAGGGATGATGATGAGGATGAAGCTGAGTCTGCTGCTGGTGATGCTGTTGAGGATGGAGGAGGGGGTGGCATAGGGGCGCGCCCGGAGGGAGGGGGGTGGTCCCTCCTCTTCCTCTTCCTGTGGCGTGCCACATGGGCCACCTTGACAGAGTTCTTTGGGCTTTTTGATGACAAAAAAACATGACGTAGTTGCCTGATTAGTGGAGAATTCCATCCATCCATTATCTGGACTGCTTATCCTTTGGTTAATCAATGATCATGGTGGCCTTACTCAACTGCAGCTGGGGGAGGCCTTCATTTAAATCAAAAACAAAAAAAACAAGCTTACACATATATTGAACTTTATGTCAAAGTGCATGCAGTTGCAGAAAACGGGGCAGATCGCATTAGCACTGCAGAACATAATGCTGCTGTTTTGGTTAGCAAGGGCACAGTCTACCAGAAAGTTAATCTCGATGAAAGACGCCATCTTAATACTGCGCCGGAACTTGTTTACAACACGTGATAAGACTCCATCTGATAATCAAAGAGGCTGTTTACGTGCCTCGGTAGGCGCTGCTGTTTTGGTTATCAACAGAATCCAAATTGACTAAGCCATTAACAATTTGAAGGAAACATATTGGGATTCCCCCCCACAATTGAAAACAGTTGTCTTAAAATCATTTATGCGAGTTAAGTTTTCGCCTTTTTTGAGATAAGATTTTAAAATCTATATTGCGTTTTAGGCCTGCACACAGCCACCGTAAACAGTCCCAGGAGCTCATCCTCAACTGCCTCACTATTTCTTTAATGTGGCGTCACGTCTTGAAGTGATTGAGATAATCCTCGCTTGACTCCTCTCATTAGAAACAATTAAAACGAATCTAATGGGATCAGATTTAGGTTGAGGGGTGAAGTCACCTCAACGGGCCACTTTAATTATTACCGTCATAAAGGAAATGCATTGAGAAAGTCAGTGATTCATCAGCATGAAAGCGGGGGTGAAAATATTTAGCAGAGGATATTGACGGGCTGACGTGTGTCGACTGCTCCCGTGATGAAATGCTGACCATAAATTCATAGACGGGGGAGGTTGAAAGCGCTAAAATTTGATAAGGCAGTTTATGCCAGGGGCCAATGCAACTCGGAGCTCTGTGTGTAATAAATGTCATAGCGTCTGTCATGGGCTGCCATTGTTGCCTCTGTGGAGCTGAATAACCAACAAGGACGCCATGTTTGTTGCAATTAACTGGGTCAACACTCACACTTAACTGTCAGTAAAACAACAGGAAGTCATTTGTGGGGGAATTGCAAATAGAAAAAAACATCTGGGTAATTGCTGCCAAAAATCATTGCCTTTACCAATAGTTTAAATAAGGGCTACACGACAAACTTTGATCCTTAGACACTTTCATATCATTTTAAACTCCTATTCCAATATCAGCCTTCAAAATAAATGGCTTACTGGATTTTGAAAAAATGCATGTATCCATGTGGCAAAGACTCTCCAAAACTCCACAAACAACCCAGGCTAAACTTAGCTCCTCCTCAACCCACAAAGCTTGTCTCTCAGTCGAGATGTATGTATCACGTTAACATGCTTCCTTGACACCACTTAATTTTAGTGTACTACTTTTCTATTTAGACAGGGCTTTGTTTCAGAAAGAGCACAAAAACATGGGTGAATTCGTGAATAGTAAACAAATCTAACATAATATGATTATTAGTAAGCCAAGTTCCTTCACACCAAAGTCATCCAAGTATGCCTTTAAGTTAAAAGCATGAAGTTGTCCTACTAAATATTTTACTAAGAATAAAAGATGTGGATGTAGCAAGTCCATTTTTTGAAGAGATTTTGGTGCACACTGGATTTTTATATTTGTTTTATTATTATTTTTATTTAGTTCATATTATTTAATTTACTGAACTATTTATTTTACTAATTTAATATTTCTTTGCATTATTATACTCTTATATTTATAAAAATGGCATACAATGTTTATGTATTTTATTTTTATTTATTATATTAAAGAGCTTGATTAGGTGCGAGGTTTAGTATCTATTTTTAATTTACGTAATATCGATGTATCATTTATTTAATTATATTCTTTAAATGCTATACATTATTTATTTGAATTTAGAGTAATTTTTGCACTGATTAAGAGAGGTGACCCAATACATTTGTCCATTCTGTATTAAAATAATTTTGATTTACTTATATTTATTAACCATTTATATAATAATTTAATGTTTTATAATCAGGTCATTTATTTCTACATGCATCTGTCATTTTTTTAATTATACTGATTTAATTTTTTGTTTGTATTTTCACAACTGCATTTTGCATTCTATTTTTATGTATTTATTAATATTGTAAAAATATTTTTTTAAAGCATTTTCTAAATACCCTAACCCCACTTAAAAAAAGAAAGGAAGATTACATTCTAATCTAAAATGCCACAAAATTATGTCTCATAGGCAAATTAAGTGAGGAGCATCGAAATGTAATTAGCACAAAGTGAAGCAGTTCGAGCTCAGGTAATTAGTTTGATCTACAGTCAACTGATAGGCGGGCAAGTCGCGATATAATAAAAAGATATGAGGACACAAGGACACTATGAACGCTCATACTATCTGCACACTTCATTTTTGGGAAAAATATCGTAAATTAAGTTGCACAAAGAATAAAAGATTTAGTACAGTTCATGTTAGAAGATGACTGAAAGTTGTTATTACAGAGAACACAATGCTAGTTTTGGACGAACGTCAGATATCGATCATCCCCTTAGACTTGACACTTTGAATCATACATGCAGGGAGAAGTCAGCATTTTCTAAATGGGGGCTTTTTAAATATGCATGAAGGGAGGAGGATTCCAGAAATCCTCCTGTGAAGATTTCTTTCATGTTTATATTTATATCATGCCATGAAAGCGCCAAAAAAATAATAATTATAATCTTTAAAACTGGACTCTGGAGCTAATATTTGCATACAAATGGCAAATTAAGGGAGTAAGGGAGTGTTAAACAGATTAGAGAGTGATCAAATAATTTAAGTTTTGTGACTTTTTTTTTTAAAATGTAAGTTGCAATCATTGTAGCAGATAATATATAAATTTTGCGCCATTATCAGCCCATTAGAGCAGCGTAGCCCGAGAATAATTCAGAATTGCTGGAGCCGGCGGTGTTCATTTCCTTTTCTTCTTTCTGCCGAAAATTGAATACAATCTGTTCTGTGACGCTGGTCCAACTACTTCAAAAACACATTTTGTCACACAGGAAATCATGTGAAGTGAATTCATTTGAGCAGTGCTGCCATACTTGCAGAAGCAGAGCCCTGAGAGTGGAATAAGAGCAAGCTCTTATGTGTAGTGCATGTACCACTTGTGATACGCGAAACAATCACTGAATTAAATGTTCAAACTGTGCTTAATGTTATTGTTTTAATATTTGTTTTAAATCCAGTACCAGTACAGTATATTTGTAACCTACTACGCTGTTGTATTTTAACGTTGGTCATTATGGTGGTGCATGGAGAGCATAAGTAGTAGTATAAGAATTTATTGAAGTTATTACTTGGTGTAAAATGTTTGAGAACAAGCGCCCTAGACCAATAAACACATTGTAACCGTTAGGTATATAGCTAGGGCTAATCTGTGCATCCAACAAAACTCAATGCAGCTTTGCTTACCTTTTGGCGCTGACATGATCGCAGGAGCATCACACCTGTGGTGGATGTAGCTGTTTCTGCGCAATAGGGCCTCTGTATGATTTGAGTCAGTGTAGTCTGGCCGTCGCTTGAAAGTGACTCAGGTTCTTACCCCAGCCTAGCTGATCATGTCAAGGGTGGACAACCTTGGTAGGGAGATGGTTATCAATTCAAGTATCCGGATTGTGACATTACAATTTGTCAAAATTCTGAAAGGCACCCTCAGTCACATTTTCAGAAATACAGACAACAGAAGATTTACTTGGTTGTTTCATTTCACACTTGATGGTTGGGCAGGCACTCCAGAAAGTCAACTATTTGCATACAAGCCATTAAACAGTCAATTTTCCATAACGTCAGCTTTAAGTAACATTTTAACATTCCTAACATGTATAATGTAAGCAACTACAAAATAAAAGAAAAATAAAGTAAAACTACTCACCCTTTTAAGACTTACCATCACAATAGTTGCTGGACTAAATATGTTGTGTAGTATATAAGTGTCTTTACGTGAGCAACTGCTTGGTAAAATAAATGAACATTTTAAATTGCTATTTAATGAATTGTATTGATTACACTGTACTGCTTTCCATTTCCAGTTCTATGGTTATACTTTTTGTTTTTTTTCCCCAATCACGGCTACCTTTCTACGGTGGCATCACAAAAAAAAAAAAAAAAGTCTCTGTGCAAAGGGAAAAGAAAAAGAGAAAAAAAAATATCAGATCAGATTTTAATTTAAGGCCACATCACCGTGCCCTACCGCTGACAATCATAATCGGGAAATTGGGCTTTTAGTGTCAATAGTAAAATTGGGAATAACACTTTGTACACTCTGAAATCCCACATTGAATTATTGCATGTCTCTCTCTCTCTCTCTCTCTCTCTCTCTCTCTCCATATATATATATATATATATATATATATATATATATATATATTTTTTTTTTTTTTTTAATTAACCCATTACTCAACTCCAGCATGAAGGAATTTCAATATGACATTTCAATATGACAATATGACAAGAAAAGTGTGTCACAGACATGTTAGTAAGATACCAAGGAATTTTTTTAAATTGAGAAAAAAAAAAATGCATATGTCTCCTCTAAATTCAAATCCTATAATTTACGAAATTGGATGGAGTTTCCAAGAGTCCAATACCTCAATCAAGTGAGAGACGTAGGAACCCACCACCTGACCACCAGCCCCACGACAGGAGGCACTCATCCCAACCACACAAAGTTCAAGGTAGCCCACAATTTTTACTGACTGACCACCTCTCCCGATGGCCATTATCGCCGCCTACTGTTTTGTTACCAGATGGAGCCGGACAACATTGGGACACAACGCAAATCCATGCATCTCCTATGTGGGTGTGTGTGCGAGTTTGTGTTTGCACTTGTCTTTCTACCTTCATGTGGCGCAACCAGATGGAACACATAACAGGGAGCAAGTAAGAGGAGGGGTTGGGGGGCGGGGGGGTGACGGATGGTCGAAAACGGTACATTCCAGTGGATGTGATTAGTTACTACATACGGAAAACGAGGAAGGCTGAGCAGCCGAATTCAGCCAATCAATAGTCCAGCACTCTTGCTCTTATTGATTAGCTGTAAAGCGTGTGCACTTCCTGGCGAACACGCAGAGAAATGGGGGGAAAAAATAAATAAAAGACTTGTGGTCACATATAGTGATTTTTGAATTAAATTAAACTCTTCAACCCTTTACAGGACACTCACTAAAATGGTTGGGAATTTTGTATTGCAACCCAAGACAGCTATTGTAAAGTAAGTAAAGCAGTGTAAAAAAATTGCTTTAATGTATTTAAAGATGTACTTTATTATTGTAATTAAAGTGATATTGTTGGACGAGACATGAACTTGCACGGTCCTATTTTATAGTTTTGTTTATTTGAGGGGCGGCACGGTGGACGACTGGTTAGAGCATCTGCCTCACAGTTCTGAGGACCGGGGTTCAATCCCCAGCCCCGCCTGTGTGGAGTTTGCATGTTCTCCCCGTGCCTGCGTGGGTTTTCTCCGGGCACTCCGGTTTCCTCCCACATCCCAAAAACATGCATGGAAGGTTAATTGAAGACTCTAAATTGCCCGTAGGTGTGAATGTGAGTGCGAATGGTTGTTTGTTTCTATGTGCCCTGCGATTGGCTGGCAACCAGTTCAGGGTGTACCCCGCCTCCTGCCCGATGATAGCTGGGATGGGCTCCAGCGCTCCCGCCACCCTTGTGAGGATAAGCGGCTCAGATAATGGATGGATGTTTATTTGAGGGAGTTGCTCGGTAGTTTGCACTTGAATATAGTTTTTTTTTCCAGTGAATACTCACTCTTACTCAAATAATTATTTGGAGGACTATAATTTTACTTTTACTTGAACAAACTGTACTTGAGTACAATTTTGAGTTGCTCTACCCACCTCTGGCGGGTGCGTTTGGTGATTTGTCCCTGCACCACATGCAATAGACACAGCATAATGTATAAACTGCTGCCCACAAGAGTTAAAATACTTTGGTTGTCTTTACGGGTGTTCGTTATTTTTCCTCTAACTCTGTTCTCCTGGTGTGTGTCATTATGGATGACTGCACGGACTCACTGATGAAGTGGCGAAGCAAAGTGCTTGTGTCTGCCTCAGCTCCTCTTTGTATTACAACCTGAGTACAGCTGAACCGCTTGTTTTTTTATTTATTTTCTGTTTAAAGGGGCATGCAGACAGAGGCACACGGCCGTCAACAGGGGCGGCCTTGCACACAGTACAATAACCTAAAATGCGACATCTGGGATACTGTGTGACAAGCGACATAGCAGCCCTGTACATTTTTTAGTAATCAGATCAAAGGGCTTTATTTTGTTTTGGCATCTTTTTGTTTGCAGATGACATTATGTTCTGTTTTCCGCAGAGCTTTTTGTGTTTGTGTGGTGTGACGAAAGAGGTGAGAGGAAGATAGAGAGGGAAGGCGACGTTGATGGCTGAGGCCAAGTGACGGATGAGTCACGCCGAGCGATGATGACGTGTGTGTCGATAGTTTAGTTAAGTGCAGCCTATCGTAACTGAAGCGTTATCTACCCAATAAAAGCATTGAATATGGCCATTACTCAATTTTTTTATGTATATTTTTCATGTACAGAGGTGGAAAGAGTACTCAAAGTACAGATATAGCTGTGCCTAGAGCTTCCGAGATACTGCACTTAATTAAGAGAAATAGCATTTTGTGTAACATCTAGTGTTTTCATTGTAAAATAAAACTACCACGGCAAAATGAAACCTTTAGTGGAAACTATATGACAAAATGTATCAATTATGCCCCCAAAAAATAAATTAAAAGGATTGTGGCTAAATACATCATCCTTTTTGAGAGAAAAGGCTAATTTCCTGGAGCAATGCAGCATTTTCATAGCAGAATGCAGTATATACACAGCAAGATAAATACAGCATTTTCTGGCGCAATCCACCATTTTCATGGTACATTAAAGCTAAATCATTGCAAAAGATAATATTTGCAATGGTAAAGGGGTAACATAAAAAAAATATGCCAAAATAATGTGTTTTCTGGTGAAATAATGCATTTTAAAGCAAAACAAAATGCTGTAAAATTCAAAGCAAAATGCTAATTTGGGGTATTTTCAAGATAAAACTGAATTATTTAAAAGGTAAAATCTTGTATTTATGACAAAGTAATAGATTGTTATGGCTAAACAAACCTGTCGGGGAAAGCAAAATATTTTGTATGGAAACATAGCATTTTCAAGGCAAACCACAGCATTTGCAAGGAAATACAATGTATTTGGTGGCATAATAGAGCATTTTTAGAGTAAGAAAACATACTCAAGACAAAATAAAGCGCTAATGGCGAAATACAGCATTTACAAAGCTAACGTGGCAAAATTGAGCAGGTTTAATTCAATGTGACACATCCTTGACTTTTGTATGATTTCTCATTATTCGGTGCACAAAATTTTTTTTTCTTTTCTTTTCTTTTTTTTTTTTCTTTTTTGTATTCTGCAAAAACACTAAGCCAACTGAAGTGAAGCTAACTCACTGCGGCAGATTTAATGTGCCGAATCCCAGGCTGAGAATAAAGCATCTTTTATTATCTCACATTCCTCACAGGAGCTATTCTTCTTGTGTGCCACTGGTTCTCTGCCATTTGATCATAGACATCTATAAAGCCACATACATTTGCCGTACCTGTCTTGTTTTATGTTTTTATTTGTAAAAAAATTACCTGCATGAACATGTATCTGATGTCATCCTGAAAATGTCACCTAACCTCATAATAGAGCTGCGCATTCTATCTTCTATGTATGGTGAAACTGCCAGCTGTGTGTGTGTTGCGGAGACATTACAATCATTTTATTATTGAATCACGAAGCAAGATAAAAGGCTCCTGTGTCCACGTTGAATAAAGCAAAGGGAGAAAAGAGGCTGTGATGGCCCGGCTGAGCAAGGGTGTGTTTGCATGTGTCTGTGAGAGGGCAGCGGGGCTGGGAAATTGCAAAATTATCCTGTAAGTACCCTAAAAATGCAGAAAATAGTAATATTTACAAGAAAAATGTGTCCAAAAGAAAAACTGAACTGACAAAAGTCTCAAAATTGCGAGGACACATGAGAACAATTCACTCTGATGTGAGCCAGAAACAAGTTAGCATAGCTTAGCATGATGCAAGCTAAAAAGTCATATTAAAATGTAATATTTTGCAACAAAAGTTAACATTTTCAGGGCAGATAAAAATTGTGGAAAGAGAGAGATTCCACAGCATCGGAGGAATCTCACTTTTGAAATGATTTATCTTGGTCTCATTTTTTTACGTCCATAAATACCTGACACTTGAACAGGGGTGTGTAGACTTTTTAGATCCACTGTACATGTCCTTGTGTGTTTAAGTCGAGTTGCATGAAGAGTTGTGACCAGGGCCTGGTTAGCATCTGGCAGCTTGCGCACCCTCCAAGCCGCTTCTGCTGCTTACATGGCCATTGCGGCTGATCCCAGCGGACAAAACAATAGGAACACCTCGACATCACTCTCTCTCCCTAACGTTGGGCTTTTACTGAATGCGTGGCGACAAATCAGTCACTCTATGAATTTTTAGCAGGTCTCGCAATGCCATGTAATTACTTCCTGCATGAGGATTTGTGGTTGCCATGGCAATGGGCGACATTACCATCAATTAAAGACTACACGATGATCGCTATACCAACACTTTAAAAGGCATATTTAGTTGGCTACGTGGAGCAAAGTGTTAAACAAAAACATTTAACGGTACACAAAAAGGTTACTCTTATAAAATGGTTGGCTCAAAGGAAGTCACCACCGGATGCATTGCAATGAATGCATGCCTCCCCTCAAACAATTTCTGATATTTGAACAAAAAGAATGTCAAATTAACACATGCGTAGGTAACAATCTAGAATCATTCATTTTGACCCATTTGTCTGTTCCAGTAGGCTTTTCTGCCTTTTTTAGGGGGGTTCTAGCGTTTTATCGGGCTGACTGGTATTAGGAACTTTTAAGAATAATAATAGATTAGATAGATATCTCAAATCACCATCATAATAATCTCATGAGGGGAAACTCAGGACCTCACGAGTTATAGCAGTTTATTAAGGCTTTCTAACACATTGATAACCACTCAAATAAAATATTTATAAAGCCCCTTTAAGATAATCCATTCATTAACCTGCAATCCTTCTACGCCTCCAGAACTGCATGTTAGAATTAGGAACCCCGTTCCGTGCGTCCATCTTTATGTTTGCGTGTGTGGGAGGAGTCACAAGACTGATGGGACCGCAGTGGAAACTCTTCAGCGCACGGTCACCCACGTATAAACCTGCATACACACACACACACACACACACACACACACACACACACACCTGCCCCTTCTATTTGCCTCTCTCACTGGGTAAACAAGGTCCTTTTCGCCCTACAGGCCTGTCCTCCAATGCAATCACCGTCATTACCGTCTAACGTCGTTGTTCCACATCTGCTCACGCACACGCTAATAACCACTTAATGTCATGCATTAAAACCAAAGATGGTCACTGATTTGATGCCCCATTAGTAGTGCATGTGGTCTGGGGCGGGGGGGCTGACTCTCTGCCATCTGGCCTAACCTGATAACAGCATAAGTGTGTATCCCCCAAATTAGGGCTTCAATGATGACTCATACTTGCAAGCCAAACTGGTGTATATCAGAAGAGGGGAAAAGCAAAAATACAAGTGTGACGTGGGTTGGGATACGCTAATAATACCCAGCCAAGCCGAGGCCACAACATTAGGTACACCTGCACCATCTAATAAAAGTCAAGGACACAGATGTCTATTCTTCCATACGCATCTTGATCTAGATCTGCCTCTAAATATCATGTTTAAATGCGAGGTGGGTCATACTGAGTGGTATTTGTAATATTTCGCCCTTTTCATTTTGTAATCATAACCGTACAAAACAAATTTTATTCATTCATCGTGAGTTCGCACTTCGGTGCCCATTGACGTGCTTTTCATGGCGTGTGTGCCTCGGCCACCTGGAGGCAGTATAACACAGACAGAAATACAATACAAAAAGAAGAGTTTCACAACTCCTGACTCAGGAAGCTGCAGGACAAAGAATCTATTCCTGTAAGCGTTATTATATTTTCTGTTTTTACGCATTGTTGCACAGTTTATGCTAAAATATCTGTTGTCTAAAGGGCTATAACACCACACATGGATGCTAGTTTTGCAAATAAAACCAGAACTGTTGATCAATTTGATGAAGCCAAATGTTTTAAGTCCTCAAATACACAAAAAAAGTAATGGAATTGGTCTTAGTAGTCCAATACTTTTGGAGGGGAGTGTTTATTTATGTCTCGCCTCTATTTTGTTGTGACAGCTGACACGTGCGCACCTCCATCCAACATGCACCAAGCATCACCACATAAAAAAACTTTTGTTCTGGTATCAGCTGGATCAGTGTATTATTTTTTGAGTCATTTGTCAGTGCCAAAGCAACAATTGTGGCCGACAAATCACGTGAGCCACTGCAGTGCTTGCACATAACGTTCCACACATGCGCCTCCACCATTTTGCAGACCTCTGATACCATCTCACAGCTTTGTCTAGCCATTATTGTTTTTCACGATCATAAATGTCAGATTTTCTAGCTTTGTTTAATGAAGAGCTTGCTCAACTGTATACAATGTATATGCACACTGTATTTATATGTTGGACAGTGTCACGCACACACTGTCCCTGCAGTGTGAAAACTTGGCAGAAAAATTAGGCTAACACTGAGAGGCAGCCCACTACCCCTGCTGCCCACCCAAATCGGGTCAGAACTAAGCCTGAGCAGTGACAGCGGTGTCACGGCAAATATGTCACACACACAGCAGAAAAAAACAGTATGGTTGAAGGGTGGCAGGGGGGATAGGTTTGAGGGGGCTCCGCTGAGGCGTGTGAACTGACAGTCGCCTTCAGATGTAAAGGGCGACTCTGAGGCAGGGCGGGGTGGGGGGGGGGGGGGGAGAAAATGCAATATTATCTGTGCTAACAGGCCACTTTGTTAGGTACACCCAATAAAAGAGAAATCCAAATTTCTGCAGGACCTCCAAACAATGCGTTCAATGATGCTGACTGATTTTCCCCCAAAATATTTTCCACACCAAAGAGTCAATTAACATTAAACTATCATCTGATGCTGCAAAATTACTATCACAGCTTTAGCTGCTATGGGTATAACGGGAGAAAAAAACACTTGGTGTAGTCACCATTATCCCCTGACCTCAACGCTATTGAGAACTCACATAGCATCCTTAAAATCAAGATCTGTAATGGTATACTTCCAAACAGCAACTGAGAGAGGACTCAAGGGAGTAAGTCTTATTCACATCTACTTTAATTCTATCTGTAAAATTGAATTAGAAAAACTCAAGCTGTGGCCACCACCATTACCTGACCTTAACCCTATTGAGAACCTGTGGAGCATGCACTGGGAGGAATTTTTGAATCCTGAAATGAAATAAAGAAAAAAACAATCCACAGACTTATAGGTTCAAGGAATGAAAGTTGTTCAGGTGATATCCAAGAGCTGCTTGTTTTCCGGTGGAAATAGGTTTTTTTTCCATTAAATTTTTTTTTTTAAATGATTTTGAGGCAATGACAGAAATGTGACAGTTTTGTCAGAGTTCTTTACAACCCATTTATATTTTTGAATACATTATTTTGAGTAATTTTACACACACACAAAAATCTGTTGTCATCATGGTGTGTCTCCCCCATTCAATCCCCATTACTATAAAAGCTCATACTGTATCGTAGTTGATGAGAAAAATAATTATTCACTGGAAGTTTCATTGACTATTTAGGAAAACAGCAAACGTAATTGAGTTGAGTAAATTGTCACTAGGTGTGAATGGGATTGGCTGCCGTCCAGCCCAGGGTGGACTTTGCCTCTCGCCCAAAGTCAGCGGGGATATTGACCCGCCCACACTAATGAGGACAAGTGCTGTATATTTTTCCTCATATCGTAGTGAGCATAAGTCACACCCTCAGAATTAATGAGAGAAAACGCCAACAGGCAACAAACAAACAACACGATGTTGCCATGGACGCCTTCGGGCGTTGTTCGTGGACTGCAGCATGAGAGCTATAATGCATGTAGCCTGAGGTTGTAATGATGACAGAAGGCACAAAAAAAAAAAAAAAAAAACAGCCCTCTAATGAATTTAGGCCTTGGGGAATGAATGTAATTACAGCCTTGGAAAACACACACAGGCCCTCGTTCTCTGCCTGTGATATGTTTTCTACATGTAGCACAACACTAAGAAGAAGATTCCTCACAACGCCTGCATAGCTACTGCACTTTTTTTTTCTTATTCAGCAGGATTACTGTAAAAAAAAAAAAAAAAAAAAAAAAAAAAAGAATATTATCAATCTTTGTAGCGCTGTGGCATACTTTATGTACAGGGTTGGGAATAATTTTTTTCTATATTCTGCTGAATATACAAGTTTGTTAACTTAAAAGAAATGGACCGTTTTCTGTTTTTGAAAGCGGAAGACCCAAAAGACCATCAATTGCCTTAGGTCTTGGGGCTCGATGTGAGGATCTTGACTCGTAAAGTGAGGATGGTGAAGAAAAAGGTAAGGGAGAAGCTGCAAAGCACACGGCAGAAACTTGTGCATGAGCTGAAGGAAATCGGCACCTCAATCACCAAGAAAACAGTTGGGAACATTGCACTGCAATGAACCGAAATCTGCTCAAGGCACATGTATAAGCCTCCAAGATGTTTCCCAGTCAGGAGCTAAATGAGTCAGAGGGGGCTTGGGACAAAGTGCTGTATCCCGCCATTTGTACTGGATGGAAAAATGTGACCGTGACCCAAAGAACACATCGTAAACATAAATTTACTGCTAATAAAGGTGCTATGATTGTGACTACTGCTATAATTTCAGTTTTAGGTTATGTTTGAGGTGATAGGACACACATTTTTAATAACATTCATTAATAATATAAAACAACACTAAGGCTTTACAAATAGTTTGAAAATTGTCAGTGTTCTACCAATTACTATGCGTTTTTTTGTTTTGTTTTAACAAAATCCTACTACATTCCCAAAGAGCAATAATTAAATTGTCATAATCTTTTCCCGTCTACACGTCTTCCCACTGTCGTTTTTCCACTGTTGCAAGTTCATCTAATCCACAATTTGTCACGCTGTAGCGACAAGGCACGAGGCAGTGGTGCTGAACACGATGCCGGTGCCCGTGAGCCTGAAATAAAGACGAGATGACAAGCGGGTGCAGATGCGTCATCGCTTCTTTCGAAACACTCACAACATAATAAAAAAAGAGAGAGACGAGATAGCGCGAGGGTTATTGACGACGAGGCTCTGCAGTTGTACCGCTGGTTTCTCCCCCAGCCTCTGGCTAACAATGCTATGTCTTGCAAAGCTCACAGGGCAATGGGAGGGCAAACCTAAGGTCAGGGCCATTTTGCTGTTCGTGAGAAACAAACTTAACAGTAGGGTTGAATATCTTCAGTTTGGCTTGCTTAAACCATTGAACAATGATCTGTGAGTGATAATGCACTAAATATTGATTAATATTGTTGGCAATGAATAAATCTCATGCCTCAGTAGACGTGCTATAAATTCTAAAATCTGTTGAGATTGGAGAAATGCTAACATGCTAACAGTTGGAATGCTAATTTATAGCAAGATAGCAATCTGAGATTGAAAGAGTGATACAGATTTTAAATTGTGACCTGTGGTCGGTCAACATTTTAAATGGCAACTGATAAAATGCTAACATGCTAACAGTTTAACTTATAACAATATAACAACCTAAGTACAGATTGCACTTAGGCAGACTATTAATGATTGTACCTATGGTACAAGAATTTGAATTTATAAAATTCTAACATGCTAACAGTTCGTATGCTATCTTATAACAATATAGCAGCCTGAGTACAGATTCGGGGTTGTATGACCAAAGACTCTTTGTAGTCGTCTGTATTGAGATTTAAGATGAGTACAAGTCGATTCATCGACAATGTCATTGATATTTTCTCAGCAGTTTTTCCGCCGTCTTTAGACCGACCGGCATAGAAGCAAAACAAAAAAAGATAAAAAATACAACTCACCATTTGCACTAATTGTAGTTTTAATTAGTGAGAGTCCTGTATATGTTTCTCTTCAACAAACCGGCCAATCTCATCTTGTGTTCCACAGAGAGGATTTTCGACTCTGACGAAGTTTTCGTGAGCACGCAGATGTCGTCTGTGTATTATGAGACTTAACATTTTTGCAACGAAGAGGGAGCTTCAGCGTGCCCTCGTTATTTGCCGCCAATCCTGAGGTACCGCTGGTATGAATCATTAAGACTAGCGGCGATCGTAATAGCCCAAACTAGCAAGGCTAACCGCTATTCTCATCTTATTTTTGCTCGCTCTGAGACGCACAGATGTATGAAGAAGACTGTGTCGCCTGATTGGCCGGATATTATAGTACAGCGCCGCTCACTGACAGGCGAGTCAAAAGTCCTCTGTAAATTGGCAAATTGAAACCCTAGATGCCAAAAATATGTGATTAGCAATTAGTCGACGTCAAGCACTAAAGGTTGATGCTGAATAGTAAAGCTTCAATCTCTAGGGCAGATAGTGTTAAATACAGGGATTTTACATAATTCACTGTAGTTGGGTACCATTTCAAATGACAATTGATGAAATGCTAACATTCAAACAGTTGATATGCTAATTTATAGCAAAATAGAAAGCTAAAAAGCTATACTGCAGATAGCACAAAGGCAGATGATTAAAAATGTTACACCGTGCCCAGTGGTCAGATACCATGATAAAATGCTAACAGTTGGCACAGTGACATACAGCAAGATAGTAATGCAAGCAGGTCAATAAAACCACACTGAAGTGAATAATGAGAAGCTCTCGCAATCTCTTGTTGGTTTACAACAAATCCTTCTCATGTTTCAAGCCCACATGCTATTTCTCTTTCGCCTTATGCCCATCCCCCCTTTTCCACAGAGGAGTGCCTTGCTAAATAATTGAAGCTTATTCGCTCCCCTTCTGCATCTCACACTACCCCAGTTTTCTTCATTATGTCTGGGTGTGATCTCGGGGATGGGCCGGAAAATTGGGAGGAAATCCCATTATGATGGGGATTCAAATGACACACCGGAAATAATAAGACTATTTCAACACAAAAATACTAACGCACTACAGATGAATTACAGGATAGAGTTTTTGTCATACGTTATTAACAGACTTAACATTTAATGTCAACATTTATAATAAGTCAGTCTTTTTTTGTATTTCATTTGAGGCTGTAGTAGCAATAGTTAAGATGTTGTTTTGCTGACACCTGCTGTCTCAAAGTGGAATTTCTATAAATTTCCTGAAGGAGATGCAAATTCAACTTGGAACATCATGCAATTTTAGGTCAGAGAGTGTACAAAAGCTTGAAAATGTATGTTAATTCATACGTGAATTTGTGACAGTGTGTTTTTAGCAACTTGAAATAATTGCTATTTTTTTGCCACAGCCACCTGACAAAACGGCAGAGCATTCACCACCCAGAAAAAAAGGTTAATTTAATGTTTGTTTGTTTTTCAGTTGGTTTTTTTTTTGCCTTTTCTGGGTCTAGACAGGTGTGAGTCTGGAAGGGTTCCCTGGAACCTTCACTCCTGGAACTCGAAGTGCTTCTTTAGCATCTTGGGCAAAAAATGCCATTTTCCCACAGCTGCCTGAAGAAAAATGTTGAAAATTCAACACATACAAAGTGTTTTATTTTTTGGGGGGCCATTTCTGGGTAGGTACCCTAATGGGCTTGTGGGAGATTTCCCGGCCCTCCTGTACCTTTATGTGTTTTTTAGCAACTAAAAAAAAAATTTAACTTTGCAACAGCTTTCTAACAAAAAGACCAACAAAAATTCACCATCCCAAAAAGTTTTTGGTTGGTTTTTTTGCTTTGAGTACAACTTTTTCTGTTTTTTTTATTTGCCATTTTTCAACAAAATGACAAAAAAAAGTGCTTTTTTGTTGTTGTTGCCATTTTTGGATTTTGTCTGAGTTATGTTAATCAAAACATGGCCTTTAGATTTAATAAATGGTTTATGATGGTGACGGTTTGAGCAAGAAAGTGACTATTGTAGTTCTTGATATATTTTTGAATTGAAAACAACTTGGAAGACCAGCCATTGTCACATGTTGAGTTGAGTTACATGCTTTATTAAATGACCTGGCAGTGAAAAGGGGCTGAAAGTGGTAGCGGAAATGTCTCATTTATAGCTTTTTGTGTTGCAAATATACACTCATGCACAAAGACACACCTTAATGCAAACACATTTAACATTTTTAGGGTTAAAATTAACAGGTAACAGGAGGTTTAATAAATAATCTGGCACCCGTTGTTAATATCAATGACATAATCCTCTGATTAAAACCTTAACAAACACAAGATCCCTCGCTATGTGTATGCAAGTAACCAGGTTGGAAAAAGGCAAATAGGCGATACCTTAAATGCCTGAGATTGCAGACAGTGTAGTGAGTGCTCTCACTGAACTTAAAAGAACTTAAGTCTTTGGAGGTAAAATGTGCAAATTAGCATATGTAGCAACAAAGAAGCTCCAGTGACAACCTTTTTTTTTTTTTTTTTTTTTGCTATTCTAGTGTGGCTATGCCAATTATTCTAGGCACATCATAGCATCAAGAGTTGAAGATAGGCTCAGTGAGTCCCACCTCTATGGCAGGTAGCGTTTCTGTGGCAACCACAGGACCGTGACAGTGACAGTGTTCCTCATTCGGCTCTACAACTTGGGCCTGCTCAGTCATTTGGCGCTCCGAGTCCAATTCAGGACATCTTTGGGGGATGGAGAAGAAATCTGGAAATAAAGTCAACAGTCTTTTTTCAATCTGGAATATAATATTTTTATTATTATTATTATAATCAACATGTATAGGTATTTATTTAACAACATGATGCATACATAATCATTAGATTTGTTTTGCATTTTAAATTATCTATGATATCTAATCTTATATAATGTAATCAGATATGTAATTATATTAATTTAATTTAAAATCATTTTTGCATGTAAAAATAATCAAGATAGATATTATTTTATTCCAAATTATTATATTTTATTGCAGACAATATAATTAAGATAAATATTAAGCTTACCACAGTCTGCTGATTGCGCAGTTCCACAGTGATGCTGCTGCTCAGAAAGCTTATCTCCACTCGGCAAAGGCACCTGGGAATATTACACACATTTACACTTGCTTCATCAAAAGCTAACAATTTTTTTTTTTTCAAAATGAGGCGTACCTCGTTGTCATCCACTTCAGATGGCGAGACGCTGGCTGGAGGTGGACGGGTCGGAATACGGTGCAAATAGCCGTAGCCGATACCACAGCCTAAGCTAAGATGTCATAGAAATATAAGACACAGTACAAGCGGATTTTACTGCTTATTAAAAAATACAACTACAGTGAACCCGTTTATCGCTGGGGATACATTCCAGACCCACACGCAGTAGATGAAAATATGCGATAGAAAATTACGTGTTATAGTGTCTGTGTACATGCTGAAGCCTTTAAGGGGCGGGGCCTGGTGGGGTGGGGTGGGACATCCATTACATTGGCGCCATCTTTTTACTACTTTTACTACTCACTTCAACTATGTCAACTATGTTGAAGTGAGTAGTAGAGTTTCGTTTCGACAAAAATAGTGCATTGCAGCCATCTTGTGACATTTAACGATAATAAACCTTTTTAAGGAGGGCGTAAATTATTCAAGCTTTTCACTATTTGCAACAGGGCCTCTGTCCCTATGAATAGCGTACCTTCCTTCCCCTCCCCAAGCTCCATTTGGCATCACCACCACTTCTCTGCACCGCTCACTCTTCGTGTTGTACACTAGCAGCTTGAGCCGTTTGCCCTCGTTGGCTTCAATTAAAGAAAAGAAGTCATCCGTCTGCAAAAAGAAAAAGAAAAAAAAAAAAGGTTGGCCAAAGAATTTAAATGTTTTCACTGCGGACAAAATAGACATACACTCTGCAACAGCTGGTCAGCTCCCACGATGAAGTCGACGTGCGCGACGAGGCCAGCGGAGGCTGCGGGGGAGTTGACCTCGACATTCTGGCAAAGGGAAAAGATCTAAATGGATTATTTTAGTGGTTCTCAAATTGCGGTATGAAAAGTTTGGGTTGCTAAAATGTGGATTTTTGGACACCGAAATATTATATTTTGGACATTCCAGACAACGGCTGTCACTATCTAATCTTTTTAGAATCGATTATCCTATAGATATTTCGTAGAGGACTCGAGTAATCGCCCCCCCCCCCCCCCTCCGCTCGCCTCAGATTTCTTTTTTTTTTTTCAAATTACTTTAGTAGTAGCATTTCATTCTCATTTATGAGGCCTGGACTTCTATACTTAAACTGCGTACTGTATGTTGGTACTGAGTGTATGGTATAAACAGTGCAGAATTTGAGACAACAAAATCAGCCTTTGCTAAATGGTAAGCATTCGCAATTAGCATTAGCGCGAGTGATTATCATTTTAGGAAGGGGGAAAAACAACTAAGTAACACTCAACTCACTCATACATCATGTTATATGTACAATACACATCTAATAGTGTCTTAAAAATCATTTACAGATGCTCCTCTTTCATTTTTGGCAATGTTCCTTATGGGCCCAACAGTGTGTCTGTCTGCAACAAATGTCCATGTGGTAAACATGGACAGTGGCCAAATGGATCCAGGTAGTGCAAATATTATAATTTTTTTTACTGCCTTGGGGTATACATTTTTGCATCGACTTAGCAAAGTTAGCCGATCCCCCCCCCCCCCTCCCACAAACCTACTCCACTACTATTTCTTTATAAGTCCTGAAAACGTTTTTAACTTTTACGCAACACATCCCTTTTAAAAGATGACATGTTTTTGATGGATATGTTGGTAAAAGAACAAAATAAAAATAAGTCTGGTTTGGTTGTTGCTTGCTTACCAGGACGTGCCAGACATTTTCAGCGGCCCCCTCAAAGCTGCAGAAGCGGACACTAGCCCCCAGGAGGCCCTGCCCCCCCCACATGTTGCCTGGCGTCACCTCCAGCTCCCTCACCCGCTGCGTCTTGGTGTTGTACACTTGGAGCTTCACGGCCTTCTCCGCGTTGGCCTTCAGCAGGTCTTTCAATAAGTCACCTTCTTTACACTGCATATACCAGAGATATTAGTACACAACCATGACCTATCCCAACATATGGTTTGCTACTTCAATGTGTTTACACACAAGTCTTGTGTTTCCAATGGAGACGATGAAGTCAAAAAATGGCTCCAAACCAGCCTTGAAAGCAGGGGAGCCATCTTGTATCTAGAAAACAAAACACGGTTGAGAATTCCAGTCCCCTAGTGCAGTCATTCTAAAGTGTGGTACTAGAACTACTAGTGTTATGCAAACCCCCTGTAGTATTACACAAAATAATAACTGAATAAAATGTTCAAACGATGCATAAAGTTATATTTTTAATTAACTACATAACAAAGATTTTTTTAAACTCATTTTTATTTTCTTCCTTTTATTATATATTATGTAGTTGTTTTTATATTTGCAAACACCCATACAGGGTATACTCAACACCCTTTAATAAGTGTTAACAGACGTACAAAATAAAAAAATAAAAATAAATGAAAAAAATATATAATTAAAAGATCTGGATTTTTTAAATGAAATGTCAAACATTTAGGTGGATAAAAATTCTTCTGCTAGCCTCATTCTTGCTCTTGCAACTCGCAAACACCCACATAGGATATTACTAACCCATGTATGGGCGTTTTGCATATTGGAAAAAATATATATATTTTAGTAACTTAAAAAGAAATGAGCCTAGTGAAATAAACTTCAACCCAAAATTTGTAAAAAAAAAAAATCTTTTATCTGGATTTTTCAACTTTAAGAGGCTGAATTTGAGTGGTAACATACAGCAAAAGAAGGGTTAAACGTCTCCATGACTTGGACAAGTGCCAAATGCCACCTCATCGCAGGTGGATATTATTACCCGGACACAGTTTTATTTTTTTAATGACAATGCAACAACTTTGCAACACAAGCAGTATTATAAACAAGTGTTATAATTCTAAGCAGAGTAGGTAGGTGACACTTAAAACAGGTGAAGCGCATGAGTGTTGTACACTGTACTGTGCAGTACTGTGTACAAGCTTACCGACAACTACTACTCCGGCTAAGTTAGCACGTACCCCGTGGACGTGGTAGCCGCTAGTAGCCTTCCCGTGGGACAAAAACGAGCCTTGGACTAAGCCCATTGCTCGAGCTGACTCCTATGATGATGTCACCGAAATAAAGTCACATTTGGAGTCACGGGAAGAGAAACTAGGAGCTGGACGCGGCGGTGACAGGCGTTTGATGAGCGGCAAGGCAAAAGTAATATATAGCAATGCTAGAAAGGATCGAACGGTAGTGCATATGATGGGCGCGCGATCGGCACTCTGGAATCGTTTGGTTTAGTCTGTGTCGAGCTGTTGCTAAGCCGTCGCCTAGCAAACAATGTCAATGCTCTTCTTCTGTAGCGTTTTCATCGTGAGAACTACAGTACAGCAATTAATTACAACAACAATAATAATGTATTATTATTATTATTAACACACTCTACTACTCAGTGACACATTTAATGACAAAACAGCATGACTACTGTGAATAATAACAATAATATAACAAAACAAACTAGTAATAAAAATATAAATTATAAAATCCTAATGCAAAAAAAGGAAGACAATGTATCAACATTATTCTCTCTTTACTGTTTATGATATTTAATTTCCTTTGTCACACTCTTGTTTCTGAAATACTGCAAATCAGCAACAGCTAACATCAGTTTTGCAGTTTTTGACCTTGCAGCGGCATTTCAAACTGGGAATTTTATATATGGGAGTCATGCTCTTTCCAGATGCTTTAGTTGAATTTTAATAGAACAACACCTGCTCCTTTCCCACCTACGATAACGGGCCCGGCCCTGCTTGCAAAATTGGCATGGAAATAAAAGAATAATTTAAAAATAATCATCTAACATATTATAGATTACATTACATGGCTTTTTTAATGACCATCTGTATGGATGTAATGATCATTGCATGGATAGTATGAAATATTGGGCTAAATTTTATTATTTTTATATTAAAAAAAAAAAAAAATGTGCAAACATTTGCCAATGTTTGCACATTGGCAAAGAGCACTGTAGTTATCTATCTGAAGGTCCCACTAAAGTATAAAATGTTGGAACCCCATTGTGTGTTTGTTCTTCCAAAATGATTTGGCTTGCAACTTTCATCTGCTGCCTCGGTAAGAATTTCTGTTTATCCGATGCAACAAATTTGTAACATTAACATATTTTATGGTTTTCATACCATGTTCAAAAGGGCTGATTGGTGCCCAGGTACCATTTAACCACTATGTGAACAACCAGAGAGTCATAGGAGGCAATGATGCTTTACCGAACACCTGGAAATGGCAGGTAAGCCCTAAAAAATAAATAAATAAATAAATAAAATTTGCCATGCAACTGCTTTTTTGTTGTCTTTTGTTCCAGGTTTCCCTGCAGCTCGATTCGTACAATGAAGGTTTGTTTAGTCACATATGTGGAGGATCCATCGTCGATGCCTTTTACATCATGACGGCGGCTCATTGTATCCTCAGGTTTGGCACCAATGCTTATTGCTTACAATACACAGTAGCGGAAAATAAGTGTTTCATCCCCGACTTAATTTGTAAATTTGCTGACTTCCAAAGAAAGAACACTCTCAAATTTTTATGGTTGTTGGAAACACGACGCTTCAACTCCCCCCACGTTTTCTGATGGGTTTAGGTCTGGAGACTGACTAGGCAACTCTATGACCTTATGCTTCTTCTTGAGCCACTACCTTACGTTATTCTGGTTGAGTTGTTGTGTTGTCCTGTTACATGCATGTCAGTCAGGATGCCAGTCAGTACCGTGTGGTGGTGGGAGAATACAACCTGTATGAGTATGACGGCAGTGAACAGTTCATCACAGTCGAGAAGATTCATGTGCACCCCAAGTGGACAGGCAACCTCGCCATTGGGTAACGTTAACGAATCCGTTAAGTTGCATCAACCCCCTAATGAGGTATGTGTGCTTCTCGATTAGAAATGACATTGCTCTCCTGAGGCTGGCTCAGCCCGTTTATGATAACGGCTTCATTGCTATCGGCAACCTGCCCAGGCCAGGCGAAATGCTGCCTCACGACTTCACCTGTTTCATCACCGGCTGGGGGATCATGGATTGTAAGTAAAATAAAGTAAAAATAAATTCACAGAAAAACCAAATGAAATAAAATTAACAGGAAAATCCAAATTAAATAAATTTTTATTATTAAAAATAATATCCATCCATCCATCCATTTTCTGAGCCGCGTCTCCTCACTAGGGTCGCGGGCGGGCGTGCTGTAGCCTATCCCAGCTGTCATCGGGCAGGAGGCGGGGTACACCCTGAACCGGTCGCCAGCCAATCGCAGGGCACATAGAAACAAACAACCATTCGCACTCACAGTCATGCCTACGGGCAATTTCGAGTCTCCAATTAATGCATGTTTTTGGGATGTGGGAGGAAACCGGAGTGCCCGGAGAAAATCCACGCAGGCACGGGGAGAACATGCAAACTCCACACAGGCGGGGCCGGGGATTGAACCCGGGTCCTCAGAACTGTGAGGCTGACGCTCTAATCAGTCGTCCACCGTGCTGCCTGTGCCGCCTAATCATATATTAAATTAATAAAAACTGTTAAATAAACCAATAGTACAATCTGTTTTTGTATGCAAAGAAATGTCATTTCGTCCAAATACTTTTGAGTATTTTTGTCCGACTACTAATCGCATTGACTCCTGTATTTGCCCAGACGAAGCATCGAGCATCACCCCCGACATTCTGCAGGAGTCCCCCATCAGAGTGGTGGAGCACTCGGTCTGCTCCCAGCCGGAGTGGTGGGGCAGCATCGCCCTGAGGAGCATGTTGTGCGCCGGAGGGGACGGAGTCGTCTCAGGCTGTCAAGTGCGATTGTGTTCACCCTCTACAATCTATCCGCCTTCCTTATAACAACTCAGTGTGGCATTATTGTGGGTGTTCTCACCAGGGCGACTCTGGGGGACCCCTAAACTGCTTCACCGACGACGAGTGGAGGATCCACGGGGTGGTCAGTTACGGACCGTCCGGCAGGTGTAACCAATTTTCCAAACCCACCGTCTTCACCCGGGTCTCTTCCTTCCAGGACTGGCTTTATTCTGTAAGCACACCCATGCTACTTTTATCTCTTATCATATGATCATTGTTTCTCACTTACTTACTGAATTCATCTTTGTCTTTTTGTGTTTTACCCGCAGGTTATAGAGGGTGCATAGGCAGCACACTCAGGGGAGTCCATACAGTGTATCAAATAAAAACTATATTCAAAAAAAAAAAAAAAAAATACCGTGTCAAAATTAATGAATAAATAATACATGAGCCACTGGGATCTAGAGTGGGGTAACTTCATCGGGTACCCTTTAAAATAAACATAATTTTCGTTGTTTTTTTGGGGAACGCTGGAATAGATTAATGGCATTTCCATTCATGGGGCAAGATGATTAGAGATACAAGTGTTTTAAGTTACAAGCATGGTCATGGAATGAATTAAATTCATATTGATTGATTGATGATGACAATTTTAAATTTTGTATCATACTGGATATTCATCCAGTCATCCATTTTGTGTATTGGGATTGGTTGCACTATTACCCTTAATTGAGGTCTGTCATCATCTTCAGTTTCATCGATTGAATCCCAGTCAGTATCATCGGTTGCCTCAAAGAAAATAAAACAACTAGGATTGGGGAAGAAAAAAAAAGTATAGTGCACTAAGGGGTCTAAATCCAAACACCAGTCTAATCTATCAGCATTTCATGAAACATGTTCGACTAAATTAGACAGCGTGACGTGATAATGGCCGGCACGGTGGACGACTGGTTAGAGCGTCTGCCTCACAGTTCTGAGGACCGGGGTTCAATCCCCGACCCCGCCTGTGTGGAGTTTGCATGTTCTCGCCGTGCCTGCATGGGTTTTCTCCGGGCACTCTGGTTTCCTCCCACATCCCAAAAACATGCATGGCAGGTTAATTGAAAAAAAACTCTAAATTGCCTGTAGGTGTGACTGTGCGTGCGACTGGTTGTTTGTTTGTTTGTATGTGCCCTGCGATTGGCTGGCAACCAGTTCAGGGTGTACCCCGCCTCCTGCCCGATGGCAGCTGGGATAGGCTCCAGCACGCCTGCGACCCTACTGAGGAGAAGCGGCTCAGAAGGTGGATGGATGGATGTTAAACACCATTCACTTATACTAACATACAGATGCACCGGTAATGAAGCACTACTTACTTTCTGAGTGTTCTATCAATCTCAGAACCTCACTTTCTGGGATGTTTTTGCGACAGGTGAAATGGCCTCGGCCCTCTTGGAAATGTGAGTTGGTACAGTTTAGCACTGATGAATGAAGAAAAGTGTTCAGTGCGATATAGGACTGCCCCGTAAATGTCAAAATTAGAACTAAACATTGATTTCTAGCAGTATTCATCTTTTCACGATTCATTTCTGTACTTAATTGACAAAAATGGAGTTAGTCCACTCTAGTTCTCAGGCTCAAATATAAAACTGAAATACTGTACATAAAAGAGTAAAAAAAAGAACAATAAATAGTAAGTAATACGAGTCCAACGACTTTAAAGTTAATTTAAAAAAATGTGTCGTTACCGACAGTGAAATGTGGCACGTTCACTAAAAACGATTTGGATTCTGAACTGGAAACTCTTCTTTCCTCGGCTCTCAGCAAAACCGCCGCAAGATGGCGGCCATCTGTCGTCAATTGTGTTTTGATGCCGTAAAATCACCATCGAAGAAGAAAACGCGGAAATTAGCATAGCAGCCAGCCAACACTTCAATTGGAAAAGTGCAAGGTTGAAAGTGTTGTTGTTGTGATCATCGAACGATCTACACCATCAAAATGTTGAAATCCTTGGTAAGGGAGTGACGAAATTTTCGGACTGTTTGAAAGAACGATAGTGTCGTACGAGGAGCAACTTTGTGGAGCGAGAGAGACCGAGCGACGACGACAACTGGAAGCTGTTTGCGACACTCAAATTGTCTCACGCGTCCAAGGTTTGTTCACTAAAGTTCGACTTAATATCTACAACAATGTATTGTAAGGGCGTGCAAAACGTTACACGACTCGCAAGGTCTTTCTTTTAGTGTTCACTTAACATTTCTTAGTGACTAACAAAACAAAACGTGTCTGTGCTAAGGTGGGTCATCAGGAATTCTCTCTCTTTTTTATTTAAACAACACTTTGATCATTCTGACCTCATAACACTTCTCATACCTCATAGTATTTGACCCGTGTGATTCTCAGTCGTGTTTGTGTTGCTCCTGTCCCGCAGACGTTCAGCAGCTGATTGGGTGCTCCAGTTTGCAGCAAGAGGATCCCCAGCCATCCCACGTTCAAGAGGAGGAGGCTGAAGTCAGTAGGTTGCCACTGACTGGTGATGACGAAGAAGAACCACCCAAATGGTCGCAGCTTCATCATCAGACTCCAAGTGGAGACCACTGTGGAGGACCACCACCAGACAACCTCTCAGCTCCACTGTCAGACAGCGACGACATGGAAGAACCTTTGAGGAGCCACGAGGACCGTGAAAGTGACGACAAACAGTTGAAATGCTCTGAAAAGGAGACGACGGTGAAAAACTTCTCAGACATGCCGGAGACGACACACATGTAAAGGACGTTTGAGCTGCTCGCGTGGTGGTAAAAGATTAACTCACAAGGCAAACATGGAAACACACAGGAGAAAACCTCAGTTTGCAGAGAAGCGTTCACTCTCAAAGACAACATGGCAAAACACATGAGAACACCCACAGGAGAAAACCCCTTTGGTTGCTCATTGTGCAGCAAAAAATTCTTTTTTAGGGTTTGGGAGCACACATGACAACACACACAGGAGAAACCCCCTTCTGTTCAACTTGTGGTGAAACTTATAATAAGTCAAGCATGGAATCACACATAAGAACACACAGAGGAAAAAAAAAACTTTAGTGGCTCAGTTTGTGGTTCAACATTCTCTCAAAAGGAATATGTGAACTCACACACGAGGAAGCACACACAAGAAAAACCATTTGGCTGCTCAATGTCTATTAAAACAGTCTGTCAAAGGTCACATCTGTAATTATACGTACGAACACACACAGGAGAAAAACCCTTTAAGTGTTCAATTTGTGGCAGAAGCTATGCTCAGCGAAGAAGTTTAACTGCACACATGCGGACACACAAAGAGAAAATAAATGTTTTGCAGTAGTCCCCTTCAATATCCCATAATACGAAGCAGACCACGTATTGTTTTTGTTGAGTGTGTGTGTATTCTCCTAAAGACCGGTAATTGGTTTACTTTGTATTTGTTGGTGCTGGAGTCTATCCCAGCTGACTACGGCTGAGAGGTGGGGTACGCCCTGAACTGGTCACCAGCCAATTACCAGGCACATATGGACAAACAACCATTCACACCTAGGGAACCAGTTAAGAGTTTGCAATTAACCTAGCATGCAATTTTTTTGGAGGAGGTAACCCACACAGGCACGGGTGAGAACATGCAAAATTGTTGAGAGGGACAGTATTTATGTCCTCGGTTGATGTGCAGTATTATGCTTGGGCCACAGTGAGGTGCTAGGACACATGATATAGAACGCATTCCTGTATCATCACGTATTTTATGTTTTCTTCCTTCCTTGAGTGTCAGGAGAGTTTTTGAATGCTTCAATACTTTCATGGCTGCAAGCTCCGAGAGACTGATTTGTTCCTTAATAAATTTGCCATGCTTGGATACATATACTAATTTTGAATGAAACGCAAACCATTGAATGAAACGCCACACAGGAAGGCCGGGGCCCAACTGTGAAGCGGATATGCTAACCATTCACCCACTGCCATACAATGTAGTGTTATTTATTTAATTGCTTTAAATTCAGTATTAATTCAGTTACAGCATTATATTATAATTATCCATCCATCCATTTTCTGAGCCGCTTCTCCTCACTAGGGTCGCGGGCGTGCTGGATCCTATCCCAGCTGTCATCGGGCAGGAGGCAGGGTACACCCTGAACTGGTTGCACATACAAACAAACAACCATTCGCACTCACAGTCACACCTACGGGCAATTTAGAGTCTCCAATTAATGCATGTTTTTGGGATGTGGGAGGAAACCGGAGTGCCCGGAGAAAACCCACGCAGACACGGGAGAACATGCAAACTCCACACAGGCGGGGCTGGGGATTGAACCCGGGTCCTCAGAACTGTGAGGCTGACGCTCTAACCAGTCGGCCGCCATTATTATTATCATTATTATTATTGGGAGCTGTAGTAAGACAGAATATTTGCATGAATGACAGGAGTGGAGAGAGAAGAGTGACGCTACTGGGAGAAGAGATAGCGACGGTGGAGGACTTTAAATACTTAGAATGTATAATGAAAACATGCATTAAATAAGAATTTTTAGAAAACAAGAAAAACAAACTAAAATACTTTTTTTAAGACAACAGGACTAGATAAAATAATTTGTAAACATGAGCTCTTTTGTTTATCATTTTTAAAATTGTATTTCCCCCTTTGCAAAAGACCAATTCCAATTGTAAACTAAAGCAGTGATCATTTCATGTCAATAGGTGGCGGTAATCTGCAAACCGCCGTTAAACGCGAAGAAGAAGAAAACTCAACTGCGGAAGTTAGCATAGCAGCAATCCAGGCAACGCTTTAAATCGACCACAAAACGAGAAGCAAAAGTGTTGTTGTCGTCATTGAACTATCTCCAACATATTTTGCTTAATTTTGGAAGAGTTGGTAAGGAAGTGGCCGTCAGCGAAATGTCCCTGCTGTTTTGAAGAAAATAAGAGTTTCACACGAGACGCAACTTTGTCGAGAGAGAGGAGACCAAGCGACAACGACGACAATTGGAAGCTGTTTGCAACACACTTGTGTTGTGAAGGTCTGTTCTCTAAACTTCGACTTAAAATTATAGAAGACATATATTTATCTAATAATGGCGTGCAAAACGTTATACTAGGTCCGTGTTACAAAAAACGTGAAACCAGATTATGAAGATGGTGTAAGAGCCAGCTGTCCAAGAAATGGAATTAACTGTCAAAACAACGACATTGTCTAAATGCTTGCATCATGTGTAAAATGAAAAAACAATACATCGCATAACATAAACATACATATTGTGTAGTCAGAGCTCATACGGGTACATCCAAATAAATTAGAATGGTGTCAAAAGCTTCATTTAGTTAGGTAGTTCAGTTCAAAAAGTCAAACTCGTACACGAGCATTCCACACTGAAATATTTCAGGATTTTTTTTTTTTTTTTTTATAAATATACTTTTGATGATTGTATTTTACAGCAAAACAAAACCCCAAAAATTCACCATCTCTAGGAATCAGAATATTATGTCACAAACAATCGTGAAACAATGAAAATTATTTTTAATGTAGAAATTAGGCAGGAATGTGCCCTCTGACATTTCCCCCAAGTGTTTAATGAATCTGTATAATATATGAGTCCTTAAATAAATAGATTTTTATACCATATTCTTATTTATTGGGACGTACCTGTAGTTGTTGTTGTGTAGTCAGAGCTCATATTCGTGCTGGTCTGGAAATACCGGAATAAGTATCCTTATTCAGGTTGAAAGAAGCCAGCCAGGTACGGTGTTGGCCGACCTATCCTGCCAATGTCCTTTTTTTCATGAAATCTCCGCCTTGAAAATTAATTTTTGAATAATGTCAGACATTTGTCCTCCGCAGTCAGTCAATGTACAAATCGTAAGACTAATAATAGCTCTGATCAACCAATCAAGAGTACGTAAAAATGCCAATGTTACTCTCAGACAGCTAGCAAGCCTGGGTTGGTGAATCTAAAATCTGATTGGTTAAAATATAGCCACTGCTAATGTGTGTATATGTCATCATAAGACAGCACTTCTGACTCTACTTACTGGTGTCTCGATGAAGATTGAAGACGGACCACTGAGTGCCCACAGCTTCATCATCAGAGTTCAAGTGGAGACCACTGTGGAGGACCACCTCCAGACAATCTCTTAGCTCCGCTGTCACACAGCGATGACATGGAGGAACCTTTGAGGCACAACGAAAAAAGTGAAGGTGACAACAAACAGTTGAAATGCTCTGAAAAGGAGACAACTCTTGGCAACAAAACTTCGCAAACAAGTAAAAAAAAAAACTTACCTGTTCAGTTTCTATTACACATTTTGCTAGACTCACTTGAACACATATCAGAGGGAAACATTTTTTTTAAAATTATTATTATTGCTCAATACTACGTCATACCTTATCATATTTGACCAGTGTGATCTCTAGTGTGTTTGTGTTGCTCGTGTCCTGCAGACGTCCAGCAGCTTATAGGTCGTCAGAGAGAACCTCTCCTTCAGCCACAGTTGGGGAGGTCCAGCTTGGAGTCGGAGGATCCACAGCCCCCCCATGTTAAAGAGGAAACGGGAGATACAAAGCCTCACCACATTAAGAGAGAAGAGGAGGATCCAGAGTACGCCTATGTTAAAGAGGAAGAGGAAGAATTGGATGTCAGCAAGTTGCCACTGACTGGTGTCTCTATAAAAAAGGAGGATGATGGAGACAAATCACCCAAGTGGCCACAGCTTCATCATCCGAGTCCAAGTGGAGACCACTGTGGAGGACCACTACCAGATGACCTCTTAGCTCCACTGTCAGACAGTGACGACATGGAAGAACCTTTGAGCAACAGCCAAGACTGTGAAGGTGACGACAAACAGTTGAAATGCTCTGAAAAGGAGACGAACAAAACTTGTCAAACAAACGGGAGACATCGCATGCGTAATGAAAATTTCAGCTGCTCAATTTGTGGTAAAATGTTTACTCGAAAGCCAAACATGGTAGCACACATGAGAATACATACAGGAGAAAAACCCTTTAGTTGCTCAGTTTGCGGTAAAGCATTCACTCTAAAAGACGGCATGGTAAAGCACATGAGAACACACACAAGAGAAAAACCTTTTGTTTGCTTGTTGTGTGCTAAAAAATTCCATCAACGGGGCTATCTGGAATCACATATGAAAACACACAACCTAGAAAAACCCTTTAGTTGTTCAACATGTGGTAAAACATATCACCATAAGATAAGCATGGAATCACACATGAGAACACACACAGGAGAAAAACCTTTTGTTTGCTCATTGTGTAATAAAACATTTAATCAAAGGGGACATCTGGGATCTCACATGAAAACACACATTGGAGAAAAACCCTTTCGTTGCTCAGTTTGCGGTTCAGGATTCTCTCGAAAGGAATCTGTGAAATCTCACATGATAATTCACACAGGAGAAAAACCCTTTAGTTGCGCATTATGCGCCAAAACATTCTTTTTTAAGCAAAACTGGAGGGCACACATGAAAAAACACACAGACGAAAAACCTTTTGGTTGCGTATTTTGTAATAAAACTTTCTATCAAAGGGGACATCTGGAATCACACGTGAGAACACACACAGGAGAAAAACCCTTCAGTTGTTCAGTTTGTGATGGAAGCTATGCTCATCGGAGCAGCTTGGCTGCACACATGCGGACACACGATGAAGGGAGACTTAATGCTTTACAGTAGTCCCGTACCATACCTCCATATCAGAATTAGACCACGTAGTATTATTATTATTATTATTGAATTGATATTTTCTGAAGAGCTGTAACTTCCACGGTTTGTTGGCTAGTTTTGAGCCAATCTTTTTTTTTTTTTTTTTGTGTCCCTGTGACATGTCCTAAAAATGACATTTAACACAGCGCGCAACCCTAGTATGCCCGGCCTGGATATTGTGCCATGTGCAGCATGTGTGCTTGTTTTCTGCATCTGCTACGCATCCAAAAGAGACAAGAAGATTCCCTCTGTGCACCGTCTCAGCATGCATGTTTGTTTAAAGTGACATAAACAGAATACATTTTGTCAGTCATCCAGTGTCATTGTCTACGTGGGAGCAGAGGCAGGGCCGCGAGCATACACACGCAAGGAGATGTAATAGAATTGATGAGGAAAAAAGAGGGGATTGCAAAGCCAAATGACACAGACTCGATGTGGGAATATTTCAGCTTCAAACCGAAGGTGAGACCATTAACAAAGTTTTTTTGGTTCCCCCCATCTCGAGAGTAAACCTTCCCTCACTCATGAGGCTTTTTGTTCGGCAAATTAAATACAAACAACACACTGCAAAATGGTGAGCGCCCACGGAAAGTGTAGATTGCTACATTACAAAAGAAATACTGCCCTTTATGCACTATACAGATGAAAAGCCTGCATTTCGAGAAATGCCGCAAACAGAACATTTGTTTGAATCGCCTGTGAGAAAATACGTCACAAATGGCATTCCTACAACTTTACAAAAGTGAAAGATGACATTAAAGGAAATCAATAATGTTATGAGTGGTTTGTTTTCTTGTTGTTTTTGCTTGTAATTTTTGTCTTGTCTTTTTTTATTGTTTTATATCCGTTTTTGACTTTCAAATTACAATGGTTAAAAAATACTCATGAGAAGTAAAAGATTATTGCATTTGAAAGGGTGTACTTATGTATTATTGTTAGTTAATTGTATCTCAAATAAATGTTGACAATAACATCCTTTATCTGCAGTCATTTGTGGGACAATATATCGTCCGCTAAAAATTATTCTCAAAGGCCAAACTACTATTCCTAATAAAATGGTTTTATGTAGACCTTTTCTCGATGTGCAAAGACACAAACTATTTACAGAGTAAAAAAATCATCCTGGTGAATAAAGATCATTTCTGTTTCAGAAGCAAAATTTGTTTCCTCCACTTTCTCTGCTCTGTGTCAAGGTCCGATTTTGTGAACATATCACATTAATGAGCTTCAAGCTATAAAGAGTGAAAGCTTACTACAGATTGCTCTTGTTGTTTCGATCCTGAATGGGGAGATGTGCAGGAGTAGCTCGATATTATTGTGGTGTGAAAAAGGGCAGACTCAGCCACCCCAAAATTCGGGGTGAGTATTTGCCTAATCACCAACAGAAATAAAGTTTTTGAACAAAACACGCCAAAGATAAAACCACAAGAAATGTATTGTAGTATCTGAGAACAACGGCACTAGATAAAATAATTTGAAAATGTAAGCTATTTTGTTTATCCATTTATATTGTCAGCCAAAGCAGTTATCATTAAAGATCGATGGGGGGCGGTAATGCGCATAGTTTGCAAACCGCAGCCGAAGAAGAAATGCGGAAGTTAGCACAGCCTCCAACGCGTCAAGTGGACCGCAGCGCGAGGATCACGTGTTGTCGTCGTTGAACTGTACACTATTTAATTATTTGTGTTGAGAGAGTTGGTAAGGGAGCGACGAATTCCGGCCGTCGACGTTAGGAAGAACGACGGCGTCGTGCAAGTGCGGAGACCGATCAGCGACTACGACGACAACTGGAAACTGTTGGCCTACTTTGCGACACTCAAATTGTCGGACTCGTCGGTCTGTTCACTGGACTTCTACTTAATATTTACAACATTGTATTTTTCGAATAATGGCGTGCAAAGCTTAATATTAATGGTATCTGTTTCCCCCCACTCCCTGCCTGTAAATTTAATTTCCCAGTCCAAGAAAGTTTCTCCTCTTTCGCTCCTCGTTCGACGTTATTATTCTTTCAAATAATCAATCGCTCTCTCACCAAGTCTTTCAACATTTGGATGTTGTAATGTTGATCGTTCAACGACCACAAGAACAAAACTTGAACCTCGCAACCGCCACCTACTCTGGAGTGCGGGTCAGAGTTTGGAACCCCGTACTCTGGAGCAAAATCTAACCCAAAAAAAAAATCATTTTATCATTCCAGTTTCTCTTAAAAGGTGATACAAGGATTTATTTCTTAGTCTTCGATGCGTTTTTTTATTTTTTTAAATAAAAACACCAGTAAGTGCAATTGGGAAAAGATGGCTCAGTTTTGTGTGAACGTGGAGTGGAGGAGGACAATGTGGATTATGACATTTGCTATTGTGCACATGTATAAAATAAGCACAGAAAACTGAGAGAAGAAAGGACTCAATGCATTTGGGGTCCAGAGACGTGCTAACTTCTTGTCGCCAGCGAAACGCATACTGGTAACAATGACAGCGTCAAACTCTTCAAGGTATAATCGCTGTCGGCAGGTATTACATAAAGTCACCGTGAATGACGTATTACCTTTCTAATTGCTGCAGTTATCCAAGTATCGGTGAAGCGATCAAAGGATCCCGATCTGATTTTAATGAGCCATCCGCAGCGCCACAGTGCACGCAGGTGCTTGTGTACTTCAACTTGCACGGCTTCAGCTTTGTGTATGGAGCGATTTTAAAAACAACCACAGCTGTAACAAAGTAACAAAACAGATTGAACATGAATAGAATAGGAAGCCTTTATTGTCAATCTTTGGTGCAAATGTAACAAAATTGGGGTTATGAAAACATCAAGCACAACCAATAATGGAATAATAATGACAAGCATATATTACTGTCAGGATTAGTGTTGTCACACAATGGTGAAATTATCTCGGCCAAAGTTGTCTTCTCATCTCCTTTGTAGTACCGGGTTACTGTTAAACGAGTTCAAATAAAAAGCAGAGTCGCCGAACATAACAGGCGGCACATTGCAGTGTTGGCACCACGCTTTGCAGAAACGTCCCCTCCATTGCGCCACCCGCGCTTCGAAGCCTCCGCACATTTCAGAATACCATTAGGGTTTTTCTTCCGTGTGTACTTGTTTTATCATGCTGTTTTTTTTTTTTTTTTTTTTTGATTGAATGCTTTACCACAAACTGAGCAACTAAAGGGTTTTTCTCCTGTGTGTATCCTCATGCATTTCCAGATGTTGCTTTCTAGAGAATGTTTTACAACATGTTGTGCAAATAAAGGGTTTTTCGCCTGTGTGGACCCTCATGTGTTTCATCATATTTCCCTTTTCAATGAATGGTTTACTGCAAACTGAGCAACTAAAGGGTTTTTCTCCTGTGTGTATTCTCATGTGTCTAACCATATTTGACTTGTTAATTAACTCTTTACCACAAACTGAGCAACAAAAAACATTTTTTCCAGTGTGTTTTCTTTTGTGTATTTCTAGATGTTGCTTTCTAGAGAACGCTGTACCGCAAACTGAGCAGCAGAAAAGTTTTTTCCCTGTGTGTTTTCTCATGTGTATTTCTAGATGTTGCTTTCTATGGAATGTTGTACCACATGTTGTGCAACTAAAGGGTTTTTCTCCTGTGTGTATTCTCATGTGTCTATCCATATGTGACTTTTCAATGAATGGTTTACTACAAACTGAGCAACTAAAGGGTTTTTCTCCTGTGTGTATTCTCATGTGTCTGTTTATCTGTGACTTTTTAATGAAGTCTTTAGCACAAACTGAGCAACTGAAGGGTTTTTCTCCTGTGTGTATTCTCATGTGTACAATCAAATGTTGTTTAGAAAAATTATCGCCACAAACTGAGCAGGTAACACTTTCACTACCCCTTTGTGAAGCGTCCTTGTCAAGACTTGTCTCCTTTTCAGAGATTTTCAAGTGTTTGTCTTCACCTTCACAGTTTTCGTCGCTCTTCAAAAGTTCTTCCATGTTGTCGCTGTCTGACAGTGGAGCTAAGAGGTTGTCCGGTGGTGGTCCTCCACAGTGGTCTCCACTTGGACTCTCATGATGAAGCTGCGACCACTCGGGTGGTTCGTCTTCACTCTTCACAGAGACACGATTTAGTGGGAACTTGCTGACGTCAGCCTCCTCCTCTTCCTCTTTAACATTGAGGTGCTGTGGGCCCTCTTGTTTCACACTGGAGCACCCCCACTGCGACTGACGAGGAAGTTCTTCCGGACGACAAATCGGCTGCTGGACGTCTGCAGGACACGAGCAACACAAACACGGTTTAGAACACTCGGGTCAAATATGATATGTGGTATGGAGCCACACTGATCAAAGTAGTATTTTCCAAACGAAAAGAAAATACTCACAGCCAGCAATAGCATAGTTCATATGTTAGCCACTGCGCCAATAAAGTACACAGAATAGATCGTGTTCGCCAATATGGGGAGAGATGCGCCTCGAAATTATTTGCATAGTTTTTTAATATTGTGTGTGCATTTATCATGACTTATAATTTGTAAATATAACATTTTGCTTGTGAATTGTTGAAGGTGTGTTTGTGGATCAGCGGGCACATGCATTTATTTTTGAGACAAACGTAACGCAGTTTTCAACTTGAGAAGATTCACACGTCTGGGAAGGCCTTCCATCCGCTAGGGGGCAGTGTTGCTGTCTCCGTTGATGATTTGATTGAAAGTCATTTTTATAGGAATCCAACAGTCTATGGGCCGACCCTGCTGAAATCCCGAATAAATTGACCATGGCTGAACAAGGTGGACAACCAGCAGCTCCGTCATTAGTAAGTAAAATATAAATAAATCACCTTCATCTGTCAGCAAGATACAAATAAATCTGCTTATTATTAGTGTTTAATATAACAGTGGCTCGCTCTCAAACACACACAAATATATATATATATATATATATATATATATATATATATATATATATATTTATACATATGTACACATATATATAGTCCATTCTCAACTGAAACCGCAACACTGCCGCCTAGCGGACGGAGGGAGGACTTTCCCATACGTGAGATTTTTTTTTTAAACTTGAAACTGCGTTTTATTTGTAAAATAATTGCGCGTGTCCGCTGATCCACAAACGCACCTTCAACAATTCACAAACAAAATGGAATATGTACAAAGGATAAGTCATTATAAATGCACACACAGCATAAAAAAACATGTGTAAATCACGGATATATTTGTTGATTTGAAAAACAAGTGCAAATAATTTGGAGACATATTTCTCTCTAAATGCCAAAAGAGAAAGACAACGTTTGACAACAGTGGGACCAATTTAAACTTGTAAAATTATAATGTTAAGTGCCCCAGAACCCGACACCTGTCACGTGATGCCAAGGAGACGATGTTCTATATTAAAATACACTTGTGTCTAAAGTGATCATCTAATATAACATTTATACATAAATTGTAAATATGAAGTAGAGGTTTCGTAAACAGACCTTGGACGCGCAAGACAATTTGTGTGTCGCAAACAGCTTCCAGTTGTCGTCGTCGCTCGGTCTCCTCTCGCGCGCGACAAACTTGCTCCTCGTACGACGCTATCGTTTTTTCAAACAGTTCGAAAATTTCGTCGGCGGCCGCAATTAGTCGCTCCCTCACCAAGTTTTTCAACATTTTGATGTTGTAGCTGCTTCAGCAACTACAAGAACAACACTTGAACCTCGCACTTGCCCACGTGCGGCAGTAAATGCTATGCTAACTTCCGCAGTCTTTTTCTCTTTGGTCATTGGCGGATGGCGTTGATCGTTCAAAGCTCATTACTGCCACCTGCCGTGATGGAGTACGAGTCAGCGTATCGAACTTCGTACTCAGGCGCAAAACAACGAACAAAAACTGTCCCCCACACAAATAAATCCCAGATTCGCGTTATCATTCCAGGTTCTCTTAAAAAGAGAAACAAGGCTTTATTGCATCAGTCTTCAATACGTTTTTTAGAATCAAACCCAGTAATTGGAATTTAGAAAACTTGGTTCAGGTGCGTGCAGGTCCTTGTGTACTTCTACTTGCACGGCTTCAGCTTTGAACTCTCGACTTTGTCTATGGAGCAATTTAAAAGCAACCACAACTGTAACAAAGTTCTGTTTAAAAATGATTGAACATAAATAGAATCAGAAGACTTTATTTGTCATTATGTGGTGCAAATGTAACAAAATTGTGTTTATGAAAACATCAAGCACAACCAATAATGGAATAATAATAATGACAAGCATATATTACTGGCAGGATCAATGTTGTCACACAATGGTGAAATCGTTTCGGCCGAAGTTTACTTCTCATCTCCTTTGTAGTACCGGGTTACTGTGAAACGAGTTCAAATAAAAAGCCAAGTTGAATCGCTGAACATAACAGGCGGCGGCACATTGCAGTGTTGGCACCACGCTTTGCAGAAACGTCCCCTCCATTGCTCCACAGGTGCTTCGCAGCCTCCGCACATTTTGTAATGTCATTAGGGTTATTGTTCTCCCGTGTGTCCTCTCGTTTTTTTTTTGGATTGAATGCTTTACTGCAAACTGAGCAACTAAAGGGTATTTCTCCTGTGTGTATCCTCATGTATTTCCAGATGTTGCTTTCGAGAGAATGTTTTACAACATGTTGGGCAAGTAAAGGGTTTTTCACCTGTGTGCACCCTCATGTGTTTCATCATATTTCCCTTTTCAATGAATGGTTTACTGCAAACTGAGCAACTAAAGGGTTTTTCTCCTGTGTGAATTCTCATGTGTCTCACCATAGCTGACTTGTTAATTATTTCTTTACCACAAACTAAGCAACGAAAAAGTTTTTTTCCTGTGTGTTTTCTCAAGTGTATTTCCAGATGTTGCTTTCTGCGGAATGCTGTACCACATGTTGTGCAACTAAATGGTTTTTCTCCTGAGTGTGGTCCTATGTGTTTAATAATATTTCCCTTTTCACAGTTTTCGTCGCTCCTCAAAGGTTCTTCCATGTCGTCGCTGTCTGACAGTGGAGCTAAGAGGTTGTCCGGTGGTGGTCCTCCACAGTGGTCTCCACTTGGACTCTGATGATGAAGCTGCGACCACTCGGGTGGTTCGTCTTCACTCTTCAAAGAGACACGAGTTAGTGGCAATTTGCCGACGTCAGCCTCCTCCTCTTCCTCTTTAACATGGAGGTGCTGTGGATCCTCTCGCTCCAGACTGGAGCGCTGCGACTGATGAGGGAGTTCTTCCGGACGACAAATCGGCTGCTGGACGTCTGCAGGACACAAGCAACACAACACAACACACAGTAGTGTTTCTAAACGAAAATAAATTTACAAAAATACTGACGGCCAGCATTAACACAGACACAGTTTGCATGGTACCTGCTCCAATAAAACACACAGAATGGATAGTGTATGCGTAAACAGAAAGACAACGTTTGACAAATGTGTGCTCAATATAAACTTGGAAAATTATAATCCTAAATTCATAAAATGACGGCACACAACCCGGAACCTTATGTCAAGGAGGTGTTTTATATTAAAATGCACTCGTGCCAAAAGTCATCATTTTATATAACACTTACAAACGAGTTGTAAATATGAAGTAGAAGTGTAGTGAACAGACCTTGGACACGTATGACAATTTGTGTGTCGCAAAAAGCTTCCAATTGTCGTCGTCGCTCGGTCTCCTCTCTCGCGCGACAAACTTGCTCCTCGTACGACGCTATCGTTTTTTCAAACAGTTCGAAAATTTCGTCGGCGGCCGCAATTAGTCGCTCCCTCACCAAGTTTTTCAACATTTTGATGTTGTAGCTGCTTCAACAACTACAAGAACAACACTTGAACCTCGCACTTGCCCACGTGAGGCAGTCAATGCTCTGCTAACTTCCGCATTTTTCTTTTTCTCTTTGTTCATTGGCGGATGGCGTCGATCGTTCAAAGCTCATTCTGCCACCTGCCGTGATGGAGTACGAGTCAGAGTCTCGAACTTCGTACTCAGGCGCAAAATAAAGAACAAAAACTGCCCCCCACCCCCACCCCCACCACAAAATAAATACATACAAATAAATCCTAGATTCGTTTTATCATTCAAGGTTCTCTTAAAAAGAGAAACAAGGCTTTATTTTCTTCAACACCTTTTTTTTTTTTTTTTTTTTAAGAATAAAACCTAGGAATTGGAATTTGGAAAACAGGTTAGTGTGAATGTGGAGTGGAGGAGGACACTGTGGAAGATTACATTAGTTCTTGTGCACAGGTATAAAATAAGAAGAGAAGAAAGGACTCAATGCACGCAAGCGCTTCCGCGTTTGGGGTACAGAGATGTGCTAACTTCCTGCCGCCAGGCAAACGCATACTGATAACAATGACAGCATCAAACTTTGCAAAGTATAATCGATGCCTGCTGGAATTACATAAACGTATTACCTTTATAATTGTTACAGTTATCCAAGTATCAGCGAAGCCATCAAATGATCCTGATCTGATTTTAATGAGCCATTCGCAGCCTCACATAGCATGCAGGTCCTTGTGTACTTCAACTTGCACTTCTTAAGCTTTGGACTCTCAACTTTGTCTATGGAGCAATTTAAAAACAACCACAGCTGTAACAAAGTTCTGTATAAACAGACTGAACATAAATATAGTGGAAAGCCTTTATTGTCAATGTATGGTGCAAACAAAATTGCAGTTATGAAAACATAAAACACAAACAATAATAACATAAGGAATCAATGTCAACCAATAGTGAAATTGTCTCGGCGAAAGTTAACTTCTCCATTGTAGTACCAGGTCACTGTTAAACGTGTTCAAATAAAAATCCAAGTTGAATCACTAAACAGGTGGCACACTGCAATGTTGCAGAAACGCTCCCTCCAGTGCACGACACACACTTGGCGCTTCTCGTAACATCATTAGGGGTTTTCTCCTGTGTGTATTCTCATGTGTTTAACCATATGTGAGTTTTTAGTGAACCCTTTACCACAAGCTGAGCAACTAAAAGTTTTTTCTCCTACGTGTATTCTCATGTGTCGAGTCATCTTTGACTTTTCAATGAATGCTTTACTACAAACTGAGCAACTAAAGGGTTTCTCTCCTGTGTGTATTCTCATGTGTTTTACCATGTTGTCTTTTAGTGTAAAGCCTTTCCTACAAACTGAGCAACTAAAGGGTTTTTCACCAGTGTGTATTCTCATGTGTCTAATCATATCCGATTTGTTAATTAACTCTTTACCACAAAGTGAGCAACAAAAAAGTTTTTTTCCTGTGTGTTTTCTCATGTGTATTTCCAGATGTTGCTTTCTAGAGAATGCTGTACCACATGTTGTACAACCAAATGGTTTTTCTACTGTGTGTTTTCTAATGTTTGTTTCTAGATATTGCTTTCTCGGGACTGTTGTACCACATGTTGTGCAACTAAAGGGTTTTTCTCCCGAGTGTGTTCGCATGTGTTTAATCATATTTCCCCTTTCAATGAATGGTTTACTACAAACCGAGCAACTAAAGGGTTTTTCTCCTGTGTGTATTCTCATGTGTCTATCCATATGTGACTTTTTAATGAAGGCCTTACCGCAAACTGAGCAACTAAAGGGTTTTTCTCCTGTGTGCATTCTCATGTGTCTACCCATATCTGACTTTTTAATGAAGTCTTTACCACAAACTGAGCAACGAAAGGGATTTTCTCCTGTGTGTATTCTCATGTGTCCAATGAAATGTTGTTTAGAGAAACTATCACCACAAACTGAGCAGGTAACACGTTCTCTATGCATTCGTGAAGGTTCCTTGTTGTCAAGACTTGTCTCCTTTTCAGAGCATTTCAAGTGTTTGTCTTCACCTTCACAGTTTTCGTCGCTCCTCAAAGGTTCTTCCATGTCGTCGCTGTCTGACAGTGGAGCTAAGAGGTTGTCCGGTGGTGATCCTCCAAAGTGATGATGAAGCTGCGACGACTCAGGTGGTTCGTCTTCACTCTTCACAGAGACTCGAGTTCGTGGCAACTTGCTGACGTCAGCCTCCTCCTCTTCCTCTTTAACATGGAGGTGCTGTGGACCTTCTTGCTCCAGACTGGAGCACCCCCACTGCGACTGACGAGGAAGTTCTTCCGGATGACAAATCGGCTGCTGGACGTCTGCAGGACACGAGCAACACAAACACAGTTTAGAACACCCCGGTCAAATATGATATGGTGCGATATGTGGTATAAAGCCACAGACTGATCAAAGTCGTGTTTCCCAAACTAAAAGAAAGACAGACATGATTTGTATGTTGAAATGGGTGTGGGTTATTATTAAACTTATGAATGTTACGTTTACAAAACGAGGCCATAGAACCTGGTATCTGTCACGTGATCATCTGAAGCAAGTGTATATCAAAATCAAGTTGTACCAAAAGAGATCATATTATGTCACATTAACATATATAGGCGTTCTGATTTTGTGGTTGTTTTGACAGTAAATTAACTTTTAGCCTGTCGACATGTTTTGGTCTCACTCTTTTGGTAAAACAGAAACCTTTAATGTCAAGTTTTGCACACCCTTATTCGATAAATCAAAATGTTGTAAATATTAAGTGGAAGTTTAGTGAGCAGACCTTGGACACGTAAGACAATTTGAGTGTTGCAAACAGCTTCCAGTTGTCGTCGTTGTCGCTCGGTCTCCGCTTTCGCTCGACAAAGTTGCTCCTCGTACGACGCGATTGTTCCTTCAAACAGTCCGAATATTTCGTCGGCGGCCGCAATTAGTCGCTCCCTCACCAAGTCTTTCAACATTTTGATGTTGTTGACAGTTCGACGACCACAAGAACAACACTTGAACCTCGCACTTGCCCACTTGAAGCGTTAGCTGCTACGCTAACTTGAACTTCCGCAGTTGTCTTCTTCTTTGAGTGACGACTGGGCTCATTACAGTTCATTACCGCCACCTACGGCCATGGAGTGCAAGTCAGAGTATGGGACGCCATACTCGTAAGCAAAGCAAAAACTGTCAAAACAAACAAACAAACATTCGCTTTATCATTCCAGTTTCTCTCAAAAAGTGAAACTAGGCTTTATTTCTTCAGTCTTCTGCACGTTTTTTTAAGGATTAACACAGAAATTGGAAAACATGGCTCAGTGAATGAGCCATGTTTTCTGTGAATGTGGAGTGGATGAGGACAGGGTGGATTATGTCATTTGTTCTTATGCACAGGTTTAAATAAGCACAAAACAACCAAGGCTGTAACAAAGTACTGTACAAACAGATTGACCATAAATATAGAAAACCTTTATTGTCACTTTATGGTACAAATACTACAAAACAGGGGTTATGGAAACATAAACTAGAATAATAGAAACATAAAAGAAGAATAATGCCAAGCACGGCAGGATCAATGTTGTCACACTATAGTGAAATTGTTCACTTCTCATTTCCTTTGTAGTACCGGGTTACTGTTAAACGTGTTCAAATGAAAAGCCGAGTTGAATCAGCTGGGATAGGCGCCAGCACACCCGCGATCCCAGATCCTGTGTATATTCTTGTGTGCTTAACCATATTTGACTTTCCCATGAATGTTTTACCGCAAACTGTACAAAAAAAGTGTATTTTTCTCCTGTGTGCATCTGCATGTGTCCCCCTTGGAAAAGCGAGTGAGCATGAGAGAGGGGAAGGACTCGGGCGTGGCCGCGTGAGCTGCTCGTCCACTTATGAGATTCATAAAAGATTCAACCCGTAAAAGCTGCTCAAGTTGCACCACAATCAGAGGCATCATCACCGAGCAGGGAAAGAAGGCACAACTGATTTTGTACCCTGCAATCCTTACTCAAACACACGAACAAAAGAAAACAGGCAAACATGCCGATCACTTTTTCCAAAATCGTAAGTCAATGAACGTCTTGTTTTACTTAAGCCACAGCAATGCTCTGCTAAGGCGTTACAAACATTTTCTCATGAATTACTGCATCAAGATGTTTCTTCTAAAAATAAGTGCATGAAAACTATCGATCATTATTTTGGAATTAACCCCATATTTGTACTTTATACAAATAATAAACTGATAACAAAACATGAAATGTAAATACATAATTTAAAAAAATTTGTTTGTTGCACTATACTGTACGTGTACAGCATGTGGAAAACATGATACCGTGTTGACCTAATGACAAATTTGGACAATTTTGACAATATCGCTTCATTTTACGACCCAGATAAGTGAATGTTTCATAAAAAGTCAAAAATTAGAAAGATGAAATGTGTGTTCAAGTGTAACGATGAGTCCAATCTTATCAAAACCACAGGCAAACTAATAGATTGCGCCACGAGGTGGCGCTTTGAGGTCATATTTGGAAAAATATGTCATGTTTGCGACTACAGCAGAATGGCTCATGACCAGAGAGAGCCAATCACAACCGTTAGCTCTAAGAGGACGTGAATTGTGAAGTGTAACAATTTAATGTTGGAAAAAAAAATTTTCAACTCTGTAAATAGTTGTACCAATCTATGTAACGTTACATTGATGATACATTTTTACACATACAACAAAATTCATCATGTTTTATCAATTTCGTTTCTTGTTTCAGTTTGATTGACAGGGGCATTAGTTTATTTCCACATCATCTTTATTTTGATTTAGTAAAGCAGATTAAGTTTTCAGAATTGTAGCAGGATCGACATATAATCATGTGTCCATCCATGGTGTTGCAGGGTCTACTGTAAAATATTTTATTGTCCCTTTGTTGTGTGTTCGCATGTGTACAACTACCGGTAAACAGTTTAGATGAGCAAAACGTCGCCACAAACTGAGCAACTAAAGTGTTTCTCCTGTGTGCGTTCTCAGATGTGATTCCAGATGTGACCGTCGCCGGAATGTTTTATTACACAACGAGCAAACAAAAAGTTTTTCTCCTGTGTGTATTCTCATGTGTTTCATCATATTTCCCCTTTCAATGAATGTTTTACTGCAAACTGAGCAACTAAAGGGTTTTTCTCCTGTATGTATTCTTATGTGTTTAACCATATCAGACTTTCCGCCAAATGTTTTACTGCAAAATGAACAACTAAAAGGTTTTTCTCCCGTGTGTATTCTCATGTGTCTCACCAAAGTTGACTTTTTAGTAAACCTATTATTACAAATTGAGCAACTAATGGGTTTTTCTCCTGTGTGTATTTTCATGTGTTTAACCATATGGGACTTTTCGCTGAATGCTTTACAACAAACTGAACAACTAAATGGTTTTTCTCCTGTGTGTATTCTCATGTGTCTCACCAAAGCTGACTTTTTAGTAAACCGATTACTACAAACTGAGCAATGAAAGGGTTTCTCTCCCGTGTGTATTCTCATGTGTCTAATCAAATGTTGTTTGGTAAACCTATCACCACAAACTAAGCAGGTAACAATTTTTTTACACTTTTGTAAAGCTTCCTTGTTGTCAAGAGTTGTGCCTTCAACAAAACATTTAACGCGTTTGTCATCACCTCGGCAGTCTGCGTCACTTAACGTTTGTTCCATGTCGTTACTGTCTGACAGTGGAGCTAAGACGTTGTCTGGTTGTGGTCCTCTACAGTGGTCTCCACTAGGACTGTGATGGTAAAGCTGTGACATCTTGGGGGGCTCGTCTTCGTCATCTTCGCTCTTCACAGAGAGACCAGTCGCTGGCAACTTGCTGACGTCGGCCTCCTCTTCTTCTTCTTCTTTGACATGGGGGAGCTGCGGATCCTCTTGCTTCAGATTGGAGCACTGCCACTGATGAGGAAGTTCTTCCGGACGACAAATTGGCTGTTGGACGTCTGCAGCACACGAGCAACAATGACAAACACAGTTTAGAACACGCAGGTCACAGCTGAACGAGTATAAAATAAATGGTATCAAGCGTAGCTAGAGGAATGGCTATTGACTGGTTAGCATATCCACCTCACAGTTCCGAGGTTGTGGGTTAACATTCTGTCTCTGGTCTTCCTGAGTTGAACTTATATATTTCCTCCCACATTCCAAAATCATGCATGCTAGGTTAATTGAAAACTGCAAATTGTCCATAGCTGTGAACGGGAATGGTTGTTTGTTTACATGTGTGCTATAACTGGCTGGTCATGGGTTGTCAAGAAGGCAGTGTTTTTAATTACAATGAACCTGCAGCAAAAGTGATCATATTATATCATATTTAAAATAGAGGCGTTGCCATTGTGACGTTGTTTTGACAGTCAATTAACTTTTCTGGACAGGATAAGCGTCTAAATAAACGAAAACGAACTGGCTAGCTCCTAACATACGTTTTGATCATATTCTTTTCGTAAAACGGACTTGAATTATACATTTTGCGCGCCTTTATTGGATAAATAAAATGTAAATATTAAGTCTCAGTTTCTTGAACAGACCTTGGACGCGTAACACAATTTGAGTGTTGCAAACGGCTTCCAGTTGTCGTCGTCGCTCGGTCTCCTCTCTCGCGCAACGAAGTTGCTCCTCGTACGACGCTATCGTTTTTTCAAACAGTCGGAATATTTCGTCGGCGGCCGCGATTAGTCGCTCCCTCACCAAGTCTTTCAACATTTTGATGTTGTATAGTGTAGACAGTTTAACGACGCCAACAACTAACACTTCAATCTCGCACGTTGCCCAATAGAAGTGTGAGCTGCTATGCTAACTTCCGCAGTTTGCTTTTTTTTTCTTCTTTTTTTGCTTGTCGGGTGGCGTCAAGCGTTCAAAGCTCTTTACCGCCCCCTGCCGTGATGGGGTGTGTCTCAGTTTTGAACTACAGTCCGCACTCGGGCGGAAAACCATAACGAAAAAAAATAAAAAAAATCTTACAAAACGCGAAACAAGGCTTTAAAATGTATGTCTTCAATTTTCAACATGTTTTTCTTTTTTAAGTAACTGGAATTTGGTAAACATGACTCAGGTTTGTGTGAATGTGGACTGAAAGGGGAGCGTTTGGTCGTGTACACATGCAAGACACAAATAAAAGCCCCGAAGGGAACAATACTAGAATAAGTAAATCGTAATAAGTCGATTAAAAGCAAAATGTACCGCATTCAAATTCATTTAACGTAATATACGCATGGAATAAACAGACATGATGAACTATGGAAAATTACATTCATAAAAACACATGAAATTCTAAAAATAGGTGTAAGAAAAAAAGCACATGAAATAAAAAAAATGTCACAACTAAAAAAAAAAAGGTAAATGTAAAAAAATAAATAAATGTTCAAACCCAAGCTCTTATTGACGTGCCACATTTTAGCCAAAAGGGGGCAACAATGTTAAATATCCCGCTGCTCCTCCCAGGGGAAACATTATGTTGTGATTGGGCCTTTCTTACACTTCATACATGAGTTACTGATGTTAAAAAAAAGGATTGGGGATGGAAAATTTCAAAAGATGACCTCGTTGAGGTTTTGGACCTTGTAGGACAAATTTTGGATTTATAGTAGTTGGAATCAAAGCAGGAACCAAATTCGAAGTTAACATCAAGTAAAGCTTTAGTTAACTGCATATTGGTGCTTACTTTTTACACAGTGGTGGTCATTTGCTGTTCATTGCCACTCCCAGTTGAAGTTTACTGTAAAACTAACCATAAAATAGAATTATCCGTCAGAATATTGCATTTAACAAAATCATGTAAATTAGTTTTACGCTCGTCGTTTAGCTTAATGCTAACACAATATGCAAAATGCCACTGATAGGCTTATGAAAACAGCATCTATATCACAGTAATTATGAACTTTCAAGGAACATATATATTTGTACACAACCAATAAAAACGCATGCAGACAGCGCATACAACAATACTCAAGAGACATACAGTATTTTCTGCATATTGCAGCTTAGTTGGGATAGTCTTTGGGGTTTCATCAAATCTGTGGTATGTCTCTGTATGTATTATTATAGTATACTGGCCCCCTGGTGGCCAAAGGGTGCACACCAGAAGCAGCAGCACAGCGCCCCTTGAATGATCAGGATGCACAAACTGTACTGTTTACATTCGATTTGCATATATTAGCGTTTTATAAATTACAAAATTATAGTGCTATTTTTCCTCATTAAAAACACTGGAAGAGAATAATGGCACTTGGATTAATTTTAATTGAGAAAGTTGTGATGCAGGCGTTTTGATTTAAAAGCATGGACACGGCCAGAATTTAATGCATAAGTCAAGGCACCACTGTATTGCCTTTACTGGGAACATATTGAAATTTCACACGTCTTCCTTAAAGGTGAAATAAAAAAGCAAGCAGGAGTCAAGCATTTAGAAAATGTTTTATTATATCGAGGGACAGGCTGTCAAAATGGCTTGCATGAAAAGACTGTCAAACAGCAGGTTAAAGTGTGAGTACGTAGAAAACAAAGCAGCTTTTGTTGGCTCTGCAGGAGAGTTTAAGCAGAAATATATACATACTACACAACAAAGGTCCGAAAAATTTTCAAAATAATGTAAGACACGTTCTTTGAAGTCGAGAAGGGCGGGGAAAAAAAGCAGTACTGTTAATTCATGACATTGATAAACACTCACTGTTGTTGCCATGTCTTCATGATGTTTTTGTACAAGAGAACTCAGCATGGCATCATCGGATGGATTTTTAAATTAATACCAAAAAGAAAAAGGCAAAAAGCGAATACATTTCCAATTTGTTGCACTTTTCGAAAGTATACAGTTAATTCAGGTTTCAGCAAGCAGGGACCTGCATGCATTAAGTTGGGAAGCAGCAGTGGGGAAGCTTTGACATTAGATGACATTTATGGAAAAATATAATGCAAATTTTTTTTGAATAGCGTGGTGGGCCGCATCAAAACGTTCTCGCGTATGGCCCACGTGCCGCAGGTTCCCCACCCCTGCCCGAAAGGCTGCTCAAACAGTTGCAGAACATCGGTGAGATATGTACAGTGACTCTCTAGCTCCCCCTGTCACATTAATCCTCCCTCACTGGCTGTTGGAAACTGAATTTTAAAGGGGACACAGTATGGAAAAATTGACTTTTTAAACAGATCGTATACAAATAGTCCCGATTTCTCAAAATGCGTCTGTGTGAGAGTCATTCTGAATTTTACAGCATTGCGACGTCACAAATGTGCCAGTGGTGGCGGCTCTGTGCAAGCGCCATTCATTTGCAGTCCGGATGCAGAAATGAGCCTCTCCCCCAAATTTGTGATTTCAAGATGTGCCTTCAATCTTAATAGTTTGCGTATTTTGACCTAATAATATCAGACACTTTTTCTTAAGACACATGGAAACTGTTCTAAATTGTGAAAACGCAAGCTGCATAATATGTCCCCTTTAAAATGAGGCAACTTCTTCGCATTGGAGGTTATGCACGCATGATAAAAATTGTATAATATATGCAGTTTCTATCCAGCAAAACCCCCTTTTTCAAATAGATAAAACACGCTGTAACACGAGTCACAGACTTCCGAGGAAAATTCAGAATACAATCAAATCGATCTTCGAGTGGCACGATGTTCAAAACTGCCCACGAAAAATACTTCAGACCGTAAACGTAATATAGTTGATATCTCATAAAGGTTGTATTCCGATTGAAAATGTTTCTGCTTAATAAAATATTCAATTTGTCAGCGATTTCATTAGAATTCTCTTTTTGTCAACCTACTTAAATTAGTTACAAAATATTAGTCATTTTTTCCTCTCTCTGGTTACATTACATATGCAGAAATACAATAAATCCCATAATTTAGTGATTTTTAAAGGGAGATTCCACAGTTTACTTGCTTGGCTTCTACGGATCCATTTTTATTGCTAAAAAAATTAAATAACTGGTGAGATAATAAGTTAGTCAGCAAATAGATAAATACTTTTCTGATGGCCTTTTTCTGATAAGGTTTTAAAAAAGAAAAGAAAAAAAAAAACAACGCATGAAGACGATTGCACTTGACTGTTGCGAAAGAAAGCACAGTGCTTCTCGAATGGCAAATAAATAAAAATCCTTGCAGGAAATAACTTAAGTGACAAAAAGCAAAAAAAAAAAAAAAAAAAAAAGTACAGCTTTGTAATAGTTTGAGCCAAGAACCTATAATTTACCGGTTGAATACACACCCCACGCGACCAAAACGATGCCTTTGAGTACAGATAAAGTGCTGATCGAGCGCGATTTTTCCATTTTTTGTACCATGCGATCCTCTCGGGAGTCCACTAGCTTCAGGATTCCACAGAAAAAAAGGGACCCCACCCCCTCAATGAAAGGGAAGGGTCCAACGAAGGCAAAAACCATCGCGGCAATGGCCTCCAAAAACCTAGAAAAAAATATTCCCTGAGGTGCACATTCAGCTGTGTTGTTACGGCTCGTTCCTGTTCCCGTTCTTGGGTTTGGTTGAGAGTTCTCTCGGCGTGTTTTGGTGCCCGCGGGCCTTCGCGTTAGCTCCCAAACTCATTGAAGGCAAGTTTGGACTTCAGGCAAAGAAGAAGATCACAACTTCCTCCAAAAGTCCGACATGTACCACCAAGCGCTCTTCACAAAATCTTACACTACTCACTAAAAGTTTGGGATTTTGGACTTTCGGGTGCAATTTGAGGACGAACATAATTTTACAATCTCTGAAATTTTGAATGCGCAAGTTCAACTGTTCAATGTTTTTTTCCTCCAACAAAAAGCTGAATGGCAAAACTCATGACCCAAAAGCTTAAGATCCCCAACTTCTTGTGAGTGATGTATCTCTATAGTCAAACTTTCACAGACTCCATTACAGACAACTTCATGGCTTCCTCCAACATCTGATTGTCCGTAAAGGCGGCGGGCGGTTCCGGGACGGACTCGGAGAGACCGATGAGGGACTCCAGGAGGCAGGTGCCCGGGTCGCCGGACGCCGGCAGGCTCGGGTAGCTCGGCAACTGGAAGTGGAAAAAGTTGTCCATGTGCTCGTACTCCTTGAGCGAGTTGTAGAGCGAGCTGGGGCCCAGGCAGGGGAAACCGTCGAAGAACTCCAGGTCCGACTCGGAGGAGAGGCTCAGCTCCATGTTGTAGCTCGCCGAGCGGTCGACGGTGGGCGAGGGCGTGTGCGGGACGCTGCCGCCGTGGAAGAGTCCGTTGCCCTGGTTGGCGTTCTCGTCCAAAAGTTCCGAGACGGCCCGATTGTCCAAGAGCGCCGCGTCGATGTTGTCGTTCTCGTCCGCAAAGTCCACCATGCTGAAACTGCTGAAAGTCTCCGTCGTCGCCGCCTGCCGGGAACAAGCGTCCTTCACCGCGGCGTCCCCGTTCTCCGTGTCGTTGAAGCTGAGGATGCGGCTCAGGCCTTTCTCGTCCACGTCCAGCGGAGTCCGCCGGCCGCACGGGCTCCCGCCGCCCTCAGAGTCGTCGCTCTGGGCCGACGAGTCCGACATGTCGCTGCTGCAGCTGTTGTCGCCGGCAGACGCCAGCTCGGCGCTGAAGGGGAAGGAGTGCGCGGGGGGGATCGCCTTGGCCTCCGTCGCCTCCTCCTCGGTGCTCGACTGCTCCTCCAGCCGCTTCTCTAGCTCCAGCTTCATGATGGTGTGGATGTAGTGCGTCTGCACCCGGGTGGAGTTGAACTCGATGCGGCCTTCCGTGTTCCCGCAGCCATCTTTCGTGCAGCCGCACGGGAACGACGAATGGTCCATCTGCGAGAGGAAGAACCAATTACTTGTTGAACGGAAGCCTGGGGCCACATTATTTATCCCAAAAAAACTGTGGCGACACGACTTGTCCAACAGAAGCTTGCCATTACATTACTTGCCAAACAAAACCCTGCATTCACAGTACATAATCCTACAGTTATATTATCAAACACAATCCTGAAGATTGTCCAACTAAAGCATGAAACTACATGAAACCAACAGAAGCTTTCCGCTGCATTACAGAAACCTTCTGTTCCATTCCTTGTCCAAGTGAAACCTGCATTTAGACTACAGAAGCCTGCCACTCCATTACTTCCCCGAGAGAGGACCGCCCTTACGTTACTCGTTCAACAGAAGCCCAAATTTTGAATGCACTGAACGCCGACCTGACACTTGATGCCAGCCAGGCTGCAGCCGCAGGTTTCGGGCTCGCAGAATCCCTGACAGTCGCATCCGCAACGCTCCCTGGAGATCCTCAGCTCGTGCAGCTGTCTCTTCTCCTCCTTGTCCACCTTCTTGACGCCAGCGGCCTTGAGCAGAGCGTAGCGCCGCTTGGACGGGTACGGCTGGAGGAAGGAGCCCTCCTCCAGGTCGGCGCCGCTAACGTCGACGTCCCGCTCGGGAATGTCGTCCACGGTCAGCCGCTCGGCCTCTTCGCTGTCCTGGGTTCCGTTTTTGGTCAGCTGTAGACAACACCGCCGGTCAATGGGGAAACCCGAATCCCCGATCCCAATCCGGTTCCACTTCTTTTACTCACTTTTAATTTGAGAGCCTCCAGCTTCTCTTCCCGTAGCCGGTTGAGGAGTTTCTCCCGGCGTAGGAGACGCTGCTCGGCGGCGAACTCGGCCAGCGTGTACGTGCGGCGCACGCTGTGCCGGGGCGTCATGCCCAGGGTGCACCCCCCTCGGCTGGGCACGCTGGTGAAGCCCTGGCACCTCGGGAAGAAGAAGACTGTCACCTGGTCAAAGGTGACGTTGCTCCGGCGCGCCCTCTTGGATTTCTTGAGGATGGATGTCGCTGCGGAGGGAAGAAAGAAGAAGCTGACTTTTTCCATAATGGAAGTTCAACTGAAGCGGCGCAGTTCAGGCAAGTGATGAAACATAAATTTAGGATTCGTTGCCGTCGCACAAAAGTTGAGATTCTTTGTTGACCAATCAAGTCAAAAATAATTGTAATCCAAACTGACGATGTAAAAGAGTAATAACTATACAGTAAAAAAAAAAAGACTTTTTTTTTTTTTTAAGTTAGTATTTCTTCTTAATTTTTGTGTGAAAAAGTCCCCCAAAAAATTGGGACATAAACAATTGCGGAAAAAGTAAATGTGCAATTACAGCATACCGTTAAATCACAACTATTTAATGAACATGCAATGTTTTAAGAAATATTTCAATTTTATAACTTAATTGAAAATTTCAGAAAAAGACATACTTATATATTATACTTTTTTTTTTTTTTTTTGCTCTCATGATGCATTTCTTATGTTAAACACAGTGTGTCTAACTTCAGCCTTTTGGTACCTTCGACTGGTACCCTAGCAGCAGGATAACGAAAGGTACCCGGTACACATTGCTTACACTGCTTCTGCGTGCCACTAGAGGGCGGTATATCCCTCCAGTTGAATTTCTGTCCTGCAGAACAGCCTAAGAAATAAGGACGCCCCTCTGATTCATTGCCCTTCTCTTTCACAGAGCCTTATCGTGCACCCAATTAAGACTGAAACATGAATTTGAGGGCATTTACATCCTGGTAAAAGAGATCCCGCCGTGAAAAACGACCTGCTCGGCCTTGTTGCGCACAATGAAAAGTCAACCTTTAGCGGTTCAATCTGGGGAATAAACGCTTGAGAGGCTTTAGAGGGAGGGCCGGGGGAGAAAGGGCAATCCCTGCAAACTGACACGTTCCCACAAAACTGCCGTAACAGGCCAAAGCTCAAAAAGGTACATGTGCATGCAAGTGTGGAAGCACAACTATTGGACGCTTGCTTAGAAATTCCACATCCACCAACATGCAGCTTTTTTCCTCTACTCTTAAAGTGCCAAACGCCCACCCCTCAACCTCCTTTGGCAACACCTCTATGGAAATACATAATGACTACAGTCCACATGTGCTGGCCATTAGCTTTCATGAGCAAACGTCCTGGTGTTTTCTCAGCAGCTGTCACCAAATTCCTGGAAACATCAGGAATGGACGCATTTGAGGTAAACTCCACCCATCTGTGGGCTCTGGGGCAGCCTTTCCTCAACTTTTTTAAACAAAAAAAGGACAAAGCCAAAAAGCCTCATGTTTTTGGTTTTTTTCGACTCATGCATGTAAATCAAACAGATACATCATAACATCATTATCGCATAAGGCTCAATTTCAGTATCTTACGTTCTTCAACCTTATCAATGTTGTGGATCATATATAGAATTTCTCCTTTTTTTTTTTTAAACAATCTTTTTTTAAACAAAATTGAGTTTTTTTGTTTTTTTTTTATGAGTAGAATGTTCTTATTTTTTTTTTATTACTTTGTGCTTTGTTTTTCAAACGTTTTCCATTATTCCACTTTCACATGTTTTTTGACTCAATTTCTAATTTAGAATTTTGTCCTTTGACCATTTTTGGGCAAAAATGTAAAAAACGTTTAATCAAGTGTCTCCTCACTTCATACTAAGCTCTGAAATGCACTTTGTAAGTACAGTTCTGTCTATTTCTAACTGTTATTCTATGCATTTAAGAAGGTAGCTTGGTACAGCTTGGATCAAAGAAGGATGTGACTTTGTGTCTATGTCGGGGGAAAAAGTGGGTGCCGGGGTGGGAACGGTCGAGAAGCCCACATCCCTCGAGGGTAAACAATCGCCGCTCTAGTCTCACTAATGAGCACCTTCACATGGTCTAAACTTCCTTTACAATGACACACAAATCTTCCCCCCTCGTTTGTGTTTGCACGCCTTCTTTTCTCCATCCCGTGCCCGCCGGGCCTCTTTCAGCACCTGTGCTGGGTGCGCGCCCAGCCCTTCGCACAACGGCCCATGTGTTCTCCAGCGTTTTGGCACGCGGCCACCGCTGCACTTCCTGGAAGCCTCGTTTGTGCTCGTCGCCTATACCAGCAGTCGGCAACCTTTTTTTTTCCGGTTTGACGCAAAGACATATTTTGACAGCCCCATGTAGGAACAAATAAAAAACTAATTATTAAACCTGTCACCAGACCAGATATTACGCAGAGCGGGCTCGATTCATTGAACCCGTATTTGAAATGTGAATGCTGTTATCATCGATTTAATGCAGCGTTCTTGTTTTTGTAGGGCTCTTCTTCTGTCTCATCATTGAAGACTTTTTTCCACTTTCAGAAGAAGCTCACCAAAATACTTTTTGTTTTTAATTTATTTTTATTTTTTTTACTACTGTCCTATTCTGGCAAAGCACTACATGAAGCTCCTCTATGCACTTCAACATAGTTCCTTGGCACCGAGATGCCACGAGATGGTGGAAAAGCAATACTTTTATACTTATTAGACAATGCTTTGGCCTGAGCACAAAAACAGCAAATCGGTGAAACCAAAAGTGGTGGAGGACAACTATTCATGGGACCACTGTACTGTAAATCCCAATAAAAAAATATATATATTTCTTAAACAAAACAACACGATATGGTAGGGGTCCGAACGATGACGATAAAGCAGGGGAGCACTGTTCCCAAGCGGCTGCAGCTGATTTTCAAAATAAACCTTCTGGACTCTGACGAGGAATAAAATGTTTTTTGTTCAGTCTCTCTGTGCGACCTGGTACGAAATGGCCTGCGGCCAGGTACCGGGTTGTCCTCAAATGGCCTCTCGCCGGGCATCCAGACAGACCAAAGCGAGGAGCCGCCGTATGAAGGGATTCAGCCCTTTGGCTTGCTTTAATGCATGAAATAAAAGCGGTATTTAAGTGTTTCATGGGCTGCCAGCGGATGAAATTCCTTCACCTCCCTCCCAAATTTTGTGGGTTTTTATTATCAGAGCCTCTGCAGAGCCATAAAGACATGAAATATTTTCCGTGAGCCAGCTTGACTCACTGTTGAAATGCGTTGCCGGGGAGCCGGGGTTGCTCGGGGTGGAATCCAGGGTGTCCGAGTAGCAGCTCTCGCCCTCCGAGTCCCAGGTGGAGCAAGCCGACGAGAGCGAGGAGGGCGAGGGCGACGAGTAGCACGGGTCCTCGCCCACCTCCTCGAACTTCCTCTTGAGAAGCCCGCTCATGGCGCTAGCGTGGCGAATCTGTGGGGAACAGAAGACAAAAAACAAACAAAAACATGTTAATATCGGCAAATAGAGCGTACTGGTATGCAGTATAAGCCACACCTACTAAATTAAAAACTTGAACAAACAAAAAAAACTGAACTTTGTTTCTTACATAAGTCACACGTAACACATACAGACAGTACTGTGATGCCACTTTTAGTGTGCGCGCTTCGCCTGACGGTGGCAGTAGTTGTAATTGTCTCCACAAATTGAGAGAATATATGCATGTGAGAATTGCTGGATGTTCTATTTGTATGTTACTGCCGTCTTTATGCTCAAGTCAGAGTTATTTGATGGTTTAAAATGACCGCAGTAGCGATGCTAATTCCCTTTAGCCCATCTATGCCGTTTCCTATTGTATGATAGCACTGAGCTCGTGGAGGACGTATGTTAGTCTGTACTTCAAATGAACATTTATGGTGACAGTTAAAACAGCCTGAAGGTTGAACACTGCCTCTCATTTGGAGAACAAAACAGTAAGTAATGCAGTAACTGAGCGTGCCTTCTTATTCCGCAGTATGACAAACTAGTTTATTTTGCTGTTCTTAAGCTAAATGTTAATGGAATGTCGTAAAGACGAGGACCCGGGTAATAAAATTACACACGTTTTGCCAGAGAACCATCAAATGAGCACAACTCAGACACGTTGCAGAGAGAGAAAAAGAAAAAAAGGGCTTCGTACACGCAGAGCTTGTCGATACGAGCTGGCCGCCCCGTGCTTTGCCCATGTGAGCGCACGAGTAGGCCATCTCCTGCTGCCTCCAGCCAGTCGGCCACAGGAAGCAATCAATCAAGGCTGCATTAGCATAAGTCAACAATGGGCAAACCCCTTCATCCCTTCTTCGAAATCCCATCAAAACACATTGATTAGGAGGAATGCAACCCATCTTGGCCTTCCCTATCAACAGACTCTTTCCCCCTTGTGCCGCTTTTAAATGTGCGCTCATGTGACATGTTCACAGACAAAGACCTTCCTGCTGGAAGATGTTGCGTTACGCCAGCCCGCCGTGCGTGCTTTCAGCGCTCCCATGAGAGGGACTGCTGCCTCAGCGATAAAAACAATCAATCCATTGAGAGGCGCACATGCACATACACACACAAAAAAAAAAACACCACATACACACAAAAAAAAAACCCACCACAGACAAAATGAGCCCTTGACTAGGGACTGCCATTTATTCTCAAACCATTCCCTCAAATAGCGCTATTATGGTTGTCCATTTAAGCACACCTTGACTAATTTTAAGCTAATTTAATGTCAATCAATAAAAATTGGATAGTTTGTATCTGAGTATTTAAGCGGAGTACACAGGCGCCAATAATCAGACCAGCAAAGGCCATTGTGTTTTACGTCTGTTCAATATTTGAAGCTGACTACGCACAATAATATAATAATTTACCATTCCGATCATGGTCTACAGCAGCCTGATTATTGGCTGTTTCTAAAAAAAAAAAAAAATATCCTGAGTGATTATCCTGTGGTGTGGAGTGTGTTAAGTGATTTTCACTGGCATGGAATATTAGAAAGAAGGTTGCTTATTAGTACTGGGTGTAAACGAAAGACTGAAACGGGATATGTTGACTTCAAAACGAGGTGAGGGGAGCGGTAAAGGAGATTTTTTTGTCTATAAAACCATCAATGTCTTCATAGTGGCAGCTTAACCGCTTACAGCTGCCACGGTTTTAAAAGTTTTTTTTTTTTTATTATTTTTTTTGGTTGAGGTGGGATACCTGCAATTTTGCTTATCGTTTAAAAACAGTGATTTTCTGGGGATAATTGCAGGGTAACATTTGCGCGGGACGTTAAATGTCGGTTCTCAAGCACGTCGGCCATTAAGACAAAGCGCGCGCCAAGCGAGGCCTGTTGGAGGCTCGCGGATTCAGAGCGACCTTGGCGTAAGCAGGCGGCTAAACGAGATTCTCCTCACGAGTTCCAAGAAGAGTGTGACCTGCATGCCGTCTGTGTCTTATCAGGGCGTGTTACGCAAGTGTCAGCGTTCCAGGTGGGTGGTTGGGGGGTAGGGCGCGATGGGGAGCATCCACCCATCCATTTTCTATAGCATTTACGAGCACTCATATTCACACCTATAGACAATTTAGGCTCTTCAATTAACCCAACATGTTTTTGGAAGGCATGAGGACGCTTGAGAAAACCACAAGCAAGGGAAGAACATGCCAACCTCACGCAGTAATGGCTGTAGCCGAGATTAAAATCTAGATCCTCAGAACTGTGAGGCAGATGTGCTAACCACGAGACCACAGTGCAGCCCAACGGGAAGCAATTGTGGGGGGGGGGACAAAAAAAAAGGGGGGGGGGGGGCAGTCAAGCCTCTGACAAGGATAAAGTAGAGAGTCAAGGGCAGGAGGCTGACAACCCTTGCGGGGCTTATGCCGCTCACATGATGAATGAATCACCTTGCGACAAACAAAGGGGCTTAGCACGTGGAGACCACCTTGATACTAAAAGCCAACCACATGATGCAACCCGGTGCAGAATCAAGAGCATCAAAATAAAGTAAGGAAAAAAAAAAAAAAAAAAAAAAAAAAAGCTGTGAGGCGTCCTCAGGGACCACATAGCGCCGGCTAAGCAAAGTCTTTTTAATTAAAAGCTGCAGTGAGCCAGAAGGGAGACAGGAGGAGGAAGAGGAGAAGGAGGAGTGGTGGTGTCAGAAGTGGGTCATTGTCTCTTGACTACAGCCTACCTGACACATTGATTTGCTAATCCTGTTCAACAGGCAGAAACAATGGCGAGAGGTTAATCCTAGTTTGTGGTCAATGTGGAACTCGCAGAAGACAACAAGGCTGTCATGACTTATTTGGAGGGGGGGATAATAATAATATGAATAATAATAATAATAATAATAATAATAATAATAATAAGAGAGTGGCAGGAAAGTAGGATTCAGTGGGGTCTCCTGAAGGAAATCAGTGCCCTGAGTGGCGGCACGGCACATTCGTGGCTCCCCGCTAAATTATGCATCTCTGTCATTCCATCAGTGGCGGGATAAAAAGGGACGCACACTCGGGCAAGATAAATCTCAGAGCTAGGCAAGATTTGTCGCTAAAAGGCACAACGTGGCGGAGCCAATCGAGAGGCACGCCATGTCAGTCCTACCCGGTTATCGGCATACTAGCGTGGCATTAGCGACACTGCTTGTAACAGCTGCTATTAGTCTGCCTTTTGTCAGTGTGGCTGTTCTTAATGAACAGAGCCTACATGTAATGGGCAAAGATTCAGACAGTAGAGTGGAAGGTGGAACGTCATCTGAGAAGAATAGAAGAAGCCAGGAATGGGGTTTGGTCCTGTCAAGTTGTGTCGAAAGCAATCGTTAATTTTTATTTTCACATAAAAACGTACCGATAATCGGGCCGAATTTGATCATTTTTTCCCCCAAAGTCAGCAAAAGTCTGATTATTGGATGTCTCTAAATGATTAATCCTGAGTGATTATCCTGTAGTGTGGGATGTGTTAAATCATTTTCTCCAATCTGCTAGGAAAACAGTCGGGGCCGACAATCGTAAATGTTAAACATATTAAATAATTAGTATCCTTACATGTGTGGCCAACACAGAGTTGGACTGATTCACGGACGGCGTAATTGTGACGTGAAACCAAACGATAGCGTATCTGGTAACTACTGTTAACTTCCTAATTGGCTGACAGCTCGCCTCGCTTCTTTTACTTTTTCATGGAATTTCCGGTAGTCTGGATCCCGGTTGCAAAGTGCTGCCTCTCACAGGTTAGTCTTGGTACTACGACAGACATCTGCTTTGGGGCAGGAGACTCGCAATCGTCAGCGGCGAGATTGTTCTGTGTATGGTGTTGAATGCAGCACGCGATAAGAGCAGTCAGATCACACGGGAATTTTGGTTTTTTTTTCATTAAAAAAAGAAAAATCCGTTAAGGATGTTCAAAATCGACCTGCGCATCCCACTTAAGGCAATGCTGGGACAGGAGAAGTCACTTAGGTCTCACCATGGTATGGTGACAGAGGCAATGCATTGAAATCTTTACAAAAGAAAATGATGTAGTGTGCAGGGACAAGAGAGCGAAGTCAATCCCGCAGCCCAATTGATCCAACAGACCAACGAGACAGTTGACTTTGCCCCCTTTGTGCTGCCTTGTCCTGCCCTATTGCAGCTGATAACGATAAGGCGTGTGTGTGTGTGTGTGTGTGTAGAGAGGTGGGGGGGAGTGGCACTAATCTTAGCCAGCCGAGAGCATTTACATGGCAGACTGACAACCCAAGCACAGCCTCAGTCTGTCTTACTGTCTAACTGAGTGAGTGAGTGAGTGCTCATAAAATGTGATAATGATGAGCCCGGGAGTGTGAGCATGTGTGTATAAACATGTCAAGGCAGGTTGGGACTCAAGGCCTCAGGGCACCGCACCTCTCACTTCGTCACCAGGAAAGTCGGGAGACAAATTCTTAGAAGTGACGGGAGGCCGAATTCCTCAGACTCTTCTACCCAGAGATCCTGCATAATTGCCGCTTCACAGCCGTAACGGAACTGCTGGCATTCATCCTCCTTTTATACAGAACCAAGCAAAAAGTGGGCTATTACCTTAACCGGTGTAGCTACGCAACATCCTGACAGGAGTCTTGCTTTTAACACAGTGCCGGTGTTAAACTTCATAGCCCTGTTCTGAGCATTGCGGACATACAGTATATAATGGATCTGATGCTACATACGTGTCAGACCGCAACAATTTCTTTCGACACAATAGCACAGGAGGACACTCCCTTTCGCGCCTTTCCACAGTTGCCTCAAGTAGGGTATGACTAACAATTTTTAAAATCTCAAGAGATTTATTTTTTATTTTATTTTATTTTTTTAAAGTTTTGGTTTCTGGCAAAAGCACTTAATTTCCCGCCAAAATCGCAGAGTTCCGTGGTTCGGCCCAACTCGGCGTTCACCACAGGCAAAGATTTGTGATCGTTAATATTGAACAGGTTTAACATTTATGATTGGCGGCCACGTTTTGAGAACCGAAGGAAAACTCTCTCTTAACACTGCCTGCCCCACTGGACAATCTCTTAAAATAATCGTTTAGAAACATTAGACAATCGGGACTTTGCTGCCTCCGGTTAAAAAAGATGAATGAAGCTCAAATTAGCCCCGATTATCGATATGTGTGCACCCTGATTTAGGGTGCATTGGGACTGACATAATTTAGTAGTGCGCCGCCTGCCGGAACAAAGCGGGGAGAGCGCTCCTGTTTTGCTCTGGTGTTGTTCCCACCGGAGCCTGCCAGAGAAACATTCTGTTCCCCTTCCTCGACCCGTGGCACCGCTTTCCAAAAAGGAGAGGTAGTGGGAAAAGGGAGGGAGCATCGCACAAAGCAAATAAATAATGTCATGTCTCCAAAGCCGCAGGAATTCCATCTCCGGCAGCGCCTCTCTAGCTGTAAAGAAGCTCAATCGAACCCAGATGTGTACTTTTTTTTTTTTTTTTCCCCCTTCCCCTTCTTCCCGGGCTCAGAAAGCACACTTGGACACACCTGACTGGGGAATTAGCATGCACGTGGAGCTCACATGCTACCTTTAAGCTGCACAAATCGGGAGATAGCTGAAATCTCGGGATGGGATTGAGTGTGCGGATGACGGAAAGACGAGGAAGAGGTGGGTTCACGTGTTGCTCAGCTCTTTTGTTAACAGACTCAAACTCCAAAATGCTCAACATTTGAAAAAGTCAGACTTTTTGACCACTTGTAAAATTTCCATGAGAAAAATCCCAAATTTAAATACAGAACTTTTACAAAAGCCCCTAAATTAACACATTTTCAACCAATTCTAACCACTCTAACATCATCCCCTCAAATCCTACTGTTTGAAGAATTCCATGAATAATTTCCGAAATTATTGGAGAAATTTAACAAATTCACCATTAAACTGATTCATATAATTTCCAAGCCAAATGAATGAAGATTTGTTTTAAACCACCTCAAGTTTACAATTTCTCAACCGATTGAAATCGTTCTAAGTTTGAAGAACTAAAAGAACAAGATATTGAAGAACTCCACATTTTACATGAGACAATTCCCAAATTAAAAGAGAAACAAAGTCACCAATCATTCTAACCCAAATTAATGGAGAATAAAAAAAGTAATCACCTAAAATTCACAATTTCGCAACTATTTCATACAATCAGTTGAGTTGAATTCTAACTCAAATTAATGGAGATTTTTTTCTCAAATCACTTAAAGTTTTTAAACTTCGACAAATTCCATTTTTCCAGAATTCCCAAATTACGAGAAATTTAACAAATTCACCATTTCTTGAAACAGCTTTGAAACCATTGTAACTTTAACACCCCCCCCCCCCCCCCGCAAAAATCCTACTCAAATTCTCAAGTTTAAAAGAAATTTAAAAAAAATAATTTTTCAAAACAATTAAAATCATTATAAAGTAAATTAACAGACTTTTTAGTCATTCATTCATTCATCTTCCATTCATCTTTTTAAATCACCTAAAATTCACAATTTCTCAAATCACATCAAGGAGATGGTGGTGGTCCCGGTGGGTTCAGAGGTTGAGCCCAGAGCCCAAACGGGACAAAACAGATGGGAGCTCGCTACTGCTGTGTGTTGTGGAAGGAGTGGGGGACCGGGAGGGGTTCTTTTCAGCCAGCCCCATTCCCTCCCCTCCTGTCTCCTGTGCACAAAAGAGAGGGGGGCATCCCGCGTGACAGAACTGAAGCGAGGCAACCTTGCTTGAACCCAACGCTGCTACTGCAAACACTTTGGAAGTGTGTGCTCATCTACATAGATCGCTGTGTGTACACATCCAGAAATAATTGATCGTTTGTCTGGAATTCATTACAGTATTCAGGTCTTGAAGGAAAACAAGGGAGTAGTGGAACCTGCAGAGGCGCTGTTGAGTCAGTCTCAACTAGTTTGCAGTCGAAAGCAAGGTCCGCATATACCGATAACAGGACCGAATGCGCGCAGTTCCAACTCCTTTTGATCAAAGTGAGCAAAGATCTGATTGTCAGATGTCTCAGTGTTTATCTAGCGTGATTAATCGGGCCTCTTCTAATCAAAGTAAGCAAAGGCTCGAAGATGAAATGATTAACTGAACAATTATGTGGTGTGGGATGTGTTAAGAGTGACTCTGCTCGGAAAGCGGTCAGGGCCAACAATCGTAAATGTTAAAACTGTTCGATATTTACGAGACAATTGTGGTGTGTGGGGTCTTTGACATTTTAAAAAAATCGGTTAAGATGTTCAAAATTGGTAAGTGTGTAGCCTGCTTAAACAAGTCCAATATCACGTCAGAGGTGACAAGCTGAGCCACTTCCACGCAGATGTCGCATTCTACAAAATACGCTGAGCTTAACAAATGAACCCATTTTAAATCACCTACAATTCACAATTCAAACCATTCTAACTTTAAGAAATTCCCAATCATCCTTTTAAGATTTTAGGAATTTTCCGAGTTAAATTTTTTAAAACTAATTCAACATTTCTTAAACGTATTCGTCATTAATACATAACATTTTAATACCTGTAAAAAAAAATAAAAAAAATTAATAAAATCCATAAGTGAGGGACTCATGGACCTCTTTCGGACGTTCCACGGGGACCGCCAGTGGTGTGTGGACCACATTTTGAAAAACCCCATCCAAAGTGCATCAAGACTGTGTGTCACAATGCAACAAATTCCCCAAATTATACCATACCAGCTACTTGCTGAGCATTCCTTGGGGGGGGGGGGGGGGGGGGAAGAAATTGGAAAGTAGAGTTGTGTGTGTGTGTGTGTGTGGAGAGCAAAGGCACAAGAAATGGAAGCTGTGTCAGTAAACAAAGGATCATTCTCCTCCCGTGTGTGTGTGTGTGTGTGTGTGTGTCATTCCAGAAAGCATGATTTCCAAAAATGATCCGGGTGAGGTCGCGCGAGAGACGCTTTTCAAAAGTGCTCTCCATTAAGGGAGCACATACAATGAGGCGACAAACTACGCCAGAATCCACGTTTAAAAATAATCATTAAAAACTAAAATTTAAGAAAGCGCGTGGGCTTCACCTTCAATAAAACGGGTTGGGATCGTGAATATAAACACGCGTGAATAAAGCCGAATAGTGCAAGGTGCGGGAACAATGAAAAGGAAGAACGCAAAGTGGGCTCTTTTTAAATGGCAGGAATCACGCGGGGACGTGGGTCGTGTGCAGGTGACTGCTGGCGTGACAGCCGCTGTGTCAGCTTTAATGCCTTGCGCAAAGGCACAAATAACAACACGCAACTTATGATGATGATGATGACGATTATCTGGCCGATGCAATTTCATTGATTGATTGGTGGACTTCCCCGAATTGGGTTCACCTGTAACACCGGAAAAACTCGCCGCATGTCTTCTATTCACTTTTACACACGACAAAAAAAATAATTAAAAAAAATTAAAAAAATACACGCGTGACACATTTACGCACGTTAAATGACACGACAATGGACCAGTGCTACTCACCAGCAAGTGTGCGACTGTCCGATCAGCATGAGTGGCAAATAATGGGATTAATCCGGAAAAAAAAATAAAAATAAAAATGGGTGAGAAACCACAGAGCGGAACGTGCTTGGTTCACTCTCCGACCCCCCCCCCCTCCACGGACACGAAGCTCTCACGCGGGGCCCCGGCTTTTGTCTGCCTCCGTCCGGCTCGAGCGCGTCCTCTTGTCTGGAGCACACTGGCGACTAGCTCTGGCTTTTTTCCCTCTCCCTCTCCCTCTCCCTCTCCCTCTCTCTCTCTCTCTCTCTCTCTCTCTCTCTCTCTCTCTCTCTCTCGGTCTCGTCAGTGGAAAACTCCCTCCCGGCGTGTGGCTGTGACGCAGGCCGTGACACACAGCCGAGGAGGCGGCCCACGCTGTTTCCTGCCTCCGCCTCTTCCTCCTCCTGCGTGACTGTATTACACGCAGCAGCTTGCAAGGGGAAAAGAGGAGATTGACATCATTGGGTGAGCTCGAAAACCAGAATAAGGGGGGAGTAGTGATCATAGTGCAAACCTAAGTCACGATTTTATTGAAGACACCTGAAAATCTAAGGTGTTTTTTCATATAGGGGCAGCAGCACAGTGGAAATAGTGGCTAGTACAACTGCCTCGCAGTTCTAAGGTTCTGATTCTGAATCTTAAAAAAGAAAAGAAAAAAAGAAGACATTGTTCTTATATGATTACAACTCACAAATTCACTTGATTAAATATCAAATTTCTTTCAAATTTCGAGTTGAATCTTGTAACAGGATGACTTGTTGAAAAAGATAGTTGTACAATTGCAACTTTGAATAATTTTACTTGGAGCAAAACAAAACATTTCTCCCTTTAAGTGTTACAATTTTTTTTCCTTGACAAATATGACTTTTTATTTAAAGAAATGACTTCTCATGATTACATCTGTTCAACGTCAGTATAAAGTTATTAGACGGTTCGACTCTAATCTACTACATATCTATCTAATCTACTATAAACGATTGTAGTATGATTACACACTTATTTCTTGAAAAATATGACATTATTATTGTTTGATTTTTTTCTAAAAAAAAGTAAGACGTACTATTTATGTATAATTAAAACTGGACAACTGTTGAACGATGAAACTTTTTTTAGGTTTTTTTTATTACTTTTTTTCCTCAAAAACTACGACTTGCACCTTTACAAGTTTTTAAAAAAAGTTTTTAATCTGACTATTGTATTTTTGTAAGCTTCCAACTTTTTTTTTTCTCAAAATATATTTGGCACCATTTCTCTTTTCTTGCAAAAATCGGACTTTGTTCTATGATAACAACTTTCTTCTTGAAGAAGTATGACTTTCACTGGGTTGTGTGTAGACGTTCTTCTGGTATGGACTCGATTTCATGCAGTTATGCTGGTAAGTGACGACTTTCGTCACTTGTGAAGAGTGACGTAAGCGGTGTTGCAATAGCGTGAGATTCAACTTGTTTCCAATGTAACACTGACACTTGACAGTCAGCAGTTCCTGCTTTCGTATAAATAAGAATAGGAGTGCTTTTAGACCTTTTATTTTCCTATAAATGAGATGACAACAAGATCTCTTAAGTGGTGGTACAAAACTGAATTATATACAAACTGCAATTAATTAAGTGCACCAAAGTAACTTTTGGGGATGCTGTTGGCTGTCTGAGTTCATTTAATGTCATTGTTGGGAATGTGTGTAAGACTTATCTCCAGAGGAACACAAACACACACACACCCTTCCCTTCTTGCGTATTTACAAATCCAGCACCCCTGGCGACTTTGCTTTCATTCCCAGTCGGCCCCGAATGCAGCAGCAGCGTCAACGGGTTCCGCCAAAGTCAACACAGGTGCTCCGCTCCTGAAACTTGTGTACATAAGAGTTATGCTAATTGTCTTGCTGCTAATGGGTGGTGGGGGGCTTTTCTCAAACACTTGATGAGTTTTAGGGTGCCAATTATGCCCCCGAAGCAGAAGCCCTCGCCCACCCTCCATGGGAGCCCAACCAAGCACATCCAGCTGAGTGACAGCTTCAAGTGTCCCATTAGAGTTCCTAAAAGGAAATGATGGATGTCATCTTGTGTGAAAATCCCGGTGACAATGTTCGTATTTTAGGTGTCCCAAACTCGACCCCCTCAGAACTCACTAAGCAGTGTCCCCGGGAAAAATGAGCCCCCGACACCAGTAATAGCAATCAACACGAAATTGGTTGGACATGTCTATCGTAACAGGACGCATTAAAAAGTCTCAAGGAGCCATCACCAGAATTGAAAGTTCGCCATCAATTTGGGTGAGAAGCAATATATTTTGGGTGACTTCCTGGGCTTGTACTTTGATGCAACAGGGAATTCTCCCAAATGAGCCCCAATTGGAAGCAGGTGTCCGAGACAGATGGATGGAGCTTTGTCGTCTCTGCCATCTAATGTGGCCGCTTGCAGATTGAATTGTTACTGGAACGTTGCTCCCAATAGGAGGCGATGTTTAAATGACACGCTTTTGAAAACGGGTAAAACAGTCATTTTCCATGTTCCTCTACAGGTGAATTGCATTCAAAAGTCTAAAAATGTAAACATGTAGCAATGTTACCATTTGTTCTTATAACAGGCTACATTTTCAGAATTTCCTTCATGATTTATAATGTATTGATCTAGCTGACTGAAGGCCAACAAATTCCATAGTATTAAAACAACGCTTTTGCCAACTACTAGCCTGGCATGCTCATTACAGCATTTCCCCCCAAAACGAGTAGTAGTAGAAGAAGAAATAGAAGCAGCTTCACGTGCCATACGAGTCCGTAGTTTGGCCCAACTCGCACAACACACATCAGGATTTAAAGTTGTAAATGTTGAACAGGTTTAAGATTTACGATTTACCGCCCCAACCGGTTTCCGAGTCGATCTACAATCGGGCTCTGGATGACTTTGCTTTTCATGGGAGGAAACTGCTCAAATTCGTCCCTTTTATCGATCGATATCCGTGTACTCTGCTTTCGTACGAACTAAAGCCTATTTGGACATCTTGAACGTCGGTTGTGCTCGCCGGTCTGTTTTGAGGAGTTGTCGATTGCTTGTTGTTTGTTATGTCCAAGGTGTCGTGCTCCACGGGGAGACGGTAAGTCTGAGCGTCCAGACAGACTCCACCCATCCAGCTTCCCCGACTCGCCCTCCACTTTTAAAGACACAACAATGAGCCATGCATGAAAACCCGCAGTCACATCCATCACTGACGACATACAGTATGCTCCTCTCTCCTGAAAATAATCGGCAACATTAACAATTAGAGAGCATCCAGACATGCGGGTTATCAGTACCGCATTCAATGCTAATTATAGCTACCCAACACATGTGCAGCAGTGTTGGTTTGTTTGTTGAGGTGTCCTTGGCCAAGTCCTGCCGAGATAAACAGGAAGCAGAGAACTCGAGCCCCGTTTCATGTAAGCCTCTGAAGTTGCCTGTCAGGTCCATCAGCACCTCCTTTTTTTTTTTGATTAAACAAGGAAGATGTTCTAGGGAACACTGCGACTCACACGTTGACCCTCCCTTATAAGACTTCTAAGAAAAGGAGCTGTGTGTAGAGTGGATGTTGACAGGGGAGGGGGATGGGGTGCCAAAAAGCCACCGAGACAGGCTTGCATACATTAAAACCTCCTCTTTTAAAAGTGTGCCAAAGAGTTCACAGTGGAAGACAACCTCCCCCCCCACCCCCTTTGAAGAACACAATAATAGTCTTCAATGCTTTCCATCTGCGGCCATTGAACGCACGCGTCACGCTTCGGCCATGTTATCATTTTACGGCATCGTAAACCTATCCTAACATGAGTACCGGGGCACTAAAGTAAAAATAAAACAGGTGTAATCTGGAAATCCTTGTTCAGACAAGCTGAAACAACAGTTTTGCTTCGGAGGGAATACTCCGTAGGTGTTGATTGTTAAAAGTCTGTGACGTAATGATTGAGGTTTTAAAAATCTATATTTAAAGATACAGAAAGACCATATAAAAACATTGTTTTAATAATTGTATCCCTCTCACACACTTGAAACATTTAAGAGTATTAAAACACTTTTGGGTCTGTAATGTAACTACTGTGATGAACGGAGGATCACTGTACGACAAAGTTCTGTTCCTACGAATTTGTACGCAAGTCAGAACACGGTATAGTCTGAAACTAATCTATACTAATGCACTAGTTAAGTCATAATTACTGTAAAAAATTGCATGGAAATCACTTCTAGGCCACAAGTATAAAACAATCCAAGTAGTACAGTAAGCATGATGGCAACTGAGCCTTCTTCTGCATGAGCTTTGTTCCAGCTGCACCCAACACTGAAAACACACCACATTTATTTTTGCCTTGTCTTCAGGTCTCTAACATCTTGTAGCCGCCTCATCAAAGCCTAAATTCACAACAACATCTGTGTCGGTAGAAATCAAGAACAGCCCCCCCCCCCCTCCCTGCCTGGAGGAGTGACGCGGGACCAGATGAGATAGCCTGATGTTGTTGCGGTCAGAGCGGCCAGACGGGCACGACTCGTTTCAAGGATAGTGGAAGGGAGGAGGAGCAGGGAGGGTGTGATTGATGGTTCCAGCTGTCCCGGAGGAGAGTGCAACACAGGCAGACAGCTGGTCACCTGTAGCCCTAGACATGACTGTGATGGAGGGCCACGGCATTGTGTTTCAATGCGGAGTTCATCCTGGCCGATCTCGGGGGGGAGGGGAAGGAAGAAATAAAACACTTGATGAGTAGAGGGAAATGTATCATAATATGATGGCTTTTAGTGTTGGACAGCGAATGCCCAGTCATAACGTGGGATACGTTCCAGACCCACCAACAAAAGGTGAAAATCCATGATACAAAGAGTCCATATGAATATGTTTTCAATTGTTAATTCTCCAACACACTTTAAATACTGATACACTTATTAAACCACACTTATTAAATCAGACTTTTAAAAAGTATTTCTTTGTGCCTGTTATCACTCCCTCACCGTTACAAAATGGGAGACGATCGTATAACATCACTTTGAGGAAACAAAAGGTGAAGACAATCTCGCTTGCGGGGTTATTCTCCAAAGAAGAGGCAAAGTGTGCTTGCTTCAAGTTGTTTATTTGTCACTCCCAGTTAAACTTTTATACAACAACCAAACCATTTAATTTTGTCTGTTAACAAGGGTCCACTAGCTTAAAGCTAACTTATAATGCAAAGCGCCAGCAAGCATAGCTGTGACAGTAATTATAAACCTTCAAACAACTGATACTTTACACACACAGAGGAGCAGCAATACATACAAACAAAGAATGCAACGATACTTACAAGCATATATTCTTTCCTCTGTGGGAGCAATGAAATATTAAAATAGCAAAACGTGTTAATGTTTTACACTAAAGGGGAATGCTGAAGGCGCGCAACTCTAAATGTAGACTTGCCTGTACACTGTATACCACCCAAAATAAACAATAAATAAAACATAGCTTAAATACAGTGGTGGCATGAACAATGAACCACGATATTGCAGGAACATTGTACTGATAAATCAAAACCTTTTATAACAGGGAGTAATAGCTGTTTTGACAGAAGGTGCAGGAGAGAATTGAGATGTGATGAGGTCACTCAAGGCACATGGATTAATCCAGAAGCAAAAGGGGAGCAAAAATAAATAAATAAAAAAATTCACCCTCCTCCTCCCCTCCTCTTGCAGGCAGGCAGCCAATCGGCACACAGAAGGCCTGGTTTACTTAGAGACCAAAGAATCTGCCCTGTGATATGACATCATTGACTGCCCATTAAAAGGAGGAGAGGTCACCTTTTTCCTTTCCATTCCTCCCAAACCCAAAGACAAAATACAACATGTGGACAAAAAGGATGCGACGCTTGGCCATTACACTGACAATGAGTAAAACATGGCCAATCAGCTACAACAATGTCCACTCTTCTGGGAAGACTTTCCACAAGACTTTAGAACAGGAGCTCCCATACATGGGGGTATAACCAAAAAATTAATCCCAAGTCATATTGGTTTTCCACAAAATGACAAAGATGACACAGCTTTATTTTGAATAGCATTAATAATAATGTGTAACTAGGATATCCAAGTTTTGGTTAAATTAGACTACTGTATATACCCCAAAAATATTGCAGGTTAAAATACGAGTAATGTAAAACCCCCCAACGTTGCGCAGGTTAAAACATGACTGCTGTACAAAGCTCAAAAGTTGCGCTGGCTGAAATCCGACGACTGTAAATCCCCTCAAGGTTGCCAAGCTTAAAATAAGACTATTTTAAATCCCCCTCAAATTGCAGAAGGTAAAATACAGCTACCGTATATCCCCCAAAAGTTGCTCAGGTTAAAATGATACTACTGTTATTCCCCGCAAAAGCTGCGTATGTTAAAGTATGTTAAAATAAGGCTAATGGAAAAACCTCAAACGTTGTGCAGGTTAAAATACAACTAGCGTAAAATCCTTCAAGTTGCACTGGCTCAAATATGACTACTGTAAATCCTCCAACAGTTGCGCAGGTTCACACTATCTATGACAACCGTAAATTCCTCAAAAGTTGCTTTGGCTAAAATGCGATTTCCATAAAAACACCAATGGTTAAAATACGAGTATCATAAATCACCCAAAAGTTCGCAAGTTAAAATAAGACCACCGTAAATCCCCCATAGATTCCACAGGTTAAATAAGAATACTGTAAATACCTCAAAAATTGTGTAGCTTAAAATAAAAGTACAGTAAATCCTGTACAAACTGCACAGGTTTAAATACCACAACTGTAAATCCCCGTAAAATTGTGATGGTTAAAATCCATCCATCCATTTTCTGAGCCGCTTCTCCTCACTCGGGTCGCGGGCATGCTGGAGCCTGTCCCAGCTGTCATCGGGCAGGAGGCGGGGTACACCCTGAACTGGTTGCCAGCCAATCGCCGGGCACATAGAAACAAACAACCATTCGCACTCATAGTCATGCCTACGGGAAATTTAGAGCCTCCAATTAATGCATGTTTTTGGGGTGTGGGAGGAAACCGGAGTGCCCAGAGAAAACCCACGCAGGCACGGGGAGAACATGCAAACTCCACACAGGCGGGGCCGGGGTTTGAACCTGGGTCCTCAGAACTGTGAGGCTGACGCTTTAACCAGTCGGCCACCGTGCCGCCGGTTAAAATACAACTTCCGACAATCCCTCAAAGGTTGTGCAGGTCAAAATAAGGCAGTAAAACCTCAAAAGGTGCACTGGGTAAAATAAGGCCACTGTAAAAACCACAAAAGTTGCACTGGTTAAATTAAGACTAGTGTAGATCTCCTAAAAGTTGCATTGGCTAAAATACAACCATAGTAAATCCGCCAAACGTTGTGCAGGTTAAACTACGACTATTGTAAAACCTTCAAACATTGTACTGGTTAAAAGAACACTTCCTTAAATCCCTCAGGAGCTGTGAACGTTAAAATAAGACTACCGCAAAACCTCCAAAAGTTGTTAAAATAAGACTTGTAACCCTTCCATTTTAAAATTGCGCAAATTATAAGTGTTTGTCAAAATAATCTCATAAAACGTCTGGGTCTGCATAGAAAGGCACCTGGGTCCGGATCCAGACCGGACTCCGCCTATTGAGGACCTCTGTTCTACAGCGAACAGGAACTCTGCTTATAGGGCTGTGGCCACGTCCAGATATCGCGGCTCGCCTCGGAGACAGGCGCGACTCATAAATTGTCCGACTTGCGCCGTCGTTGTCGCCATTCCTCGGATACAAGAAACGCGCCGTACTCAAAGCTTCCATTCATTGGCTAACAAACAAGCACTATGTTCGGAGTCGCCCTCTCTGCTTGCTGCATACTGTACGTGTGTGTTTTCTGTACTTTGTGCCTTTGGCTTTAAAGCCCCAACACGCTGCCAGTTTGTGTGCGTGTGTATTTTTTTGGGCTTGGCAATGCCACAAGGCTGTCGAAACTAATGCATTCTGGATTGTCTCTCCCAGGACTTTTGTTCTATGTTTTATTCATACGGCGTGATGCGCTATAGACTTCCCTCTGACACAATATTATTGATTGCTTAATAGACCATCAAAAAGAATGACCGCACTCACGGCATCGAGAGCTAAAGGCACCTTTACGCTTATGGATAAAATCATTGCAAAATAACACCATGGGTAATTATCGGTCTCTATTACATTTTGTTGTGTTGTTCTTAAAGCCAACTTATGTCATTAACACACAAGAGCAAGAACACATTTTTATTTATTTTTTGCTAACCAGCACATTGACTTCCTGCCGTCGTGCGATTGATCAACCGATTATTCCCCGGATGCAAAATTGATTTCGCCGTAACAGGCACGATGCATCCGTCCAGCCATTTTCTGAGCCGCTTCTCCTCACTAGGGTCGCGGGCGTGCTGGAGCCTATCCCAGGTGTCATCGGGCAGGAGGCGGGGTACACCCTGAACTGGCTGCCAGCCAATCGCAGGGCACATACAAACAAACAACCATTCGCGCTCACAGTCACACCTACGGGCAATTTAGAGTCTCCAATTCATGCATGTTTTTGGGATGTGGGAGGAAACCGGAGTGCCCGGAGAAAACCCACGCAGGCACGGGGAGAAAGGCACGATGCAGGTAAACATTATTTCGATGAGGAGGAAATATCTACATACTGTATATATTATAAATATGGATGTAACACATACTTCCAGGACAACAAAGGAGTGGCTCAAGAAGAAGCATCATTAGTAAGGTCATTGAGTGGTTGATCCAGTCTCCAGACCTCAACCCATTAGAAAACCTGTGGAGGGAGCTGACGCTTTCAAGAAGAGTTAAGGATTTTGAGCGTTTCTATTTCCCTCCTCCCTCCTCCAAAAGTCTTGCGTCGTGGAGTCAGGATGAGCTTAATAAAGGTAAGGAAGCAGCCTCAAAACACATGACACAAACTTGTTAATGATATGAAGGCAATTGGAAGAAAACTGTTGTGAACACACTGTGCCATACTGACACACATGTACATGTACAGGCCTGCCTGCCTGCCTTAAGGTTGCCAACGAACATCTAAATGACTCAGAGCAGGCTCTGGAGAAAGTGCTGTGGGCAGATGAAACCAAAGTCAAACTATTTGGCATCCAATGGACCCGCTGTGTTTGGAGGGGAAAAGATGTGAGCATGAGCCAAAGAAGACCAGCCCCGCAGTCAAAAGGTCTCGAGACCTCAACTCAACAGAAAACCACTGGATCCCAAAATGATTTCCTCCAGTGTATATATGATTGGGAATCTAGAATTAAGCAAGCACAAGCCACAAATGGAAGTCCATTTAATAACTATGGTCTTTATTATTATACAAGTATTTATAGGTGCCGTTTATTGTTCTTTTTCTTTGACCCACCATAAAACTGCCGGAATGCTACCGTGAGCGTTCCAGTGGCGGCGTTGTCCACGTCTCTCCCGTGATATTTATAGCTGTTGATGGCTTCCTGCAATGCTCAGAAATCAATACAACGGCAAGGGCATTCTTCATGGCTACATCACGCTCCAAAAAGACAGTGGATAGCAATGCATACAGTGATAGGAGCCAGGGCGAGTGTCAGACAACAAAAGTGAAACCGCTCATTAGGTTGTTGTTGTTGTTGTTTTTTGTCTACCCCCCGCCTCTCCCTTGCACTTCCTGGTTGAAATGTAGTAGTTGTAGTACAATTGTAAAAAACAACAGAAACAATTGCTACTGTATTATTTCAATAGGCACTCTGGGGTTGTAAAAATGTTAATTGATACAATTCTAATTTATATAATTTATGTAAGTTAGCTCCGCTGTTATGTAACAGACACATTTTCAGAAAAAGGCAGATAACGAAAGGTTTACTTGGTTGTTAAATTTCACATCTGATGGCTGGCCAGGCACTCCAGAGACCCAACAATTTGTTTACAGGCCATTAAATAGACAATTTTTCAAAATATGTTTCTTTAAGCCAGAGCATTATTTTGATAAAGCTCTTATAATGGACATAATGGTGAAGGGTGTGCTTAATGTTGTCATGGCGACAGACTTCCGCGTCAGCATGTTTGAAGGCGGAAACCAACGAGTTGCTCTATTTCCTAGCACTTCCCCTTTCTTTTTTCTCTCTCATCAAAGCGTCTGTGTCAAAACAGAAACTGATGGGAAAGAGACGAGACGGGCGAATTCACGAGGAAACAGGACGACCGGCCGGATGACTAATATTAAGTTGAATTGATAACCTTCCAGGAACTCTTGAGACTCTCGTGGGTGGTGGTGGTGGGGGGGGGTGGCTTGAGATGAACTTTACTGGATGCGTGAGTCGCCATCCGTAGAAATGAGTGTGTCGCCAGTGACGGCGAATCGGCCCTCGTCCGCCTTCACACAGCAGTTTTTTTGACTTGTCTTATGTAATCTGGTTATTTGTGTTTATGAAGCGCACTGAGGGAATCGTGTGCTGTCGTCAGCACCGCCAAACTGCACAATAAGTTAAGAGACATTGGGCTGCAGGAGCTGGGACAATTAGAGACACTGGCCAGGGCTCCTTTAAGTCCAAATTTTGACAGATATTAGGTGACACAGTATTAACGGTGTCCAACTTCCGACACCATCGGTCACGACGTAGTAGTACCCACACTCGGTTTCAAAATCAATGTGTGTTGAAAGTCATCCAAGTGCCTTAACCATCTCCAGTATATTTCACACAGGCAGAACCTCTTATGGGGGTTTATCCCACTTCTGACAGCATTTGTCATCGAACTCCATGGAATAGCACCACAGAACCAGTTTTGAAATCATATCTATTTGGTTAGAAAATCATCCTGGTGCTTCAACCATCTCCAATCTATATCACACGTGGATGGCCTTAAGGCTTGGCATCCCACTTCTGAGATCATTTTTCACAGAACTCTGAAGAGGAGTACATACAACCCGGTGTTGAAATCGTGCCCGTTTGGTTTGAAAATCCTTCCAGTGCCTCAAACAGCTCCGTTATAGTTTCTCACACAGCGTTCTTGGATGGCCTAAGGGCTTGGCATCCCACTTCTGAAACCATTTGTCACAATACTCCAAGGAGGAGAACCCAAAACCTTGTTTGTTTGCTGGAAAATATCCCAGTTTCTTAACCATATCCGGTAAATTTCACACAGGGGGTCCTGTTCCGCAGGTCTATCCCGCTTCTGTCATCATTTGTTACAGAACTCAGAGATGCAGCATCCATAACACAGTTTTGAAATTGTGTCAATTGGGTCGAAAATCATCCCAGTGCCTAAACCATCCCAGGCATAAATCGAAGAGGGGAAACCAGTCCTTAGTGTCTTTCCAAACTGGGCATGACACGGATGGCGTCATGAGTGAGGATCCCATTTCTGACACCATTTGATACAGAACCTTTGAGTAGTATTCACAACCTGGGTTGGAAATAATGCCCATTTGAACACAAAAACTCCACACAGGAGGGCCTAAACCGAGATTGGAACCCAGAACCTCCCGACTGCGAGGCAGACATGGAATCCACTATATACCATGTTTCCACAATAATATACTGTATCTATTTTTCCATAATATGTCACCTCTAAGGTGGCACCAACCTCTGGACCGGCCGGCAAAAAACGGCCAGAGAATGTGAGAAAGAGTGACAAGGAGCAGTGTTTACTGAGCACCAGTGTCCACACATCCGTTCCCACAATGGCGCCATTGGGTGGGGCCCAGGTTAATGCCCATTTAAAAGGGCTTGCTTAACACTGAGGGAAGAAGAGGGGCCGCATACCCAAACTGCAGGGAGGTGGGGGCAACTGATTCACAGCTGGGGTCCTCAACCTCCAACAGTTTCCCCCCGCCAAGCCTTCCTCCTCACTTGCTGCTGCAAGTGTTTTTGCATCACCACCTCCACATTTTCCACCTTTTAACGACATGTCTGCAAAAGTGAGAGTGGACGGGGACACGGTTTGACTGAGGGCAGGGGCCGGCGGAAACGGGGAAGGTGGTGGTGAGAGAGACAGATAAATAAAGGAAAAAAAGGAAAAGCAGGATGGATGATTTTTACCCCCTCCCACCTTTCTCCTTCTGCTCGTGTGAAGGACAAGCCTGGCGGGGCTGCGGTCCGGCCCTGGCCGATTGTGTATGATGCCTCACACAAGAAGCCCCCCCCCCCCTCCACCATTAATCACCCATGCAGGTCTCTCACTGGCAAACACAAAGACCCCACACGGTGACTTCCACTCACACAACACAAACAACAGAGGCTGCATGTGTGAGGGGATTCCTATGCACGGTCGGCGAAATACACATCATTATTTTTCAACGTTTCTGGCTTCCAAGAGCCAAGAAAGGAATGTTGAGTTGGAATCGGTCCAAACAAGCAGCCTTCAGTTACTCTTGGCATCCACCAAGTGAATTTGTTGCTTTTAATGCAACATGGTGCTGAGATTTAAACATGAAGAAGTTGTGCAAAAACAGCTTTTGATATAGTTGAAAATGTAAGAAGCAGCTCGCAAAAGAGTACGAAGCGGGATTATGGCCAAAAATTAAAAAAAATGCTACAATGAGAGTTGAGCCTAAATATTATAAGGATTAAGTCATAACTTTGAGGGGGGGAAAAAGACATTGTGTTAAATTGTAATATTTTGAGAAAAACCATGGCATCATAATTAGTATGAATAGATGTTTTTGTTTGAATATTTTCTGCTAAGAGTCCCCCTTTTTTCTTCAACAAAATCCCACTATTTAAGAATCATAATATTATCACTTTTTTGATGCAGTAAACATACACTTTACAAAAGAAGTGTTTCAATCACAAAAGCTATTAAAGTTTCCTTGGCAGGCACAGTATCGGATACATACTTTTATCCACATTTGGAAAGAGGCATGATTTCGATCTGAAGATAGATTAAATCATTTGGGATTTTTTTCTATTTATGCTAGCATGTGCAATTTTTGAGCAAAACAATATGAGTTCTGTCACTTGAACCTTACAGTGTAAATAAATCCAGCCTTATACAATGTAGTAATCAAACACTTCCTCATTACAGCCTTTATTGGCTTTCAACGTACTAGTGCATGACCGGACCGAACTTGAGTTGTCCGTTTTCTTTTCTTGGAAACTTTCACAGCCCATTTTTTCCAAATGTTGCTTTTTGTATACTGACGTTCAAAATGACATTTTGTTTCCCCTGTCCCGTGCAACCAACATAGCCGAGATGTAAGGGATATAAATATACACGATATTCCTCGCACGAGTCGAGCAGCCGATGTTTTCCAGGTCATTTGGTGGAGGAATCCCCGCAGCAATTCTATTTCTATCGGCTGCCTCGAGCGCACTGCGTCTGTATGTGCACAGTGTGTCTATAGCAGGAGCCCGGGAAAGGACACGACCGAGGTCATCCCCTATATTAAGGCTGACGAACCCCCGTCACCACAGTTCTCAGCTACATGATATATAATATCATTAGGCCTCTTTGCTAAAAGGAATCCTGACTCTCTGGTGTAAAAACAACAAACTGTGTGTTTTTTAGGGGAATCAAAATACAAGAACGTGTTCGAACGTGACGATGACGCGGGAAATTGGACTGATTGATGGAGCAATCCGGAGGTGGAACTGTGGAAGGCAGAGTGGTAAAAATGCGGAGTTGAGCAGACAATCATCATTATGTATGTGTGTGTGTGGACCGCCATCCCGCTCAATCCCAGCACCCAGGCCACTATAATTTACCGGGTCTTCCGTAACTAGCCATCGACATGGAGGAGATGAAGACAAAGCAAGGGGAAAGGCAAAGGGTCAACAGCTACATAAACCTCTGTGTAACGAGCAATATTTGTATACCGGCAGGACGGTCGGCGGGAGTCGTGCGTCACACGCAGACGTGGGACCCCGTTAGTCAAGAGTCCAGCAGCTCACGGGTGCGCGAAAAAGAAAAACAATGTGCAAAATTGACTTTTTAACAGTTCGTATGAAAAGAGTTGGGTCTCTAGTTTGCCTGCCAACCTATTAAATGTAAAATTAAACAAGCAAGTAATTATAGAATTTGCTTGTAGAAAAAGCGAAGGACAATGACATAATTCAAAATTTGCTTTACTTTTGATACCGTATGATGACCATTTTCTGACATGTTACGGACCAAACCAGTAACTGGGTCATAATCAATTTATGTTTGTGTATTTTCTGCACTGTCAATTTGAAATAATGTACTGTTTTTAAATAAAGAGAAGGACATTTAAAAAAAAACAAAAAACAGATTTTATTTGAGGATTCATTCATTAATAATAACAAAAAAAAAAACAGATGGCAGATGGCAGATATGTTTAATAGGCATTAGGATTGACAATCTAGTGAGCTTGAACGTTGCTCTGGATCTTCACCCAGCCTTACTGATCAGGTCACGGGGAAAGAATCTAAGTGGGAGGGGGGTTATTTTGTAAATTAGCCTTACTCTTACGTAACAGATACATTTTCACAAATAGGGAGATAAGATATTACAAGACAAGAGATAACACTTGTTGGGTGGGCAGGCAGTCTACAGACTCAACTAATTCTTTAAAAACAAGTCATTTCTCTTATATGTCCCCTTTAAACTGTCCATGATGGCCTTTATCTGCCACCCAAGCCAAAATGGATGTTTTTGTTTGGTGAGAACCTGTGTAATGACCCGCAAACTGTCACATGCATGCTAATGACGTGGGCTGATTAATTAAAACACAAATGAGCGCTTATGGATTCAGGGGTCGCGCTCTAGCGAAGACTTGATTGGGCAGCGAGATTTTAAAGCCGTTGATATAAATAAAAAATAAAAGTCGACTTAACCTGCACCCACCAACCCAGCCAACGCGTGCACACACACACACACACACACACACGCACACACACACAGAGCCAGCATTAATGGTGTGTAGAGAATTTAATAAGACGACAGTAGCCCGAAATATGTGGCCTGTTAAAATTTTTACAATGAAATTACAAGGACCCCAAACTAACTGAAAGACATCCTAACTTACCATACACTTTAATATCCATAGTGTAAAGTTTAGCATTTTTTAGCTAAGGAAGCTAAACATAAACATATATATGTATTTTTTTTTTTTTACACATAATACAAGTCCAGTACATTGCCTAACTTGGAGTAGACAGAGTCAGTTGATTTTTGAGGGATTCAACTGACTACGAGGACGGCCGCAGAGCTTTATCCAGGGCCTGCAATAGTCAAAGTTCATTTTGGGTTTAAACGGAACAAAAATACATTCAAAAATAACTTTAAAAAAATACTATATATGCTAAATAAAAAATACATATATTTTTAAAAAATCCTATAATTTGTCTTTGAATGGCAGCAGGGAGTGTGGGCTGGTTGTTGGCACGTCTGCCTCACAGTGGAGAGGTTCTGGGTTCAAACCCCGGCTCGTGTTTTCCTTCTGTTTGCGTGGGTTTACTCCGGGTACTCCGGCTTCCTCCCACATTCCGAAAACATGCATTTTTGGTCAATGAGGACTAAATTGTCAATCGGTGTGAATATGAGTGGCTCTTTGTCTAATATAGTGATTGACTGGCATCCAGTCCACATTCCTCCCACATTTCAAAAACATTTTAGGTTACCTGTCCAAAGGAAACCTTGATCCAGCTAAATGCACTACACTCATAAAATTTGAGTAGTTTTTATTTTGTTTTGAGAAAGAAAAGACCAAATTCAACAACAGCGGCTTTGGTTACGGACTGTGTGTGTGTGGGTGGGGGATTGTATTCGAGAAATAACATGTTTCCTTTCTGTCTGATTAATGCATCGGTGGCAGATGCTGAGGGGATTAGGTCTAGATTAGTATCCTTTCCACTGACTGTTTTCCTGCCACGCTGCCTTTCCTGTGGTCCCCTTTTAAGAAATAAACAGGATCAGCTTTCCCCTGTGTTGTTTTTTATTTGTCTTTCATTCAACTGTATTATTTGTTTTCCACCAGCGATTGTCTTTGTTACATCTCAGCCAGTAAGGCAGGATTTACGCTGCATGGTTCTAGTGACACAATTCTGATTTGTTTCCTCTCGAGTGGCACAATTGGCAGATGCGTAAATCCAAATGTTGATGTATAAAAAAGATCACTTAGTATTATATGTTGTTATATATGTTGACATACCAACTGTTAGCATGTTAGCATTTGAACTATCCATTTGCAAAATTGTATGACCACAGGGCAGAATGATCATTAAGCTGCCTCAGCACGATCTCAACTCTGGTTGCTATCTTGCTATACTATGTTAGCATATCAACTGTTCGCATGTTTCTGTTTTTGGGTCTTCTGTACTCAGGATGCATGTAAACTCTTTGCATTTTAGCAAAAGACGTTTGAAACAAAAACTTCCTTTTTGTTGGGTCCAAAGTTTAAAGTGGTTCTACACGGGAAATCCGAACTCAGAATAAACTATTTTCCAAATGGGTTTTTGCAGGATTTTTTGAGGTTGTAGTATTACTGTTTGCGTCCATGTTATGACTGATTGTGTGGTTATTTACGTACAATTTGTGCGTCTGTGCATTCGGGCTTTTTTCATGTGTTTCGTCAGTGTAAACAGTCATATCAGATATCCGTCACTTGAAATGTAGAAGTAGGCAGTCAAAAATCGGCATTAAATCGGAATTGGGCACTTGTACCCGCAGTGTAAATCCTGCCAAAATCTAAGAAAATAAAAAAGAAAGAGATTCCTGTGCACTACTTTCGAAAACTCCATGTTCTCGCTTTGGAACATGACTCACCCTTTTTCGCTGTCATTAACTTGACTCATCAGTCTCGCCGCCTGTATGACAGCAGCAGAGGAAGTTGTAATATTATTTTTGTTCCAGAGCGTCGCTTCCCGGGTACAATTAGGTGCCTGCTAAACCGCCACAGGGAGATAAAGCTACTGTATCAGCGGCCGGGCGACCGTTGTCGAGGAATACCGGAGTCTCGGAAGGAGTGTCCCTGACCCTCTTCACCCAAGGAGCGCCTGTATTCTCCCCCCCTGAAATTGCACCCGGCAGCAGACGTGTGCTGGCTGGGCCTGTCAGATAATGACAAAGGATTAGGTCGCCTGATTCCCACACCGGCAGCCCACTGTGTTTGCCTCCCCTCTTTAGCCACAATTTATGGGCTCTGCAGAGCAGAGATAGATCCACTATAAGCATAAGCCCTCAGAGGAATAAAGAGCAGCTCTTATCCGGGGGGAGAGAAATAATCCCAATTCATGGTGCTGATTTGGGATTAATACAAATGAAAAAATTTTGCGAGATGTGATGGAATTATTTCTTCTGACCTTAGGAGTTTGTACTAACAATTTCACATGGCGTGAAAATGCTGCATTTTCATTTTCTTGTGTCGCTCGTTGTTCTGTACATAGGGGGTTTAGTTCTGAGTTCTGTTCTTACATAACCAGAATTTGTAATTAGTAATGATCCTACACTAGCACAATACATTAACAATAATCACAGTAAATATTTTAATGCAAAAACATTTATTCAAACTTATTATGTATTAAATAGGATTGTTTTAATTTATGTGATTTAAAAACAATTCAGATTAAATCAATCAATTAATTAAAAATAAGACTTTAATCATTAGTATATAGATGGCATTTATACATACATGTATATATTTAATTAAAATGAAACTTGCGCAAACAAATGTGAACGTGTATAATACTAAATCAATATCTGAATGTATTAAAATTAATTATAAATTGTAAAAATGTAATTAGTGTATCAATGGAATGAAATATATTTAATCAAAATTCAACTTTTGATTATATTAAATTACAATAAAAAATGGATATACACACACACACACACACAATGAGGACAAGTGCTATAGAAAACACAATTTGTGTCTCATGTAAACCCCTTAAATTGTTTTACTACAGCATTCACCAATTATGTGTAAGCAACAATAAGTTTGGACAAAACTCCAGAAGAGGGTCAGTCCGGCGCCTGTTTCCACAGAGTCTGGGTCCCAGTGGGAGGGGATTTGCCGTCTAGATAGGATTAGGTGGCGTCTCTTTACACAATAGTGACGTGGATAAGGACTCCTGTGCTAATACACTGCAGCAGTGACCATGCAGAGGAGCACCTGAGCCCACTGTAGGTGTATCACTGGCCAATTATTCCCCAAGACCAAGTGATTCCCACCGGAAAATCCACACAAGTTGCTAATTATGCTTGGTTTTGCTATGGTGTCGAAACGTCAGCGCACTAACAACCCCCCCAGCGACCCCCCCCTCCCCCACCAAACAATTTCTGTGCCACAAATTACAAGTTTTTCAAGTTATGAGCCGTCACTAGGGTGATTTCTTTGCTTTGTGTTGCGAGCCAAAATTTCAGAGATGCTGCCGCTTGAGTGAAGTGGAAAAAATAGGAGATAGAAGATGCTTGTACAGCTATTTATTGAACGGTACAAACAGTCAAACATACAAATACAAAATGAAAACACTTCCAAGGAGCACGGAGAAGACGCTAACACTGAACTAACCGTGTGCTTAACGGCCAACTGGACTGAATGCTGTCTTGGTGAGGCCCCAGAATGCTCCATTACTTGCATCACTAATAACAACAACAACTGCAAAATTGCATGTATCCCAATGTGGCATCCATATCCGGCCGGGCAGATTGCATCAGTGAAGGTTTCCCAATGCCCCTGCGAGGGTTCAAAGAGCTCTAATCACATTAAGGCAAGCCACTTGCCGCTGAGTCCAATCTAACCGCAAAAGCTCCCTCAGCTCAGATCAGGCTGCTCTGACCATTTAGACAAGACAACATGGGCTGTTTGCTTCAGCGTTTACATTTTCAACATTTCCTTCATTCGTCGCCCCCTGTGGAGAGTATTGATCTCCTTGCAATCGAGCCCATGTGACCCCGAGCGTAACGCAGTCGGAAGCAAACTCATGCTGATGGTTTAGGGACTGAGGATACACTGAGAAGAACATATTTGGACAAACAGCTCAATAGCAAGTCTTGTAAAATGGGCATGGTCGAAAAGAAAAGCCAACAAATAAGGCTAAGGGAGACAACAAGTCAGGTAGAAGATCCATCCATCCATCCATTTTCTGAGCCGCTTCTCCTCACTAGGGTCGCAGGCGTGCTGGAGCCTATCCCAGCTATCATCGGGCAGGAGGCGGGGTACACCCTGAACTGGTTGCCAGCCAATCGCAGGGCACATACAAACAAACAACCATTCGCACACACAGTCACACCAACGGGCAATTTAGAGTCTTCAATTAATGCATGTTTTTGGGATGAAACCGGAGTGCTCGGAGAAAACCCCCACAGGCACGGGGAGAACATACAAACTCCACACAGGCGGGGCCGGGGATTGAATCCGGGTCCTCAGCGCTGTGATGCCGACGCTCTAACCAGTCGGCCACCGTGCCACCAGGTAGAAGATCGAGTCTTAGAAAAGATCTAACAGACTCCATGAAAGCAAAGAACTAAAAAATACAACCAAAAAAATAAGATGGAAAAACATCAAGTCACACAAAAGATCGTGCCGAGACCCAATGAAAACAAGCGACTAAAAATATGATAAAAGTAATGACAGGTTGAAGAATGGATGAAGTCATACAAAAGACCAAATAAAGACAAAGTTAAACTAAGGTACCAAATTTGATTGATAAGGCAGGTGGTAGAACAAACATACATCAACTGACAAGAGATTAACCAGGTCAAACAAACTTAATTGATGAGAAAATGAGAAAAAGTACATTGATTAGTAAAAAAAAATAAAACAAATTAAAAAAGGTGGAAGACCATAGGAGCCCTAATTCATGAGAAAATAACCAGAACAAACTAGAAATAATTACTAAATATGATAGAAGTAATTAAAACAAGACACTGGTGGAACATTTTCAAGCCCACAGATGGGCAGGATCAATTTAAGATACTGCAAATACTAAATTCAAAGGAACTAAACAAGACAAAAAGTCACAGTTCTGTCCCTCATTGGTGCTCAGTTCTCTAACATGGATGTCATTCCGAGTGGATACCAGCCTGGGATGAAAATAACCACTTTACGACGTTGCTTCAGTGTGAATGCTTTGAATGGTTTGTAATTATTGCAAGCCACTCCGTCGGCTGCCCGGAATCCGCTCAATAAGGTTCAATTTCTCCGCCGCTTAATTCCGAGATTTCATGCGGCCGAATAGCTTGCCGGTCGCAGGGTTGCTGATGCGCAGCATTTCCTTTGAATCGGCCTGTGAGGAGGATTGACACGCCGTGAGCTGGTCGGACGCCACTCGGCTGAGATTACTTCTCCCAAATCTTTCTTTGGTGTTTAAGATGAGGAGAAATAGTCAAGTGGTGGGCAGGGAGAGCTCTATTAAGCACAGTTTTAGAGGGTACATATGGAAATTTTACTTTTTAATGGCTTGTGTACACAGTTGGGTCTCTGGAGCGCCTACCCAGTGCGTACCCATCAAGTGTGAAATTAAACAAGCAAGTAAATCTTTTATCTGCCTATTTCTGAAAATGTGTCTGTGCCATTTTGCACTTCTGCCCTACTGTTACGTAACACTGGGGTCCAAAAACATCAATGCACCCCAGTCAAGTTTTTGTGCCCTGAATGTGATCAGCTAGGCTGGGCGAAGAGCCAGCGCCACTTCAAATTGAATACACTTTCTGAAACACTATCAAGCAGACGCACTACCATGCAGAAACACCCACATCCCCCATGGGTGAATTCCCCTGCTATCATATCAAAGCCAAAAGTAAGGAGAGCTGCATTGAGTTTTGTTGGATGCACAAACTCACTTTAGCTTTAACAGCTTTAGCTTCCGATTAGCAGCACAGTACTTGATTGCTTTTTTTTTTTTTTTTTTTTTGTAAGACAGCAGAATTCTTTGTTCCCTTAATCAGAGATAGACATTCAAGTCCTGCAGTAGCTAAGCACTCCCAGACCATCACACTGGCACGACCATGTTTGACTGTTGGTATGATGTTCTTTATCAAACGCTGTGTTATTTGTACGACAAATGAAACATGCTGCACACCCGCTACTTTTGTCTCGTCATTTCATAGAATTTTTCTCCAAAAGTCTTGGGTATAATCAAGATGTTTCTTGCCATATGTGAGACAAGCCTGCATGGTGTTATTATTTTTATCAGCAGTGAGCTTCACCTTGGATGTCATTTTTTCTCAGTGTCTTTATATGATTGAGTCATAAACACACTGACCTTAACTGAAGCTAGCAAGGCATGCCGTTCTTTGGGACATCGTTCTTGGTTCTTTTGTGAACTCTTGGATGAGTTGTCGTTGCACTCTTGGGAGTAATTTTGGTTGGCTGACCGCTCCTGGGAAGGTTCACCACTGTTTTTCCATTTGTGGATAACGGCTGAAGTCCCAAGGCCTTGGAAATGGTGTTAACCTATTCCAGACTGATACAAATTTCAATTGAAATAGATTTTCTTTCTCATTTGTTCTTGAATTTGCTCGTGGCATGACGTGTTTCTTGTTTAGATCTTGTAGCCTAATTCACTTTGTCTGATGGGTAATACTTGAGTGATTTATTGATTTTTAAAAAAATTATAAAATCGGTCAGTAATCAGGCCTGTGTGTGATCGGTAAATTGAACTCAGCTTTCCCCCTAAAAATATCATAGGTAACTCATAATTTAATAAGGGAGAGCAAAACCTTTTATCACAGCACTACGTAGGTTTGGATTTTCCTTCTTAAATAAAATCATTGTTTAGAAACTGCCTTTTGTATTGACTTGGGTTGTGTTTTTGAGACTTTAAAATTGGCGTGATGAGCCAATTTAAATATGATAAATAATCAGAAATGAGGGACGGGGGCAAAAACGTTTTTCACGGCACTATAAGTATTCACAGTCCTGTTAGCCTTTAAGGGCTTTTATGGATTACATGGCTCCTTCAAGGACAGAAAATGCATGGCGGGACACAGAATTGACCCTGAAATCGAATCAATTTCTAGGCTATGTTAGCTCTTGAAGATAATGTCGCTCTGTGTACTGTTTGTCCGTGGATCAACGTGAACAATCGTCGCTCAAGCCTTAGCGTAACGTCCCCGTTGTGCGATGATTCACGCCTGATCTGAGAGGTGTAATTGTTGTAGAGGAAGCGGCTTTTTCTCTGACCAGCTGCCAGAATTGCAGGCAGGAAATTAAGGTGCCAGAGGGTGTGTATATATGTGAGTGTATGCGCTTCGTGGTGTTTTCTGTGAAGACAGCAAGTTGGATTGCAGATCCCGCCCCCCGCTCGGCGCCATGAGGCCCACGCACAGGAAGCTTTTCCTGCTAAATACAGCACACCCGCACCCTCCCCACTCAACTCCCCCGTCTCTAGGTCGACGAGCTGAACAGACAGTGAAAGTAGCCTCCTGTTAACGTCGGCTCCAACCCCCCCAAAAAAACAGTACCACTCCCACCCAGCTGCTGCCCCGCTCCTGTGATTTCTTTGTGTCCATCAGTAAATGTGCGCGACCGCGGCGTGACCCAACTGCTCACCGGAAACCGCGCTGACCCGACACTGTAAAACACGACACTGTCTGCGGTGTGGGAAACGACAATCTTTACGACCTCACTCTCTTCTTTCATGCCTTGCCATCTCACTGAAAGGAGATATTGTGCAAAACCGTCCCCAGGTGTCTTTCACAACATACCTGTGACATACATTTGTCAAAATACCTCAAGGATCAAGAAATACAACCACTTTACAGACCCTATTTCTTGTCGCTGAAATAAGTCGAGTTGGGTCACGCAAGTAAGCGACTATAGACCCCGTCCCATATACTGCTGGACCAATGATGAGTCTGCCGAAGGAAGATATGAACCTTGTGACTAGAGGCTAGAGACTAGAAATTTGGGGTGGTTAGTATGGCTAGTAAAAATGAGTAAAAAAAATAAAAACATCTTTGGAGAAAGAATGAGAGCATACAACTTCCAAGTAAAGAAAGCTTCATTTAAAGGTCCCATATTTTGGCCATTTAGACCTCTATAGAGTGACTCTCTGACATGGACTTAGTATAAAAGTGTCAATTTTATTTTAAAAAAACGACCTTGGTTTTGTCATACGAGTGTCCAGAAAAGGCCCCTCTGACAGTTACTTCTGTTTGACCCAGTTTTGTGTCCGCTTTGTCCATATTTGGCTAAGACTGTGAGAGCCCACGTTTGTTATGTTGACAGCACTGGCTCGGGAGCGGAGGGGTAGGCGCAGATCTCCGCTAGTGACCTAGATAAGCTCGTGAAATTCGAATGATCTCAGGGCTTTCGGCAGAAAACTCAGAAATGCGTGGTCGATTTTAATTCATATTTCACATTTACTGAGGCACCATAGAGACAATATTACACCCCAAATACTTGAAAAGGTTGTTTTGGCAAAATACGGGACCTTTAAATCTCATACACTGCCAACCTTCCCAGTTAACATGGATATTTGACTTCTAAAGCCGTCAATGGCAGTGAATGTGTTTTAAGAGGCAATAGTCCTACTTAAAACATTGCTACAGGTGATTCTCATGCAGCGAGCCTGCTCTGTGAAATATGTGGCGACAGGCTCGCAAATGAGCCAACAAAGCCTTCACAACCGTCAAATAACAACAACAACAACAACAAAAAAGCACTGAATACCTTGCTTCTATTACCAACATACTATGTTTGTGAAGCAGGTTTTCTACAAAGACCAAAACAGAATTAGGGTGTAGAGTGGATCGGGTGTCATTGTTTCACATCACCCCAAGATGGGACCAGGTACATTCAACTACATTCAACGTAATGCGAGTTGTATTTCAAATTATTTGTTTCGGTCCATCAAAAATCTTCCTTCCCTGGCACAAAAAAGGTTGGGGTTCGTTGCTTTAGACTAGGCTCCACTGTATACGACAATCCAAATAAACACAGTCTTTAATTAAAAAGACAAAAACAAAACAAATAAAACAAAAACAAAAAAAGCATGGTGTAAAACAAGCAGGGTGCCCTTTTTCTTACTCCAGCACCAAGTGACCTCCCACCCAACTAAACTACTCCTCACTCATGGACAATACTAGAGCCCGAGGATGCTGCTAATTAAAGGGCGCATCCCTGGAGTGGTGAGGGGTTTTGGGGCATACACAAGGACAGTGGAACATCAGGCTGGAGCCGACATTATTGTTGTTGCCAAGGCTGGCGAGACGAGTGCGGGGAGGAAGTCCTAAATCAATCGCGCTCACCCACGGTTCACAGCGCGGGAAGAGGCTGTCGTCAGCAGGAGGTGGACGTGTCACAATCAATTACTAAAACCGCGGGGGAATTAGACCTAATGGATTTTGACGACTGCCTTTGTCTCCCCTTTTTTGAGTTGTCATCATTTAACGCACTGGTAAACACTCAAAAAGAGATATAATGTGCATTTTTCACCACAATTTAAAACAGTTCCTTCAGCAGTTGCTTCTACAGAGCTCAGCGAGTGTGTTGGGGGTGGGGAGGGGGGTGGCACATGCATCGAGGCAGAAGTTTCTACACTATACTGTGTGTATGTGGTACACGGACACTTCATCAAACACAAATACCTGACGACCTAAGACTTTAGGAGAAGAAAGGATTTGGGTTGTCGTCGACTAGGGTCGTAAATTTCATGCAGCGCAGTGGCCTTGTGGTTACGTCTGCCTCACAGTTCTAAAGTTTGAGGATCAGACATTGGCTTGGAATTGTTCTCTCAGTGCTCGTGAGAGTTTTATGTACTCCAACATATTCCATAAAAATCACTAAAATAAGCAAATTAAAATGAAAATGTCATTCAGATATATAAATATAATTTTTTAATAGGCAAATAAATTACAATAAATTTTAAATGATACTATTAAGAAAATAGCTTGCATTAATATTCTATCATTAAAATATTTTTTTTTACACCAAATACAAAGTATTAGTAAAATAAACAATTTAAAAATATGAATTTTTTATTACATTTTATATATATATATATATATATATATATATATATATATATATATGAAATAAAATTACATGACATCAAAATTGCTTGATTACAATTAATTTCAATATAAATGACAAAATGGCTTCAATTCTTATCTTATTAAACAATCTCAAAAGGTTTACATTCACATTTAAACTATTCGTTCTGTTTTTAACCTCATATATGAATGACCTGGCCCCATCTGTTTGTTTTAAAAATCAATCGTGGCCTTGAGCTCAAAGGTTTTCTCAACGCTGCTTCAGACGATGGAACAAATTGATCCCAGTATAATTGATCTTAGTGGGAAATTTTGTCACAGGATGGACTGCGGTCGCACTTAACCCACTTAAGCGCCGCTCGTTTTAACATACGCATTTACAGTGTTAATGCACAGATAAATTAAAATAAGAGCCTTATGCAAACGTAATGCCCGTTTTTTGTTTTTTTTTCTTTTACAGCTTTACGCTAAGCACCCCTTGTTAGGAAAAATGTCTACACAATCAGTGACATTTTCCGTTTGCACCCACTCCATTAGCCATCAACACTATCTGCCGGCGCATTAGATATCATCTCAGAGGCAATCAGCGGGGAGCTGTCGCCACTGTTCCACATGCAAATGCCTCAAGGAGAAAAAAAGCCAGAGAGACAAACACTGTTTAAACCACTAAAAATAAACAAACAGGTCAAATGAAAAATGTGTGCATTATTCCATCAGTGGAAGTATAGAAATTCAAAATATTTAGCTTGAAAACGTCAACATTGCTGAACTGCTTTATCTTATGTAAGTGACACAGTTGTGTGCTGTTATATTGCATCTTTGTATAGTACTGATGGTTTCTATTAGGGATGGGCGAATATTGATACCAAGTATCGATATCGGGCTGATACTGGTCTTATTTCAAGGTATAAGATACTCGTGAAGACTGCCGAAACCACCCACCGATACAAAAGGCAAAAAAAAAAATCTGACATCGGGTAAACAGTATCGGGCGCGACACTGCGGTGGTTCGACATATCGGCGAATCATCATGTGCCTCAGAAGGAAGGTCTTTGGTCACAATTATCTGTTAATTGAAATTTTTATGTATAAAAAGCACTCGTGGTATTGGTACTCTATCGGTATAGGTGAGCACTCAAGAGTGAATACTCGTACTGGTATTCGTCAGAAAAAATGTGGCATCGAACATGCCTAGTTTCTATAATTGCGACGAGATAGTGGTGGTATTAAGAGGTGGATTAAGTCAGGTAAGTCTCTATTGAAGGCCCTGGTACCAAATGCACTCATTTAGGAGAACTAGCCACATCAAATGTGGGCCTAATTTGTTCCTGCCAAATTGAATTACAACACGGCAATTTGCAATTGAACCTTTGCACATGAACCTTTGCACACTTGTCAAAATGGTAATTAGCGTTTTTCACCACCCCCTCCCGCTACCGTCTTTAATTACAAATATTTACTTAATGACACTTAATTGGCGGACAACAGGTTAGGGACGCCAAAAGCCTGTCTTAGAAACAAGTCGCTTTGATAAAGGCCAAGTGCAAGGAAGCTACACCGTGCCGTATCGATTCCTGCACAAAAAGCTCCGCCAATGCTCTCCGCATATGTAGGTCAATGAGGCGGCGCACTCGCTCAAGTGCAGCTTCCCATCAGATATTTAGGTCACACCCCAATTACGGCAAGGCAGAGACAAGCTCTGCAGGGGGAAATAAATATATTTTTAGGAAATTTCTTTGAACAGGATGTTCAAATCTGCCCTTGGCTGAAATCCGTGGACCATTTGTACTCTCCATTTTGAACTGGAAAAAACAAAAAAAGGAAAAAGCGACTAATTATTTTGTATTATTTGTTTTGGTGGCAGGTGGGTGCTGACACTTTTCACATTTGTTGAGTCCCTTTGGCATTGTTGAAGTGATTTTCAAAGTCTAGTTGAAAACTACGCAATCAGACAGACAAACTGTCGTAAAACCAATTGTCATGTCTTCCTCCTTAAGAGTCATACGTTTTGTTCCTCAGGTATTTTTTTTCTGTTAAATTCTTTAGTTGGAGTTTAAAAAAAAAAATTCAACAAAAGAAGTCACTTTTTGGATTTTCAGTTGCCATTTGAAAGAATGCTACTCGGATTAGCTGGAAGCAACTAGAAAGATGACAGCTCGTGTGATTGGGTTTGAAAGCGGACCTGTCTGGCCTCTATGCTAATGGTCGGGCTGCGAGACGCTCCTTTTTGGCAGAGCTCTCAATCCACTCAGCCTTTTTTTTTTTTTTTTTTTTTTTTTTTTATGCACATGACATCATCATTCACGCAGCCGTCATGACATCAACGGATCAGCAAAAGCTGTCAATTCGAAAGCACAGCTCGTTTTGTTTCTCGACACATATCTGGCTCTGCGTGCCAAAACTCACGGTGAGCTTTGTGTACGAGAATGCCGCCAACCTTATTTTACCTCTCCTGCGAGACTGAATGTAAAAGTCAATAACGTCACACACGAGCTCGGCATGCGGTCCGCATCAGATCGAGGCCTCGCGAGCGATGCTCAGCGAGGGGTGAGGGAGAGTGTGGGAGGGGTGGGGGTGTACTCGCTCCAAAAAACCTTTGAACGATTTACACGCTACTGTAAAGCAGACTTCATCATTTCTTTGTGTGTGTGTGTGTGTGTGTGTGTGTGTATGTGCGTGTGTGTGTGAAAAGTAGAAATGTTGCAAGGAGGCAGAAGTGTTCCTTATTCACATGACTGTTGAGTGACAGATTTGGTGCACGGTAGAAAAAAAAAAGGTCTTCACTGGCTGAGATATTATTTTAAACTAGCTAAAGCGAAATATAGCGACGATCGTGCAAAATTTGAGCATTTTCCCTTCCTCGCAATCAAAGTCAACAAAGGCCTGATTGTTGGCTGTCTCTAAAAGATTATCCTGAGTGATTACCCTATAATGTAGGGTGCGATAACGGGATTTTTCCTTCACGATTTGCTCGGAAAACAGTCATCAATGTTAAATCTTTTCAATATTTAAGATCTCAACTCGTTATGTGTGAGATCAACACCGCGTTTGGCCCAGACACAGACTTTGTGATTGTAAGGTGAAACGAAACATGAACCAATTTAGCTGGGTATTCACATACCGACAGTCAGGCCAAATTTGAGATTTAACCCTCTACCAGATTATCCTAAGAGATTATCCTGTTGTGTGGGGTCGCTCAAGAGTGATTCTTCTGCCTCGGATCTGCTCGGAAAACGATTGGGGCCGACGATCGTAAATGTTTAACTTGTTCAGTATTTACGATAGAAAATCCTTGTGCATGAGGTCGACACCGGGTTTGGCCAAGCCACGGACTCTAATTGATAGAGAGCCAATCATACTTAGCACCACAGAGTTTTTTTTCTTCATTAGAGCATTTCAAATTGTAGGTAATAGGACACACGGGCAACGCCATTACTTTTGTTCAGAAGAAAAATGGATGGGTTCAAATAAAAAGGCGCTATTTTGTAAATTGTGTATCCAATCCAGACGTAAATATCTGGAAATTAAAGTTGAACTGTTTATCTGCCGTCTCATATTCATCTTTTGATATCAAACCAAAATGTTGCAGTCTACAGAGGATCTTTCAAGCACAGCTGGAGAAACACAAGCATGCAGACGCACGGTCATGCAGAATTGCCCACATTCCCCATGGATGCGACGGCCCTGCTATAATGTCAAAATGAAAAGGTAAGCAGAGCTGCGTAGAGTTCTGTTGGTATTACCTATAAGCAGAAAGTAACAAAGTTAGCTTCTGATCAGCGGCACATACTTGAATGTTCGGTGAAATTGTTGACGCTGTTGGTAGTGTGTCCATGCACCACATAGACAGCGTACTATATGAAGTGCTGCTTCTATGGGTGAAAAGGCTTTTTTTTTTTTTTTTTTTTTACAGATCTTTTTTTCTGCTCCTGCAAGTAAATTCCACCTGTTCAATCCCTTAGCTTGATCCCTGTTTGACAAAGTAACGAAATTTAGATTTGCCATTGGCCCAGCAGTATATGGGGCAGCAGGATATGCAATCACTCACTTGCATGAGACAGGGTCGCCCTCTCAAACGGGCTGTGTGTATAAATTGTCCTATAATTAGTGATCCTTGGGGTATTTTGATCAGACAAGACATCTGGGAACAGTTTTAAATTGTGAAAAAATGCATAATATGTCTCATTTAAAAAGAGCCAAATTCAGCCATGATCGGTTTTATTACTTTTCCCACAGTGACATCTGTGAAGAATCGCATATTTGAGTTCCTGAAAAATGGACTTCCTACTGGAAAATATTACAAAGCAGAGAATGAAGCAAATTATATTTCAAACGTTGGAATAGAGCAAAAATTGTTAACTGTAAGCTTTAAAAATGTTGTGTTGACTTTTTTCTTGTGGGTGGGTATTAAGGGGTTTTTAACCATCATCATCAGTCACAATGATTTCCCCCCCACCCCCTACCCCAAATTCTGTGAGAACCATTCGGACAGCGAACAGGAGCAATCCACCTTAAGCTTGTTATTCCGAGGCGCCTTCCCTCAGGCAAATCCAGACACACTGGATGGCGTTCCCAGTTGTTATCCTCGCAATCTTCTTCAAGTTATTGCTGGCATCCGTGCGGCTATTACAGCTGTGGTATCAAAGCGATGCGGCGGAAAAGCGGGAACACAATGTCCCAGGGAGAAAAAAAATAATAATGAAAGAAAACAGAATCAAGAAAAAAGAAGGAGAATACATCATCAGATTCCATTGGCAGCTGCGGGTCAAATGTAGAAAGGAGGGATGAATCATGTGATGATGTCCCGCTGCCTGCATCTCACATTTCAGGACGCTACATAACATCACACACATGCTGTCATGTCTGCCAAAGGTGGTGATTTTTGCAAACGGAATGCATGAAGTCATCAAAATAAAAATGAAAAAACAAGCCTTTAAAATTAGCGAGATTTCTGCTAGTGACAGGGAAAGTTCGAAGGGAAGTGTCTTGTTTCCGTGCTGCCTACTACTAGGTAACATGGCAGACAGCCAGCTTAAGGAAACATTATACTGTATGTGTTTATCAACACTGGAAGACAAGCTACTGCTATACTTTTATCCCAGGCTTTTAGGGCTTCTTGTTATGCAGTATCTTAGGGCATTACAGAAAGAGCTGAAAAAATGTGAGGGGGTTCCAAAGGGAGGAAAAAAAAGAAAGCGAATTGACGAGTTTGTGAATGGCGAACAGTGATTAGGTGGAGTTTCACTGTACTCTATCGTAATTGCTATGAAAAGCCACATATAAGATCATTAATGTTGCGCCAAGAAATCCATCCATCCATTTTCTGAGCCGCTTATCCTCACTAGGGTCGCGGGAATGCCGGATCCTATCCCAGCTATCATCGGGCGGGAGGCGGGGTACACCCTGAACTGGTTGCCAGCCAATCGGAGGGCACATACAAACAAACAACCTTTTGAACCAGTTGAGCCAAGAAATGTTTTCCAAAAATTCTGTACCTTGCTTGAACTATCTGGCTCCAGCTGAGAGTGAAACAAAAACAGGAACTAGAAACCCGCCAAAATAAAATAAAACAAAAATCAGTAATAACATTGTTTTTTTTTTCCCCCCTAAGGGTAAAATCCAGTCTGAATAGTTTTGTTCTTTTGTTCAGCTTGTTCTGTTTAATTTAGAGTCAGAACGCGCCGTAGTCTATCATTAACCTACACTAACACAGTAGTTAAGTCATAATTGCAGTAAATACTGTAAATGAAGTGTGAAAATATATAATTCATAATTATAAAATATATAATTCATAATTATAAAACATGGCTCAAACACCAAATGAAAATCACTAAGTATAATGGTAAATGAGCTTGTGCCAGCGTATTCTTCTTACTCCACTGCGCAAACCAGTTCATTGTGCACCAATTCGTAACCTTGAAACATTGTAAAGCCAAAGACATCTTCAACATTTCGTCATACACTATATGCCCGAGCAGCATGTGGTGTACTGTGGCCTCAAGCCATCAATGTATATGACAAACAACACAATTCTTCTTTAAGCAACACACAATGATTTTTAGTTGTCACACATGCCATTTTTGAGCCTTACAACCACTCCACTAATTCCCCAGTAATGAGTTGAAAGTGCTGCTGTCAGCGCCGTTGCTGGCTAATCGCGTCCCGAGGTGACGAGCGCTTGAAGTCGTCACCCACCCTTAATAATACGGCAGGTTTCTTTTTACCTCCAGTGATGAGGTTTTACCTGGAGGGCGTAACACATGCCGCACTTCAAGCTGTGCAAGATGCCTCGCTGAGTCACTCGAGTTTATTAAAGTGTACGAGGCTACCGCGGAACTACCATTTCTGACGGCCAGATGCTTTTACCTCGGCCAAAGTGTTCTGTCGTCGGTATGCTCCAAGTTCAGTTGAGAATACGCTGACAAGTATGTTGGCGTTACACCCTTTTATTTGGTTTCTGTCATCTGTCATTACACTTTGGAGATAGGCCAAAGTACATGGAGGCCATGAACTCATGAAACAAACTTGACCTTCCAGACATAATCACATGAACTGTACAGTGAACCTTGTTCATAGCAAGACCACAACAGGCGACAATGCACGATCTAGGGAGAGTTGCAGGTCGTTTTTTTTAAACATTGAAACTTATTAAAACATACTTTTCAATCACATTGTTGACATGTTTTGAACACATTTAAATTGCAAGCACAACAAGTATAGAGAATACTGTACATAATGTAATAGCTAGGTGTTAGATATGTACCTTTAGGAGGGCAGGCCCGATGGCGTACGGTGTGACGTCGGCAATCTGGCAGGAGGTTGGCTCTCTTTTCGTACAAGCTACGTTTTACAGAAGGTCTATAGTAAAAATCCATGAAAAAAACGATATATTGTGTAAATCTGCATTTTATAACTTCTGATGACTAGATATGTTCCACAATAAAATCTGCGATATTGAGGGCCGCGTTAGGTGAACCGCTGTACGGGCATTGTTTTGCATACATATTTACTGAGCACTTACTGAGTCTCTAAGTTGAAATATCGTGTGTGTGTAGTGCAAATGTCAGTATGTGCAAATATGACACTTAAGAATATGTTGACGGAGGATGAAAGCTACTAGTAATTATTGAAATGTCAGAGTGGAAATTGGGCAACAGGCACAACTGCTGTGAAGTACTGCAAAGGTGGGGTCACACATATGTCTCAAGTCTTACCCTTCAAGTTCATCTTGCACTCAGCCTTTCCCAATCACAACAGTTCATTACAAAACAAAACAATTTGAAATGTGTTTTTTTAATAAAGAAAATAGCACTCTGTAATATTGTACTTTACAAAAACAAATAGTAATACAGTAATTAAATAGAAGGTAAATAATCAAACAGTTTGCACATTGTGATTAATTTACTGCAGCTACTGTAAGGGACTCAGTAAGCTGCAGCAATATTAGGCATTTTGTTTTTGCAGAGGATAAATATATGCCTGTGTGTGTGTTGTTGTTGTATTGTCTGTCCATTTGTTGGTGCACAGGTTTTGTTCAAATATCCGTTGCGTAAAAGCTTTATGACATCACCACATCGATGCTATTTTTTAGCCCGTCGATGGAGTTTCCCACGACGTTAAGCATTAAAGTTAGCAGACTTAAGGCCAAGTTATGTGGTTGTTTTAAATTCAGTACACAAAGTGTAATTCTCTCTTTGTTATGTTTAGTTTGACAGTAAACTTCAACTGTGAGTGGCATTAAACAATTGTTCACTATCGCCAAACTGCTGCTTGTCGTGCAGTTTCTTGAGGTCACTGCCACCGTACAGCGCTCGTATCTCAAAGGTTTGCTCACAAATCAAAGGAAAAAAAATAAATGTCCGCTCCAATGTAGTGGGAAAACAACAAAACAGGAGAGCCACAGTTGTCAATGCACTTTCGCACAAAATGAAAACACTTGGAAGGAGCATGGAGAAGACACTCAGTGAACTAATCACCCGGAAAATGGCCAACAAGAGCTGGAGCCTGCTCCAGATGTCGCTCACTATGTCACGCCCCTTTAAAGGTACACAGGTACACTCTTTCATGATGTTATTTACTTATGTTTTACAAAATGGTGCTATTTTTCTTCTTTTAAATCCTTAAGACGGCTCCCCCTTTCATTCATGCGGGTCTTTTTTCTCTACACACTTCCTTTGATAGCTCTCTAGTCTCTCTCTCTCACACACACACACACACACACGCACACACATCAAAGAGCGGCGATCCCCCCACAATCCACAATTTAGGACAAAACCAGCTCCTCCACACCATGAATGCATTAGCAGCTTAGTTTTTTTAATGAACTCTTGAGCGTGGCCACCTTTCACCTGCTTCTCAATACCCTACTCAATCAAACGAGGTTGTGATCCCCTGAGCAGAACCAGGACCACATTTCACCACACTTGCTCTGAATGCAAAAGCACACGCATATGCATTATTTTGCCATCGTTCAAAACAGTTCCCATGGGTTTTAATAATATGTCTGACATGCGTCAAAATACCTCAAGGATCAAGAATTACAGAACTCTTCACACCCAATGTCTTTGAATGTCGCCCGATTTTAGGAATCAGCTTGTATCATGCTAATGAGCAACTGTATAACCCACTACATATACTGCTGGGCCAATGGTCAGTAAAGATATTGTTACTATGACAACTGGGGGCGACTGTTTCTACATGACAGTGTTCTAGACAGTGGAGTCTGGCACTTGCTTGAAAGCGGCTCTGGATCTTCGCCCAGCCTGGCTTTCAGGTCACGGGCAAAAAAAATACAAAAATGGGTGCGGGGGCAGGACTATGCAAATTAGCGGCAAACTTCAGACCAGCTCACTCATAGACACATTTTCAGAAATAGGCAGATAACAAAAGATTCATGTTTTATTGCGCACTTGACGGGTGGGCAGGCACACCACAGACTATTTCTATACAAGCCATTAAAAAGTCAATTTTCCATGATATGCCCCCTTCAAACTACAAATATCCTGTGAACTAGACAGGCTGAGGCAATGGATCCAAGCGATTATTTACCGTGTTTCCTCTTTGTGAGCGATCTGGATCCTGTGTCAGACAAGACAGCTGATGAACAGTAAAAGATCACAGGGAAAGCGAGCCTTAAATAGCATGGAGCCAGTTGCCGGCCAAAGGTCGATGGAGTGCATGGCTTAAATTACACAATCAAACTTTGCTTTCGACCGAAACAGTCAGGGTGATTTGGGAATTTTTTTGTGGTCATCGTCTATTGTGTAGATAATCAATGCTGTCTTGTGTTATCTCACTGTCCGTGGAAAGATCTGTGTGGTTTACGTTATGGGAAAAAAAGAACGGGGATTCTCCGAGAGATGGCCAAAGTCACAAGTTGGGTTATACAAAGGGGGTGGAAACATTTGTGGTTACTGCCTGGAAGTTCTAGTTCAGTTGGGGGATTTTGGAAAGAGTAAAAGTTGAACACGAGAATACATGAGAAAGACTTTGTAAAATGTTTGGCTTCGTAATGAATAACACTCGAATCAAATTGATGGAATGGAGTACAGGGGAAGAATTAAGTGAATACGATTCCAAAGTCAGCGCTCCTGTTTTCGGCGGTGCGCAGTCTTCCCACCGACTATCTGACACCCGTGCGACATTCCTCGCAGAGGTTACCACAGGGTCTGTTCTTTCCCATTGATGTTTGGGAGATTTACAGAATTTGTATTGTTCTTTGTTGCGCTTCCTGTACTTTAGCCCGTGGGGAGTCATGGAAAAGAATGTGAAAAGCCACGAAAAGGGTCAGTGCTTCCAAATTCAATCCGTGCCGATCATCTGTGGGGCAGGTAAAGAGCACAAGGAAAACAAAAGCAGTCTTCCCCAACATGAACAAATGAGTTCAATTGGAAGCAGATTGTCGAAACTATGTATGCATTTAATGTGAGATGTGAGCGAGTGTTATTTTCCTCAGACGGCCCACACCATCCTCCCTTTGTCTTCTGGCGTGAGGGCAGGAGGAGCCCCACTTGGCACCGAGGGAAGGATAATTTTCCAAGCAGCCTGTCGACTTCGCTCCTTAATGCTCTCTTCGCCTGCCCCACTGACTGAATTTTTAATAAATGATGAGATGCGGTATGAATAAACCACAAGGCACTGCAACCGCCAAAAGGCAGGGAGAGAAAGAGCTAGAGATATACCAAGGTAACACAAAAGTGATAAATAAGTCAACAAAGACTCATTTGCACTGCTTGCCTCTTATCGCTATCGTTGCGCTGCTACGCTAAAAGGGATTGGAGCTTGACAAAGCCGGCGCCTGCGAATGCGTCAAATACTTTTTGCAAGCAGATCCCGCTATGCTGCTAAATTTACATAACAAATTATTCATATCATACCCAAATTATTAACTTTTTTGTAACATGAACCCTTATAAATCTAACATGACACTAATAGTCTAAAGAAGATTCACTGATGAGCAGTTTTGTCATGTATTATGCCACACATTGTAGTAAGATTACAATTTTATAAATCTTAATCATTTTACTATTACATTTGTTTGTACTTATGATAGCATTTCCATGAATCAGGAAGCATGGTTGCCAAGTGGTTAGCACATCTGCCTTGGAGTTTACTTTAGTGTAATGTGTACTTTTATATGTCATCTCATTTTATTTTAAGGGAATAAAGCCAGATTTTATGCTCTTGTTATGCTCTACCCTACGATACTATTACTTCTTCGAAAATTATTAATTATTACAAAGAGGAAAGGACACTACTATTAATAGCCCGCAAGCCTGGGCGCACACCCAACAAACAGTTCATTGATTTATTACGCCAAATTGATACTTACTGGATACTGCTAGTATATGATATGCAGATGTCACAACAGCAGGAACTGTGCTCTTTATCCAACTGTTGGAAAATGTGATATTACTTGGTTGTTTAATTTTGCACTTGATGGGTGGGGCAAAGCACTTCAGAGACCCAAATATCTCATACACAAGTCATTAAAAAGTCAATATTTGATAACGTCTCATCCCATCACTACCAGACTGGACATCAACTATATGCATCTTAGGGTGAGACTGGACGTATTATTCATTTGAACTAGATCAGCGGTGTCAAACTCATTTTTGTCACGGGCCACATCGCAGTTATGGTTCCACTCGGAGGGCCGTTATGGCTGCAAACCCATATGAATGTATGATTGCCTCATATTATTGCATTTACACAAATTAATGGATCATTAATTTCTTACTTACTTACTTTAAATCATAAGCTAGTAAAAACTGTTCAACTACAGTATGAATCAATTTTATTTTAAGTGGGGTTGGTAACAAAAAATGCTTGCAATATCTCAATATTTTTAAACGGGGAGACAATTTGGAATTTGGTATTTTACCAAGAAACACACAGTCGGTGCACACTCTCGCAGGCTACATAAAATGACGTGCTTGGCCGGATCTGGCCCCTGGGCCACCAGTTTGACACCTGTGAACTCGATGAATGGTCTTTTACACCGCCGCATGGAAGAATCGGTTTACTCTGAACACTAGTTCCCATCGATTCGGGTGGAGGACTGGTGGCAGAGATGAAGTTACAAGGCTGTGAGTGTGTACTAAATGACGAGGCACATCAAGGCCCGACATTAGTCAGTGGGGATGGACGCAAAAAAAAAAAATTAAATAAATGAATGATGAAAGGCAGGGGTGAAAAGCTGTTTAAAATGTCCTCTATTTCATCAAAGTGATTATTGGGGGGTACTTAACAGCATTCATATTAAAATGATTAAGGTCCTCTTTGAAAAGCTAAGAGCTGCTGTGACTGTAGTCGGTGGGAGGCCTTGAATAAAAGGTTCTTTGGGTGGTGAGAGAGGTGGTTATATAGGGTCTTAAATCACTTACACAAGACATACTGGAGACTGGGGAGTGAGATTTTTACTCGTACCCTCACTAAAATGGGCAAATACATGAATTTAGTCTTATTGTGCCTGAATGGCTGACCGCATTTATACTGCTTTAAAAAATCCTTTCAAAAACCTTTTGTCTGTTGTACAAACAGCATGGACAGGGAATGGCGGTGTGGAGATGGCAATTATCTGCCTTCAGAGGTAGTTTCCGAGCCGTAATAGCATATATATGGAAGGTTAGTTTGACATCGACACTTGTGTTGGAAGCAGTTGTCACTGCTTGACGTGTGTTATACACCACAGCAGACACAAAATTTGAAAAAGTTGTCAGAGAAAAAAACAAAACATCTTTTTCTGACAAAAAGGTATATTTCTGAGAAATGTTTTTATTTTTCATAGAAAAAAATATTTTCTGGGAAACAATGCACATTTTTCTGAGAAATTGTTTTTATGAATTAAGTACTTTGAGATTTTTGTTATTAAAATGTATTTTTAGAGAAAAACTCTTCTCAGAAAAAAAGTTTTTCTGACAAAAATGTGTAATTTAACTGAGAACTGTGTTGTATTTACTGAGAACGAAATGCACATTTTTTCAGAGAAAAAATATTTGAGAAAAAAAATGTTATTCTAAGAAAAAGTAATATTTTCTGAGAAGTTATATTTTCTAGGAAAACGTATTAAGTGATATTTTTAAGTGTATTTTTTAAAGAAAATATTTTTATTTTCTTGAATAAAGTCTATATTTTTGGAGAAAAAAAAAGAAATTTAATGTCAAATTGTCCTAAGAAATGCATTCTCTCGAGACACATGCTACAGTATGAATTACGTGTCACTTAAATATTTGTCCCAAAAAACTTTTTTTTTTTTAAATAATATTTTTTTATTATATATTTTTTTCCACTATATTTTGACTTTATTGTGGTCAAGTGTCTGTATGTGTTATGCTAGCCATGCGTGCTAGTTCCAAATGGTCGCCGTTCTCACAACCGGCAAAACAATCAGCTTGTTAGCCATTTGATCGCTGTGTTGTTCTTTGCCTGTGCGTGTCTCTCTCAGCTGCTCGCAACAGATTCACAATACTAATCCCACTAACACTGGCACGTTTTTTTTCCAAAGTCCGTCCATACAACAGATGGTCGCCACGGAGCAAACAGGTCGCTGTCTCGATGTCCCTGGGAGGGAGGGAGCGAGGAGTTCGCTTCATCCCTCCCCTCCGCCTTATCGGCGCTTTGAGATTAACAAAATAATTAAATGGAACGGGTTGTGTGGCATTGTCCGATCTGTGGGGAGGTTACAGCAAAAGCAGCAACCAGGTATGTTGCACATTGTCTATCATCCGGGGGAGCAAATATTGATCCATTGATTAGCGTCTGAATGTGACTTTGCCAGCGAGCAGATGCTGAGAGAGCTCTCGTTCTGTCCCGACGAGAGGCTCACGTCCCAAAGTCAATAACCTGTGTCACACGGAGGACCTCCAAAATGTCGGCATCAGAGCCGTGACAGAAGAGCCAGGTTTTATTCGCTTTGCCTTTTACACATAACCTGGCAACTTTAACAGACAAAACAATTGACAGAAACTGTTTGTCTATGTATGCAGTAATTCACCCAAATATTTCCAGTACCTTTGAAAGCAACCATTCTGCATCTGTGTGATTCATCCACTGGACAACAGATTTGTTCAGCCTCGTGAAAAGTGCGGTTAGAGGATTAGAATAGGCTCTGAATGCAAATGAAACGTAATGGCTGCTCTTCAAAGAGTGACAGAATGTTCTCTTTCATCTGAAAAGGGATTACAGAGATGACGAAGAGGCACTACGTTCACATTAAGACATTCTTTGATGGAATGGTAAAAAAGAAAAACCTTTGCAGATGGGATCGAAGGAAGGAAGATGAACTGAGGCACACAATTTTCAGACCAATAATCAGATGAAAGTTAAGTCACTGTGCGTTACTATTTTTTGTCACTTTCCTAAGTAAAAAATACATAAATTAATAAAAAATGCAGTATTTGCTTTCTTTTGCTGACTTGGATAGTGACCTCACATATGACCCCCAAGGCTTTTGTAAAGCTTTGAAGATATTTTCTTTTATCTAAATAGGCCTGTTTTAAAACCTAATATTTATTACACATACATTACTAAGTATCTGCCATATAGCAGGTAGGTGAATTGCGATACTGTTGCTAATACTGTAGATGTCCAAAGCACAGTGCTGAAATGGGAAAAAAATAAATAAATAAAAAGGTGATTCGGGATCACATGGAGTTGATTGGGCATCCACATGCGCATAACTGGGTGGGGAGGGGGGGCAGCATGTGATGTCACTGACAAGGAGGCAACACATTCGCCACCAAGTTGCCAGAAGAAAGCTTTGTACGCACGCACGCACAAGCAGGGGGGAAACGCAGACAGTCGATCACGCCAAGCAACTGGGGCATCTTATCCTCAAGCTCAGCCCTTTCTTATTTGGATGCTGGCTCATGTGGCTCGACATCACCGGCATCACAATTGTGGGGAGGGGTTGTGGTCCTTCTCACATCACACCCCGTGAAGCAAGCGCAATGAAACTGAGGCTACCTTTTTAAACAGATGCCGGCATTTAGAGTATGTACAGCAGGGTGGGGCTAACTTCTGATGAGGAAGGGCCACGCTTAGATTTTTAAAAATGGACAGACAGGCCCAGTCATTTGGAAATAAGGTTAGAACCAAGTTTAATGCTTATGCATTCAAATAATTCGTTGTCATGTTTTTATTTTTTAGAATTATTTTAATTTGAATTAAATGAGCAATTATTTAAAACGTGAAATGTATATGTAAAAGTATTTTTTTGACTGCAATATGTACAATAAATAATTGAACCATTTCAATATTTTTTAATGTGTATGTAAAAGGTATTTTACTAATATTTTATTGGAATAGTTATTTAATATCTTTAATGTATACCTACTGTAAAGTTTATTACACTTTTTAAGAATAAATTAAACAAACATGCTGTTTTTAAAAAGGTTGAATGAATCTGTATTTTTTTATTTTACGAATATACTTCATTTGTGATGAATCATTTAACCAATTATTTCATATTTTTAATGTGTACCAAATGTAAAATGGTTAATTTCACGACTTCATTTAAAATAAATATATATTATTCGGTTAAAAACCGTTAAATGCATTTGTAAAAAAATATATTTTACAAATAGATTTTTTTTTTGTAATTTAAGATGAATTATTTAATGAGCTAAAAGAACAAAAAAAAAAAAGAATTCATACATTTTAATTCAACACATTTTCCCCTGCATGACGAAGGAGTCAGAAAGCAATCTTGAGTACATCATGCTAATAATTGCCAAAGCCATACTGTTCATTAATACGTAGCAAAAGCAGTGATTTATCGCCATGTTGGACAATTTTTGACCCGAGGTATGTGCTTCCAAGCCACAAATATTTTGCTGCAAGTTCATGCTGTGGAAAAATGTTTCAAAGCTTATAGTATAGTGCTTGGTTGTCTATACGTGCCCTGCGATTGGCCCAAAGTCAGCTGGGGTGGGCTCCAGTTATCCGTGACCCTAATGGGGACAAGCGCTTTGGAAAATGGATGGATTTTTCTTAGCCAGCTTAACCACATTCACAAAGCATCCCCCCGCTTCACACCGCAGCACGCTGTTCTCTCATGACTGATGACGGTGCAAACTCCCAAAGAGGAACCGCTGACTATATTGCCAGGCTCAGCGACATGTGCGGAATCACATCGACTTTTTGTTGTTGTTGTTGCGGAATATATGACTTAAATTCATGAATAATGACTTCATATACACACACAATACATAAAATAGGTTTCATTTAAAAGGGTTCGCTCGTATTAATTCTCTGAACTCTCATTAAATGCAATTTATAGGGCAAAATAAGAGGATGCAGCTAAATACGTGTATTGCTAAGTAATCCTACAACATAGATGATATTTAAAAAATAATAATAAAAGTCCATCCATTTTCTATACTGCTTATCCCATAGAGTTGTCGCAGGGAGCTGGAGCTTATCCCAGCTGACTTCAGGCAAGAGGTAGACTAAACCCTGGAGTGGTTGGCAGTCAATCACAGGGCACATATAGTAAGTATAGAGACACACAACCATTTACTGTCACATCCACACAGTCACTCAGTGTCAACTGACCACAACGCTGCCTGCGTGTCGGCCGGGTAAACCGCGACATACCACGACCACTAATGACTTGTGTAAAAATCAATTCATAAATAAAATAAAATAGTGCTTTTAGTAAGAACAGAAGTAATAGTGGTAAAATGAGTAGCAGTAATAATAAATAGTCATATTAGTGGTACACGTAATTGTCGTATTGATAAGTGTAGTAGTAGTAGTAGTAGCCGTAATAGTAATAGTAGTAATAGTAATATCAATAATACTGCATTTATAATAGCAGTAGTTTTAATAATCTTTGAAGTCGCAGTCGTAGTTGTAATCATAGTAGTAATAATAGTACTTAAGTCAGTCATAGTACTACTACTACTAGTTTTAGAATTAGTAACACGAGTAATAGTAGTAATACTAGTAGTGGTTACCATAATTTTACTGTAGTAAAATTAGTTCTAACAATAATAGTAGTTTTACTTGTAGTAGTAGTATCATTAGTAGTCGAAGTTTTTTTTTAATAAAACAAAATAGACGTAGTTGTAGTAATATTAATAATACGAGCAGGAGAATTGGTAATCACAACCATAGTAGTAGTGGTACTTCTAGTGCTACTACTACAAGTAGTAAATGCACGAGTAGTCATTTTATGTTTTCATTAAAAATGAAAGTGTGAGTCATAACAACAGTAGTAGTCGTAAAACTATTGCCAGTGAAGGCCAGACAGTTGTAGCTAATGTTGTGGCCACTCAGTGGAGATCCATCGTAGGTGCTCATCTCGAAAAATTAGTCGACAGCATACTAATGGCGAACGTTTTGGAGGTACGCACGGGGCCCGCTTTCACCATATTTCACCCCTCAAACTCCATTCCCCATCATGTGACCTGCGAAGTGAAGAAGGGTCACGGAGCACATCAATAAATCAGACGCGAGGTTCACAATTTAGGGGCCAGAAATAAAATTCTGGCTCAAATGGAACCATTTGTGCCTCCTGCCTGAATTCAATTCATTTCCAGCTTTCAACCGGGGGAGACAAAATGATGAAAAAGGAGGCTCTTAACATTTCATCTCTGCTTGGTTTTCCCTGCAGAGAGCCCTAGCGTTGTCTAGAGACCGGGTTGCGGAGATCTTCTGCCGAGCTGATTAATTCACTGCTCTCATCTCCCTGAGCTGGCTATCATTACGGCCCTATATATAGAGCCACGTGGGGAATAGTGAGGGATGCATGCACACACACACACACACACACACACCTGCATTAACAATGACTTTAAGATCTACTGGTGTGCGCTCCGAGACACACAAAAATCAACTGTGCCCCATGAAATAAATATTCCTTTGTTTACAAACAAAAGGAAACTTGAGTTGTACTCACACTACTATGCCATTAGAACTGTGCTGTCTTATTCATGATAACCACCATCTAGCGCAAAAGAAATAAGAAAAATGAGCTGAAATAATCCAAAGAGCAGAAAAGTGCATGGCACGCTCTTGCTCACAGAGTAAAAACAAAAAAGAAAGTCCACGGCAAACTCCAACAGGCTATGGCAGACGCTTCCATGTCACATGATTAGGAGATCACTCCTCCCACCGTTTACTGTATTCACGGTAACCACCTGCTTGCACGATAGAAATAAACAGAACAACTAGAAAACAACGTCCACTATTTGCTCAGTTACACAAGGGCACATCTGCCTGTGCAATGTACAATCAATGCGATGGCTACTTTTGCTAGTAATTTGTCGTAACAGCAATAGAAAGAATAATCAAAGACGAGAAATAATCCAGATTCAAAAAAGTCATGCTTGGGCACATATGCGAGCAATGCAAGCGTCACATGATTATAAGCTTGCACCTCTCGCCACATTCCACAATGGATAGCGACAAAACGAAACGCAGCAATCCAGGGAGTAAAAAAAACTAATGTGGGAGGACCAACAGCATTTTGCAAACATTTTTACTGTTCTATTTGAACGAGATTGTAACCCTTTCGTGAAACGTCTCACAACGCAACGAAAATAACATTTTGACTGGTTAGGTTTACAGGAAATCCTAATCTTGGCTCTTTGGTAGTTGAAGCGAAGCCCCCACTGAGTGCGCTAATGAACAATCATCTGCGCCTCCTCTGGTGCTCGTATTTTGTTAAAAGTGGGATTACATTGTTTCGGGCTGTGCTATAGTCGTTCCATCCCAAATCTCAGCGGGAGTCTGTACAAGCCATTAGATTCCCCACATTGTGTTAATCGGGATCTAACGTCCGATAGAGTTAACATACGTGACGGATTTTGGTGCAAAACCTTGTTTAGTGGGATACATTTGAAGGGGGTGAGAGGCTATATATGTATCATGGTGAGCCTCCTACCGCCATCTGCCCCCCCACTCCTAAGGCCCCATCCTGGGTGACTCGGTAGTGGAGAAGCAGATGGTGCTTTGAGGTGGATGTTCGGAGGGGAAGGGGGGCAGCGCTTCCACGTGGCCCTGCCTGAGCCTTGGGGGTGATCGCAGCACATCAGTTCCAGTCGAAATGCAGAATGTGACCCCCACTCTCTCTTGCAACGCCCCCCGGGGATTGAACATGGTCAGCCACGCAGAAAGCAAAGGCAAGGCCAATGCCGTCCTCGTCCACAAACACTCGCACAATGTAAACTCACCCGCCCCCCCATCGAAGGCTTGTAGGACGGGTCGATTCCCAGCCACCCACCCTCACACCCCTTACAACATCGAGGATCCATTAAGTGTCCTGTGCATGCATGTTACATTAACTGACAGCGGGATGAATGATTTATTCCTGCGGCTCTGCGATTGTCAGAGATGGATGGCGTCAATAGGACTTTTGTCCTTTCTGATGAATCAGCTGATTTTCCACTGTAAACAAATCTATCCACGAGAAAGAAACGAGGGGGAGAAACAGGTGAGAAATTGGTTAACAGGCAAGAGGCAGGAAACGCATTGCTAGACCATGGAAGGGGATGATCGGAGGATTGTGGGTAAGGCTGTTGGGACCCCTCATCCTGGGGGCACCCAATATGAAGGCCCCAAACTGGGATTAGAGTGGATCCTGGAGTCAAAATACAGTATGTTTTTTATTTGTTCTATTAACCGGATAGCGTGAGATTCCTCAATCCATGATTTATTTACCCACACTTGAATTCTATGATAGCCTAGAACCATAAATTAAATTGCAGACATGGGAATAATTAAATGACACAAAATGGTAAACAAGTCACTGATGGTGTAGTGGTACACTCACCTGCCTGACTTTGGTGCGGGCAGTGTGGGTTCACTTTCCACTCAGTGACGGTGTGAATGTGAGTGCGAATGCTTGTCCGTGTCTAAGTGTGCCCTGCGACTGACTGGCGACCAGTTCAGCGTGTAGTCCGCCTTTCACCCAAAGTCAGCTGGAATAGGGTCCAGCGCCCCGCGACCCTAACCATGACAAACGGTGCTGAAAGTGGATGGATGGATGAATGGTAAACAAATATCATCAGATAGGTAAATCTCGATCTCTTTCATTTTCATGATAAAAGACAAATCAAGATTCTTGGGACCTTCTACAACAGAAATGCAAAAACAGAACCAATCCGTACTGTTTGGTTAAAATTAGGTTTTATGTTCCGTTGTAACGCAGACGTGACAATTCTCCATTGAGCACTCATCAGATATGATGAAAAGTGTAAAAATGTGATCCTGCTAAGTGGAAACAAGGCTTTATGTTCCATTGTCAGGCGGAAAACGACCATTCTTTATCAAATTGAACCGAACAGTACTGCATCGGCAGAAGGGGATTGCTGTTCAATTGTCACATAAGTGACAATTCTGTTGAACAGTGGTAAAACATGTTGGGACCCTTTGCAATGAAAACATAAATAAATGTGTACTGAACCAAAGTGAACTGGACTGCTTGATCTAGGGTCCAAGTTTTGTCAATTTCATGTTTTCACAAATCAATACTCTTGGTCAGTCGCCACATGGGTATGTTGTTTCTTCTTATTATTGACTACTATAAAGTGTTGAAAATGGCTTGCTCTCTTTGACAATGCTCAAGAAAGAGCATTTAGGGAGCACATGGTAGTTATATTTAATTGGCATTAGCATTAGGAGGGGGACGTGGAAAAAAAAAATAATTCTCCTGGATCCAAAATGTTTGTGAATCTACAACTTATACTGTGGATAAATGTGAATAAAAATGGCACTTCACTGTGTTGATTAAATCTGTACGATTCTCCAGTGGCCCTGGCGTATTAGATTAGCGACCACGCTGCTGCACGGAGTGCGAAATAATCACAATAAGATGAGTTTGTTTTCTCCTGGAGGCATATTGCGTGCTCCCGTGTCAGTCTCGCTCACTGGCAGTGATGACCAAATCCGTCATGACACGCGGACAACAAAAGGAGCTACAAGAACGCCTACCCTCGCCTCGCCGCTGCCGCACACACCGCCGAGCCTTAGCGGGCGGCGTGCGTTAGCGCTATCTCCCCAGAACACAAGCAGAGCTTCGCTCACGGCCTCAGCGTTACATGTCACACAACACAGTGAAATCTTTATGCACCATATCCAAAGTGAGGAGGGGCTGGGGGGGGGGGTAAAAGCCCAAATAGCTCCACTTGATGGAGCGCTAGAGCAGAACTAGTCCAGATAAAGCTTTTCTGGTAGAAAATTGCAAAAGTCCAGTCATCTGTATGTTCCAGGCAATTCCTTAAATGAGCCCGAGATTAGGGAGTGCATGGTGATTAAGCTCATTTGAAGTATTGAGGATCCATCTGGGCATTGGCAAGAGCCACACTTTAATTAATCTGGTAATGGATGAGAAAAATAAGCACTCTTAGGCACATATCAGCATTTTCCTGAACAGGAGGAAGTGGATAAAATGGAGGGGGGTAATGGGGTGTGGGGGTGGGATTTTTCTTCTTTTTTCTCTTTTTTTTGGGAGGGGGGTTTCTTTTAAAGGCAGACACAGTGGGAGCGAAATGGAACACGTTGCCTACAGGGAAATTAGCACTGAGTGTAGTCATGATGAATGCACTATTTTATCTATATTATAATGGGGGGAAAGGAGATTGTATGGACTATTTTTTTCCCACCTTTGCCTCTGAGTCTTCCCCAGCAACAAGCAAGAGCACCACACTGACAAAGAATTGGATACAGTGAGGGTACGACACCCAAAAGTCTCCACCATTGGAATTCACAATAATTGAATGCACAGTCTGGGGGGAAAAAGGAGAGTTTTGAAAAAAGGAACTTCAATGTAGCAGTAAATAAACAATATTGTTCATTGAAAGCTGTTCCATTGAATTCCAAGCCTTCAGGGTCAATGAAAAACAATTGCTGGTGTTTATTTTATGCATTAAAATAACTAAATAAATCACCATTGTCACTGTTTTTTATTTAACTGTTTTATATTAATGGCCAACAAGTGTTTTTCATAATAATACTTACTGCAATAATGACTTTATTACTGTGCTAGTGGAGGTTAGTGCTAGAGTACTGCATGCTCCGACATGCATACAAATCCGGGTTGTGTTGAAACAGTTTATTTTCAAGAATAAAGTAATGGTTAAAAAAAAAAAAACTAATCCCTTAGAAACGGAACTCGGTCGCAAACCGATGCACCCCTTTTTTTTCTGTTTAATAAAAAATGAAAAGTTTGGAGATAAATGCTTTCCATTGGGCGGTCAATATATTGGAAGAAAATCCACCTGCAATACATCACAATATTTAGTGTATGGTTTCCCAAAAAAAAAAAAAAAAAAAAAAAAAAATATATATATATATATATATATATATTATTATTATTATTTTTTTTTTTTTAATGAAATGAGTTCAATGTAGTACTAATGCAATTAATGAAATCGTCCAAAGAAAGTATTTGATGGACATTTCTTTTCTTTTACGACGATCCCAACATACAACAACGAAGAGCCCCTGTACTACCCGTTTTTGTTCCTGATGGGTCGTTGATTTGCGGGTGGCGTTTATTTTTCTTAAGTGGATTTTCGACTAATGGCTCCAGCACGCCCACGACCCTAGTGAGGAGAAGCGGCTCAGAAAATGGATGGTTGGATGGATGGGGCACAGTGTCAATAAGAAGGACACCAAATGTTTAGTACTATAAACTAGGACTTTACCAGTTATAGTTTTTTTACCCTTTTCACCCCTTGTACAGAAACGAGCTGGTGCTTTAATAATGCAGCCCCAAAAGGGAGGCTGCAAAGTTCTCTGCTTGGTGGTCAGGAATGTTGCCCAGAACTGTCCCAGGAGTGGACTCCTTGGCCTAATTAGGCTTTACGCTCCTTTAACATTTAATAACGGCCAGCTGGATCTTCATCTGAATATTTAATCCAAGTAGACACTGAGGGATTTCCGCAAAGATTATTGGGATTAGCAGACAAAAGACTTCCTAGCAATATTTGACAAAATATTGCAGTAGCACATTTAGTTATAAAGTGGATCATATTCCCATTCAGCCCTTTCGCCATAGGCGTTGTCTGCTAATGAGACAGATGCAAGTGGCGGGATGTGTGCCAACGACGATGGTGAGCCAGCGTGGACGGAATAATAAGCAGTAACTGAGAGATCTTCTCATATCCTCTCCGAAAAAGCCTAATCGCATATTGGGAGGTCAGCGGACCATCTGTTGACAGTCGGCTACCTTGGATTGCTTTCACCATACCTGATCGGCGGGAACTGTGAAGGCATTCCCGGGATAAGCAGATGCTAAAATACAGCAGGAAGGTGGCGATGAGCTAAATAATAAATAATGGACAGAGAACATATGCCTATTTGTATTGTTGTATGCTTCTGTTTGTATGTGTTGCTGCTCTCTGTGTGTGTAGAAGTTATTTATTACAACCAGAACATCTATGGCAATTTCTGTTAGCTCATCTATGGCGGTATATATTATATGTTAGCATTAGGCTATCGAGCGTTTGTTTTACAGAGTATACGATTTGGTTGACTGTTTTGGTGTTTAAATATACAATGTTTAATTCTCCTTTGCTTTCTGTGTCAGTTTTACAGTAAACTTCAACAGGGAGTGACAAACCGATTGACGCAAGCACGCGTTGTCTCTTATTTGGAGAACCGTGCGAGTGAGACTGAGACCAGGCGCCAAGAAACACTTTAAAATGTTTGAGTGTGTTTTAACGAGTAAATGTGTTTCAAGTGTTTCAGAGATGTTTTATATTTTTTATAAGATGTTTTATATGGTCACACTATATCACAGAGTTTTCCCTCGCAATAAACGAGGGCTCACTGTACTCAAGAAGGTCCACACTATTTTCCATGCAAAGTGCCAGTGAGGTGTATATTAAGACATGCCACTCTCTATTTACCACCTCTGACATCCCCAGCGGACGTGCAGCCATTGTCGGCTTTGCTCCGAACCCACTTCGCAGCATGAGAAAACACACATAATGCCAGCGTGGCCTACTTATTTCCCCTCCCGGAGTGTGTAATAAGGAGTGATAGCTTGTCCTCTTGAGGGAATGTGAAGCCCTCTGGAGAGGAAGGGTCAGTCAGGACTTGGGTGCTCACGTTCAATCAGAAGCAATTAAATGAGGTGAAAGTAAACCAGGAGTTGATTTAAAACAATAACTGGAATACAATTGATCAGCACAGTTCTTAGGTTTGGCGTTCCAATTTCTGGGTAAACTCATTCGTGGAGAGCAAAGCATGGACTTGGTTGCTTTAGAATGACATCTCACATAAGATGGCTGAGGCAGCCATGGTCATGTCAGTGCAGGTTCTCAGAAACCAGTCCTCTCCAAGCTTTTAGCAATTACTGTATCTTTGTTGAACTCTCGTTTACTTTTGTTAGCTACAGTATTTCACAAAAGTGAGCAGACCTCTCACATTTATTCTATTATATATTTTCATGGGAAAACACTGAAGAAATGACACTTTGACACAATGACACAATAAAGGAGTAGTCAGTTACACCTATAGCAGTGTACGTTCACTGTTCCCTCAAAATTACTCAACAGTCATTATTAAAAACATCGAACAAAAAATGGTGGTGTTTTTGACAATGGTGATTAATGGCATTTGACTTCATGTCGATGGGCAAAATTGATTTGATATACAAGTAAATTGAGTTACAAGCTTGATCATTAAAAGATTTAAACCTATTAGTCAAGGTATAGAGCCTGTCACACCTTTAATGCGTCAGTGTCTACGCAGCTCCATAAACTAAGCTCATACAAATGAAAGTAAGCCAGGTCAGCGCTACTTCCCACTCTCCTCAGCGAGTGACCTGCGTTAAGTCAATCAAATGGCTCTGGATCACACAGCAGATTAGGTGTGCTGACCCACACTGCCTGGGCCACTTACATCAACACACTGGAAGCCTGTTACAAAACAACAGCACGCATTACGCCAGGCAACCTATAGCCGATGCGTGTTCCACCTCCTTGGCATGAATCTGAATTATAAACACGGGAAAGACGCATGTGGATGTCATCTAACCCTGAAGGGAGAGGCGTCTCGATTGGGTCTGCAGGTCTAATCATCTCGCCATATGTCCTCCCATCGCCTGGCTGATTACTATTCTCCTCACCGAATGCCACGAGCTTTTGATACAGTATATCATATCCACAGAGGGAAAATGCTAATAGTAAGGTCGTGCACGCCCTGGGCGAATCTTGACCTCTGTTAGATTAAAATAAATGAATAAGTAAGTAAAACTGCAGCTTCTGGCAGCTCATTGAGAACGTGCAGATCTCAATTTTGCCCTCCTCCTCCCACACAGTCCATCTGTGTTGTCACAGGTAACGCATCCCTCAATCTGTTTGTAGGTCACCAGCGCTTATGCTCAGCAATTTTCTAGCGGCTCTCGGTCAAATGGTTGTCCAGGTGGGTAGTAGCTTGCTTTTAAAACCTCCTGTCACCACTACATCCGTCATCACACCTTTACAATTTGGGTCATCTTCAAGACATATTCATCCAGCACAGCATATAGGTCATAATTGTCCATGATTAAATGGAGAGACCACAAATAAATGCCTCCATTTCCCATCAGGAAGAAAATGTAGTCACAGTGAATATGTCAGTTCATAGACGCTATTGTTGACACACACTACAGGTTTAAGACTGAACTGCGTTGAATTTGGTGATTAAACTTGTTTGGTGACGTGTCCATGCGCCACATTCACACAGTGTAGTGTTTGAACTGTTGCTTTTTTTTATGATTTTGCAATGCATACAGTACTCTCAATGATTACTGATATCTAAACTTTTGAATGTCCAACTGTTCAATCTTTCAGTACTTTTTGCACAACTTGCTGTTGTCTATCACAAAGCAGAATGGCAAAATTCACAACACGTGTTTGATCCATGAATCCAATGAATTTCTTGGTTCAGTTAGAATTGGCATTCATACATTATCAACTCGACTGAAAGACTCAAATTCTCACAGGAGACATTGTGGAACGAAGATGTCACTAAACAATAGACGTATTTGCGGTGTCGAGCGCGTTGTTTTTCTCGTCCATGATCATTTCTTGCAGCACGTGGGCGCCTTTCTTGGGGCGGAGGCGCACATTCTTGCGTCCGCGTGATTCACACATTCCACAAAGCATAAGGAGAGGTGTCCCCCTGCAGTCGCGTGTACATACCAGACGTGCTCCGGGGAGACGCGGCATTTCCCGCAAGGAAGGCTGTCGACGCCGTCTGCGCACACCAACGCGTCACACAAACGGACCAGACAACATGATGTGCTATGCGATGATTTGAATAGGTTTCAACAATTTGGACCTCAGCCAAGGCAGGACAATACTAATATTTATTTTCCAGATTGTACACTTTAAGAAATCCACCTCCTCCATGTGCCTCAATTCTGTCAGATTCGTGTACTACTCACTGAGGAATGGAGTAGCAATTTTGAATCATATACAATTTAGCGAGCCAAAGCACTGTATTTATGTCATAAATCCAGCCAGCCTGACTTTTGTCTACCACTTCCATAGTTCAATCAGGCCATTTACCCTCAGATTTTTGCTAGCTTTTCTTCCCAAGTTCAGCGCAACAAAAAGGCAACCAGCAAATTATGTACTCTCTTGAACTGAGTTGAGAGAGCAAAGTATCAGAAATCTGCTCAAGTGTGCAAATGTAGGAATGTGTTTATATTTTCTCTTCAGCAACACATAGGAGTTAGCAGCATATCATGCACGGTTTTAAATAAAGAAATGTATTCCTTGTATGTCAAGCCAGCAAGCCTGACTATTATCTACTTCTTTGGCAGTTGGTTAATGCTATTTGTACTCAGATTTTTGTTTTTCGTCTTCCTGATTTAAGCGCAGTAGAGCAGCAAGCAGGATATCATGCACTGTCTTGAAAAAAGATGTTTATTTCTATGAAAGAGACACCAAAGTCTGTCCAAGAAATATGCAGATGTCTACAAATATTGGCTCTAGTATCTCACTTGATTTCTGCTTGGGTTGATCTAGCCATAGCAGTATGCAGCATATCATGCAGTGTCTTTAATAAAGAAGTACATTTCTGAGGTATACATCCAACAAGCCTATTATCTCGTCATTTTAAAGTTCGATCGGGCCTATGTTCCTCAGATTTTTGCAAGAGGGGTTTTTAAATTTTTTTTTTTTTTTTTTTTGAGAGTTCAGCGAGGCATGGCAACAAGCAGCATACCATGCAGTGTTGTGGTTCCATGACAGCAAAATCAAAGTACGCTGCTGTTTGCCCCAAGAATTGTTCTTCTTTTGGGTCCAAATCAATCTTCATTTTTAAAAATAAATGAACGTGACCAAAACTTTCATGTCTACGAGCCCCAGAGTGGAACAAATGACCTGCCCGGTCAGGGGAATTATGATTCTATGTAAAATAAAACACCTGTATCCATATCACAATTTAAGGGCTTCTTCTTTGGCTCATGCCCCAGCTCTTTCCAAAGGTTTTGCAGAAATGACTAAATAATCAACTTGGGAAGCCTGCCCTTCCGCCAATTAGTTTATTAAATGGCTCCTAGTGGAGACGGTTGAACTTTTGCCCCATCGGGATCCTGACGTCTGACCGCGCTGACCCGCCTCTCTCTGATCAGCTAATTGAGAGGGAGCCCTGTGAATCATTAGGGGTGACATGAGATGACTCAATTGCAGGTGCCAGAGACTGCACATGATGGGTCAATAAAACATGCAAACCATCAACATTCATACAGCCGGGAATAGATTTATAACACACACACACACACACACACACACACACATCTCTCACCAGCAGTTATGAATAATACACATGGAGTATATTTGATGAGCCCATCTAGGGGAGACTATAAACCTATTTTATGCAGGCGAAGAGGCTGTTCTTCATAAAAAAAATGGCATCCTCGCTCTTCATCTGGGTATGTTTCGAAGGGTAAGGGCGTACTAATATTTTACAGTTGCTGAGGGAGAGCTGATTTGCTGCTGCAAGGAATCTTACGCAATGAAAAGCAGGAGCCTCCCACGGTGTTATACTGATGGTGATTATGAAAGCCTGGCCGCCTGGTTTAGAGTTGTTTTTAGCACAGAGATTCTAACAATGACACATGGGTTTGTACAAAGCCGGAGCTCCGACCAAGAGACACAGAACCAGGAAGCATTACCCTGGAAAAACAGCTTCCGCTGTCAGATTCTACTGGACAGCAAGCAAACCCGACCACGACGTCATCAGTCTTATTTTAGGAAAGTCATTTATGCATGAATCACTCACACGCCGATAAAACAAGAGCGCGCTAAGTCTTCTGCAGTCCCGTGGAAAGGTTACGGTGTTTTAATAGTTGCCGGGAAATTCTCCTAAACGCATCATTTGCAAAGTCAGTCGGAGGAACAAGTGAGTCAACCACAACACCCACTAGAAAAAAGTTGGGCTCTGATCGGACAACGGTCGTGAAATATTTCCATTTCTTTTTTGTGTGTATTTACACAGAGACAGACACCTAGATACAGAGAATAATGTACAATAAAAGTACACACACACGCCAAATCCTGCACATTTGAAATTCATGTTATTACAGGGCGGCACGGGGGAAGACTGGTTGGAGCGTCAGCCTCACAGTTCTGGGGACCGGGGTTCAATCCCCGGCCCCGCCTGTGTGGAGTTTGCATGTTCTCCCCGTGCCTGCGTGGGTTTTCTCCGGGCATTCCGGTTTCCCCCCACATCCCAAAAACATGCATGAATTGGAGACTCTAAATTGCCCGTAGGTGTGAATGTGAGTGCGAATGGTTGTTTGTTTTTATGTGCCCTGCGATTGGCCGGCAACCAGTTCAGGGTGTACCCCGCCTCCTGCCCGATGATAGCTGGGATAGGCTCCAGCACCCCCGTGACCTTAGTGAGGAGAAGCGGCTCAGAAAATGGATGGATGGATGTTATTACAGTGATGGAAATAATTAATTTATCCCTTGTTGAATTTGTAGGTTTGCTCACTTATGGTTGTTTATTGATTATGGTGGTAGACCAAAATGTCCAAAATGTATAAAATAAAAACATCTAAACGTTATGGAATTTTACCTCCACTAGACTGGCTGGTGTCCATGTGGCACACAGTACATAGTCAACCCATCACCAATGCTCTTGTTCTCAACTGGTCATGTGCATCAAGCACACTTTGTCTCAGAATCAATTTCTCCATACCACCATGGGCAAGACCAAAGAGCTCTCAAAAGATTGTTGACCTGCACAAGGCTGGAATGGGTTACAAACACATCAGCAGCTATCAGAAGATGACAACAAGTGGCGACATTATTCCAAAATAATTCTAACGATTTGGTGGTCAACAAGTGTGCCATGAGGTATAACAGGTTTGATGTAGTGTACTAAAAATGTTCTGTTGTGTTTCATTGTGTGCTGTTTGTACCATAAACGCACAAAATGTTAAAACTAATGACACATTCACTCCCTGCAATTGCAGAACAGTACGTTCGAGCACATGCAGTGCTGATGACAAAAGCAGAGGGGTGGCCAACATTCGCTGAGCCCACACCACAACGGAGGAGGCGTGTGCCGTGAGGCTGACTCACTGCATCGCCGTGGATCGGCAAGTCATGAATCTGTCTGCGTTTGGGCGTTTGGGAGGCACTTGTGAGTCACGACTAAGAGTTCAGACAAGGATCGACACGTATAGCTGCGGAGACAATGAGAAGACAAGTCGTCTTGGTTCTGGTTTACGTCAGCGGTGGTGCTCGGCGGTTTGCAAGTCGGCATCATCATGAAAAAAAGACCCCTAGCTGTGTGCAGGTTGATACACTTGTCTTTGTGGTGTAACAACCCTTACATCACCACCTACAGAAATTATTTTGTTTTTAAACTGTTCCAGGTACCTTACTAACATGTACGTGACATGTTTTTGTCCAAATACCCAAAGATCAAGAATTCCACCGAACCCCCATTTATCGCCGGCGATACGTTCCATACCAACCCGCCATTGGTGAAAATCTGCACTAACAAGAGAACATATTAAAAAAAAAAAAAAAAAAAAAAAAAAAAAAAACGTTTTAAAATTGTTTTAGTATTGGGGTGGCATGTGAACTTGGCAAGTTGGTGTGTGAGTGCCCAACAGCAGCTCCTGGATAAGCGTGCGCGTAGTGTTTATGCATTTTATTGTTCTTTCGGCATTCAAAAAATGGCTGAAAAGTGTGGCTCTCCTTTCCTACATGTGAGGGCATCACAGTAATTAAGTATACAGTAAAAACCTATAAAAACAATCACTTCAATCTGATGAACCTTCGCATCTGTGTAATAAATTCTCTCTTTGACGAAGCCTTATTAATAAGGGAATCATGGCAATCATCTTTTCTCATTGATATGAATGGAAATGCCGTTAATCAGTTCCAGCCTTTCCTGAAAAAACGAAAAAAATAAAATAAAATTGTCGTCATGTATTTTATTGAGGAAAATAACACTCCATAATACTATACTTTATAAAAAAATATACAGTAATTACATAATTAAATACAATTAAAAAGCTTTTAAGTTTTTGTCACACTATCAATTAAAGGTCAGATGACAAAGATGTTATGGGGTCAGTTAAAATTCATATTTGCGTTGTTTATATGATATGTAACACATACACATAACTTCAAGCAAGTTTTCTACCACAGATTAGCTAAAAGTGAAGTTTTTATGACGCATATTGAGTCCTCCCCGACGCTCAAGACACAGGGGTGTGGTTACTCTATCCACCGCAAGGGCTACCAGAAGTGACGTTGCAATTGACAAACACAGCGCGCTACACACAATTTCACATTTGTTTTTAGATTGGCTCTATAGGTCTGGTTGTCAGCTAATTTCTTGCATTTGACAGCCTGTGAGTAATTTCCAGTCCAACTATTGTTGATTATCTTTGTACAGACTTGATGAGAATGGGATTTATTTGGCAAGTTTTCTTGATAAAGGCCTCCCGTTATGCACAAACCCTTGGAGAATCCTACGTAAATGTACTACAGGAGCTCAGAAACTGTAGCTATCTAATATACACCACATCAGCTAACGCTTTTGTCTTTTATTATTACACATCCAAACCCTCCTGCATTACGGTCCCACCTGGTGAAAATAGAGGGCGGATCAACGGCTGCTTCCGCAGAAACTGAATCCATTCAGGATGCTAGGTGATTGCATTTACTGTTGTAGTGTTTTTTAGAAGGTATTTGTCCCCAAGGCGGAGATGGGTTCGCTTCCCGGAGTCACCCCTATGGTGTCATGGTAACCGCCAGGGAAGTTGGCAGAATGATAATGATGAGAAAGCTAGAGCGACGTGTCGCCTTCTGTTCCCGAGGCGTCCCTCGGCGGAGTGGATCCCAAAAGGGCTATCGTGTTGCAGAGCATAAACAAGCAGGCCAAACTGACATATTTGCTAATAGCTGTGTGGCAGGAGGTCCGTTATTAGTTGTTGTTGGGTTTTTTTTAGGAATCTTCTGAATCATCCAGGAACAATGGACAATATTTCAAAGAAAAGAAACCAAATACGACAATCACAGCCGTAGCGTGAAGTTTTACAGTTTGGAGTTTGACCGATATGTTGGTGAAAAAAATACCTCAAAATTAAAACTGCTGAATTTTTTTCTGAAAGGACGGCAGTGGTTAGAGAAGAACAGACAGTGCAGTTTTTATGACTAACCTCGAAAAGATTCTACTTTGTTTCTCAAAAAAACGTGACTTTGTTCTCCTACTGTACAAACCAACCTACTGTATATTCAACTGAATACACTAAAAAGAAGATATTTAATGTTCAAATTGATCAACTTTATTGTTTTGTTACAAATATTCAATCATTTTGAATTTGATGCCTGCAACATGTTCTAAAACATGTGGGACAGGGGCATGTTTACCACTGTGTTACATCACATCATTTCCTTTTAACTCCACTCAATAAGCATTTGGGAAATGAGGACACTAATTGTTGAAGCTGTGGAGGTGGAATTCTTTCCCATTTTTGCTTGATGCACAACTCAACAGTCAGGGGTCTCCATTGCCGTATTTTGTGCTTCCTAAATGTGCCACACGTTTGTCTGGACTGCTGGCAGGCCATTTTAGTACTCGCACTCTTTTACTCCAAAGCCGCACTGTTGTAACACGTGCAGAATGTTGTGAGTGTTGTTGATAAATGGCATTCGCTTTGGATGGTAGAGTTTTAACTTTCATTTTTAGATGGCGCAACAAACTGTGTTAACTGACAAGGATTTTTCTGAAGTGTTCCTGAGCCCACGTGGTAATATCCTTAACACAAGTATGCCAGTTTTTGATGCAGTGCCACCTGAGGGATCGAAGGTCACGGGCCTTCAAATGTTGGTTTTTGGCCTTGCCGCTTATGTGCACAGATTTCTCTAAATTCTCAGAATCTTTTGATAATAATATGGACCGTAGATGATGAAATACCTACATTTCTGACAATTGTACATTGTAAAACGTTCTAGAATTGGGGGACTATTTGCTTACACAGTTGTTCACAAAGTGAATAAATTTTTCCTCTTAAAAATATGACCACTCAAATTATTATGACTTTGATCTAAAATATGAAAAACGTTATTCTCTTCATAGTATGACTTTGTTGTGGTAAAATGATGCCTTTAATTTCATAGTGTATTCCCCCCCCCCCCCCCCCCCCCCTTTCAGGGTGGTCCTAATACTCTTATTGTTCATTTTACACTTGTGTGATGTTAGTGGGATGTATGATATTTAATATCCCCCACTTTTGTCTTAAAGGTTAAGTGTTTCATTGGTTTTGTTAAATGAATATGACATCTAAAACAATGCCAGTAGAGTTAATAAAGCCTTTATTACATTAAAGTAACAGCTTGGAATCAGGGAATAACTATTCCAAATATAATTGATCTTAACAGGAATCGATGAAATAGAATTTTGACAAATTTTGAATTTTTGACACATAAACACAGTGTCCTCACCAGTTGGGTCTCGCACAGTTCAAATCTATTTCAGGGTCATCGTTGTGGAGTCATCTGCAGGCGGCCATGCGAGTCGTTAAATCGCAGCCACATCAACAAGGCTTTGCTAAGGCTGTGTTGTCTGCGGAGGATAAAAGGCCACTGTGGCTGGCACTGATATGAAAGGGCCCTGTGCGCTGGCTATAAATAGCCTCGCCCCGAGTCATAAGGATGACATAAGCGCCTCCATCTTCAATTGAAGCGGAGCAACCCTTCCTTTTTTTAAACTTCTCAATTTTGGTATCTGTTGCTCAACAAGGTCGAGCACATGATGCCACGTGCCCGTCACGATTGGACAGATGGTAGAGCTCAAGGTCCAAAAGTGTGACTCAAATTGATTCCATTTCTGGCACGTCTTTTATACCTTTTTAATGTGCTTCGTCTTATGATCAACATGTCCACCCAATGTTGTGTCCATCTGTGAATTTGGTATTGGGGTTTGAGTTTCGTACCCCCTTTTTCATGGAGAATTCTCCAAATAATCATCGAACTTGGGCAAAAAGGCTTCATAGTTGTCGTCGTCAAAATACAAACCCTGGCATTCGCCCAAATGGCTGCTTCAATCTGACATGACCAGCTTCCTATTCTGTTTCAGGTATGGGTCCCTCAGACCTTTTCATGTGTCCTGATGTAGTAGACGTCCACCAAATACCAAGTTGATTGGTAACTCTGGTGACTGGGAGCTAATTTTTTTCTAACTTTCCAAGCCCCTTTTTCATGAAATGTACTCCTGAGTGACTTTTCAGGATCCCTAAATATATATTTCACCAGAATACACGCGCTAACAAAAATTGGTGAGTTTTCAGACATGCTAACCCACCCAAAAGGGCATTTAATTCGTCGTAAGAATAATGATAAATGATTCCAAAGAAAAATCATATTGGCAGTAAGCACCTTCTTGCAACCCTATCATCATCAGAGTAGTTTGCCTCTGCTGACTGCTATGACTAACATTGTAATCAGGACCCCCTTTTGTAATCAGCTCCATAATAGTACGCTTCGTGAGTGACTCTCCATTCATAAAATTGTACATTTCTGACTCAAGTGCTCTCTTGCAGCATCACATCAGCAGTCAGCTATTGTGAGGGGGATCTGAGCCTGAGTCATAGTCGCACCTTGATATGTTAAGCAGCTTGTATGCAGGTTTTACACACACACACACACACACACACACACACACACACACAAATTGTCTGTCACAGAAAGAAAAACCTACAATGGTCACTGAAAAACTGATGGAAACAAGAATAAATACTGTACATATGTGCCACAAACACTGTGTAGTGTATGAAATGCTGTCTGGAGTTTTAGACTTGAGATGATATTGTAGCCTTGACAAATTTAGGACACCCTCTGCCGGAGGTAACAGGGCAGCCCCAGATCACAACCGAAACGCCGACAAGTTTCAAGCTTTTTGACAAACCTGTGCCGAATCCACCAAATCAGCCCCAAATCAAAACCAAGCCTCTGTGTTGCACAGTGGGTTAATTGTTTTTGCTTCTATTGAAAGTAATCCGTGTCAAATCAAAGTCCTGTCCCTTTACACAACAAGGCCTCTAGTCATCCTAGAGTATGTGACCATATCATGGGATTTGTGGCCTCGGCACCAAGACCTTTCTTGCGCGTTTCCATCTCGAACACTATCTTGTATTTACATTTATGTAACAGGTTACACAATGTTCGCAATTCATTAACAGGGTCAGAATAACGGTAATCAGCGGATGGGCCAGGGGTGAAAAATTGAGACTTTATCAAAGTCGTCTGAAAATGGAACGAAGTCGTAAAATTTGAAAAAGAAAAGAAGGACCAGTCTAAAAAAGCACACCAGAAGAGAAGACAAATGAACACCTGTGAAGATTTTGCATAGGGACGTTATTTTTACTCTTATGTGAGAATGAATAATGCTTACAAATGAAAACACTAGCAAGGAGCATGGAGCACAAGCCAACACTAAACTAACCACGTCACTTCAGCTCCTGATGTCATTCACAAGGCCACGACCCCCCCCCCCCCCCCCCCCCCTCCAAGGCACGCGTCACTCAACTTTTGGCTTAATTTTCACTTTAGAGAATATATTCATTGTATCGTATAATATTTCATTGTACTTTACTATTTTTTTATATTTATATTTTACATTACGGTGCTATTTTTCTTTCTCAAAAACAAGTTGTGGTGTTTTTTTTGTTTTGTTTTTTGGAGGAGGGGGGGGGCAGATTAACGACATTTCAACTCATTTCAATGGGGAAAATTGTTAGTGAAAAGTGTTATGAGTACAAACAATCTAGCCATACGCCCACCCCCAGTTCAAAAGACCTTGGTCGTCTACCCTGTGACATCCTTCAGTCTGGGTCGCCGAGCAACTGCCCCCCCCCCTCCCGCTCCCTTCTGCTATTAAGATTTTTTTCATGCATCGCAATGTCTGCGCCAATGTCATAGTTGCTGCGGCAACCATATGACCGAGACGCCATAACTCTTCACAACTGTTAACAATCTATGAGGCCATTTTTCACCAGCGAGCAGCACCACCAGCAGTGACAACACAGTGGTGCTTTTCTTCTTCCTCTATAAGCGTTTTCTTATCGGTAAGTCCTCCCGGGCCAATACTAGAATTCTAAAAGAAAAGAAATTTAAAAAAAAGAACATGATGCAAAGAATGAACAAATGTTAATACTGTATCATGAGCATTTGAAGGTTAAATGTTCCTGGGTTTTCCTCTAAAGTTTTATTTGGTGTGGGTGTGTATCATTACGGCATGCACGGAAAAGACTCAAGGACCCAATTTGGAAATTGAACAGTAAGTCCGCCATTTTGGTTTGAAGCAGCCATTCTGGGCACATTCCAGGGCTCGTACTTTGGTGAAGTCCTACAAGGGAATTCGCCCAAATGAGACCCAATCGGAAGCTGGTTTTCTAGACAGATGGGCAACTTAAAATAAAATTTCGGATTTGTTTTCACAAGAAACAGATTCCCCATTTTAATACTTAGAAATAAGCAAATGGCAATGAGCTCATTCAAAATAACCTATCCTTAAAAAATTGCAAAGCTTTTTAGCCTATGCTCTCTAATGTGGGTAGAGCATAGTGTCAAAGTTTGATGATTATTTCGAGGATTTGCCATGAAAATGCGGGTGCGATGGTCTGCGGCTTTTATCATTTTCAGAATTCCAGCCAGTTTTTACGAGTGACCGACCATCAGTAACACTCGCTCCTTTATTCTCAACCATTTGTATTATTAGAATAAGGGTACAGCGGCCAGGTCAATCCGCTTCTTCCTTGACAATCACGGCATGTTGTTTGTGGTTTGATTTAAAAAAAATTTAAAAAAAATACAGTACACTCCAGTTCAATTGTGTTCTGTCCCGTCGTTTGGTATGTGGAGGCTCTTAAAGACACAGTAACTTTACTTTTGTGACTTTCCGGTGTACTTAAAATTCCACAAGGAGAAAGCGGGACAAGATTTACTGCAACATTATTTCCTCGCTCCACTTTGTGTCAACGCCTCGCCCATTACTGACTTTATGTCTCATACCGTTGCACTTCTTACTTTATTACGCAGTCAAAAGCTTGTTTCCATCCAAGACAGTGACTTTATCCCCCTGTAGCTTCGTGTTGCCTTGCACTTCCTTTGAAACCGCGCGACCTCCAAAAACGACTGCACTGCACTCACAACTCCCATAAAACACGTTTACGACAACTCAACTCAAAGACATTCCAAAGTAAAAGCTGCTTTTGGTTTACACGCTCCTTGTTTACATGATTCATTGTATTTTTGTATTTTGTTTTTAAATAAGAAAACATTTCATACCAACATAACGTTAGTGGAAGTAGGGACACGCTTTAAACTACGCTAGCCACCAAAAAAAAAAAAAAGAATTAAAAAAAAAACATCCTAACAAATAAATTAAAATTACTCAATTAAATCGATTAATCACTTAGTCTGACCCCACGCCACAGAATAATCACGCAGGATAATCTTTCAGATATACATACGAAAACCGGGCCTTTCCCGACTTTAATCGCAAGGGAGGGAAAATGCTCAAATTCGGCTTAACAGTACATGTGTAATCTTAAATTCTGTCACTTCTTGAAAGACACATTGTTGTTTGTCATTAAAAAAACAAGCAAAAATGTTGTCTTCGTAAAAGATAACTTAAGTGTTCCAGTCACCTTCTGTCCTCTGACCTCTCAATTTAAGATGTCCGGCGGCGATGGCTGCTGGACTTCTTGTGAACAGCAAACACAGGCCGATAATGGGTGCTACAATGCAAGTGTGCTTTCCCAGGGCAATGGTTGTGGTTGAGATGGAAAAGCCTGCCCCTGCTGATGCTGCTTTAATTCCCACATTCTCATCAAATATTCATAGTTGCGTTCCGCCAATTTATGTCAGACAATAAGAAATTAGATTATCAGTCCGATTACATCGGATGGATGTCATTTTTTTTTCCTCTGGAAGCTCCTTTTCGTAACGCATCCTCAGCGCCGTATTCTGCCCATAATCATCTGCACAAATCAAGAGACTGTTGTAAGTTTCCCTGGAGGGAGTCAGAATGCTGATGGTGGGGACGCTTATGTGATAATCTGTCTCGATCTCTTCCCTCGACAAAGATAATCCGTCTAGTTCACCGTGTTTGCCTGAGATCGCCTCGCCTGCTCTGCCGGCCAGTGGCGGGGCCCGGCGGAGCGTGGCTGCGGGGTTAGTGGGTAGCGGCCGTGGGGAACGAACGCTCCCGAACGTTTGGCTGAGCCAAGGGCATCCTGCCGACTGGGAAGCACGCCCAGAATATGTGTACAGACTGAAAACAATCCCAGGGATCTTTCCCTCGGAGGGAGAATAGTCAACTGTCTGTATAGGTGACAGGAAGCAACGCAGCTGCTTCCTTTTATCACCCCGGTTGGAGAACAGTGGATTAATTCACTCTAGATGTCAATTAGAGCTACTTATGGAGGAGGAACAGTGACCCATTGGCTCATGCTACTGGCTAGCTGCCAAAGTGCTAGCAGACGTATAGCATGACAATCCCAAAGACGACACACGACTCGTGTGCCTACAGAAATGTATTTTACAGTAACCGTCAAACATAGGAAATGTTCACATAATCGGGTACAGTGGGTGCCTTGACTTAAAAGATTAATTTGTTCCGTGTCCCAACTTTGCACATCATGATAATTCAATGGGAATTGTGCTGCGTCTTCTGTTGTGCACGCTTTGGCCACCAGGGGCCACTATACCACATACAGACATACTCAACGTAGATTTTATGACAATAATCTGCCATATATTCTTCAAACTGTGAAAAAAACGAGTTATAATTCGATTGTGATTTCTTCTATTTTCTTTGTTACTGCAAGTGTGGATCTCATTATGTGCACCGCACTGCCCCTCAGAGGTCAAGACATGCACAGCAGTTATTTTATGTAAATCATTGGTTGATAATAAATGGGTCAGTTTTTAATCATACCTTCTGTTGCTGATTATTGTTCTCTGTTTGAGTATTATCACTTGATCAAGCCTTTTCTAACGTTCCATACTACAAACTAAGTAAATTATGTATGATTATTGCTGAAATTGGATCGGACCGGAATTGGTATCGGCCGAAACGCGAGGCTGCTACATCGGTATCGGATCAAAAGCGAAAAAGTTGGATCGGGACATACCTAAATAATACTTGTGTCATTCTTGATGAAGATAAAGAATTTATGCCTGACTATTGTTGCGTGCTCTATCTGCATGTGTTGCTGCAGCTTGTGATCAAATGTAATTTGCTTAAAGGTTTATATAAGGTTAAAATGTCTCTATTTACTATTACAAGGGTCCTCTGGGCACGCTCAGTTACCCTTGTACTTACTGTTTGTCATTTGATTTCATATGAGTTGCTTAGGAATGTTTTTCATACCAATATTTACTATAATCATGGTATTTCCTGGTTATGAATGGTGCGCATATGAATGTTTAACTATGCCACACGCCTTTCGTAACCTCGAAATACCATATGTCGGGACCATGGTAAACCGAGAACAGTCTTTAGTAGTAGAGCTATTTACTCTACAATGGTTTGTAAACGCTCCAAATCCCTATAAGGGAAGCAGTCCAACTTCAACATACTTGACATACTACGTGTTCCACGAGCTTCTGCTTATGTTCCGAGCAGGGTGTTTTCCCTGTAGCCAGATCGTCGGGAATGTCCCAGAGGCAACACGGGAGTCTGGCACGGACACAATACAAGCTAGCGTGACGTCACTTGGATGGCCCTTTTCCTGTGCAGTCAGCACTTTCTGCCCCCCACCCCACCCCACCCTGTCGCCCCCGCAGCTGCACATCGCGGTGACCTCCGGCCATCATCCGTGAGGCCCCAGAGTAGAGGGGATGAGGGGGGCGGGGGTACGAACACAGGTCATAGGAGACAGAAAAAGCAATAAGGGTGACTTGAAGGGAAGGTTGAGCGGGTGTGTTTAGGAGGAGACGCCGGCCGGAATGTTTGTGTGGCTGTCTGGCACAGTGCGAGACAAAGCGGTGGGAAGGAGAGTCACAGTGTCTCTCACATGCTCCCCCATGTGAGAGTGCGGCGAGCGGGAGTCGGAGTTGCTTTATGTAAGAGTATCTCCCCCGGTGGGATGCCTCACTCGTGCTTTTTGCGCGTGGTCATCTCACATGGTACCACGCTATATGCATCCATCTCCCGCTACGCACTCCGGTTCGTTTGCAGCTCACTTTTTTCTAAAACCCTCCTTTCCTCTTCCTTCCCGCTTTGCATTCCCGCTGTTGCCTCTGCTCGGTGCTTCGGCCCAGGCTGCCAGCGGCTTGCAGCTGTGATGGGGAGGAACTTGGCAAAGCAAATAAAAGGCTCAGAAGAACCACGACCCAAATTGTAAAGTAGATTTTTGGGCATCCGGATCTGTTGGGCTGTTGACAGGGAATAACACTGTAAACGTTTTCACTTTTTAAGCACAACTTGAGTGGCCATTCATTTCTAACAGACCATGTTTTAGTACCCGAAAGGGGACCTGATGGAAAAAAACGACTTGTAAACAAATATTTGGGTCTCTGGAGTGCCTGCCCACCCATAAAGTGTTAAATTAAACAACCAAGTAAATCTTTTGTTTTCAGACAGTTTACATATGAAAATATGTTGTCCGAGTTGCTCCGCACATCAGCTAGGCCGGGTGAAGATCCAGATGCACTTTCAAATGACGGCTGCAGGACTACACGGTCTGAAACGCTATCATGAAGAAGCACCCCCATCGCCCGCGGGTGCGACGCCCCTGCTATCATGTCAAAGCCAACAGGTAAGCCGAGCTGCAATGAGTTTTGTTGGATGCACAGAATAGCGTTAGCTAACGGTTTTAGCTCCTGATAAGCAGCACACCACATACTTGAAGAGACATTGTGGCGGTGGGGGGTATTTATGTTTAGTGACGCGCCCATGCGCCACATATACACAGTATAGTGTATGAACGGCTGCCTCCACACGTGAAAATGCTTTTAATGTCTTTATGTGCACTCTCTTTTTGCCTCAAATGGTACCTGTGAGTGACCAAGCCATTCTTGTAATTTATGCTAATTTACACTATTTTCAGTTTCTCTGCCCATATCTTTAGCTGGTAAGATGAGTGAAGATCAAGTGCTACTTTCAAGTGACAGAAGCCCCATCGTGTCAATTGAAAAACGTGAACAGAGCTGCAGTTTTTTTCTTTTCCTTTTAAAACTTATTAGCCATTTACCTCCGTTGAAGGATCTCTTGTAGATTCCCATTTTATATTTATATTTATTGACGTTTTTTAATGATGGATTTTTGTGCTTGGGTTTTTTTGCATAATTGTATTTTTGGATGTTAGTTTCATATTTTGTATGTATGTTTCTATGTTTTGATTTTCTTTATTATGATATTTTGGGTACTTGTTTTTTTTGGGATGTTTTTAATTTTGTATTATGGTAGACCTTTATGTAAATGTCATATATTTTACTGTAATTTGGTGTTGTTTTTCTGCGACAATTTTCCCAAAAATATGTATTAGGATGGCAACTCCTCAAGTCTGATACCCTAAGATCCCACTTATATAAATAAAGGTGTTATTAGAAAATAGCTACTATAATTTTTGTCTGTCCATGTTTGTGGAAAAAAATATATATATATTGATGCAATGATTGAACAAATATTTATGGTAATAAAATTGGTAGTTCAAGGTTTTGTGCATTTTTTATGATATGCTCTCTCACAGCTCTGCTTTAAAACAACAAATCTATTCAGGTAGCTTTAACATCATTTCCTACACGCCATTAACCTCATATACTACATATATACACACCACACAAGACCCACATTCACCCCGTTGCACTGCCTCCTCCTTCTATGAGGGCAGCTGGCAAAACACAAAGGAGAGAATTGTGCAACTGGTGCGATAAAGCCTGGAACATCTTGCTGTTCAAGCGTCAGCATAAAAAAAATAAATAAAATAAAAAAAACTGGAAGCATAATTAAAGGATGGGTGGGGGGGGGGGGGGGAACAACTGCAAGAACAAGTGTGCAGCAGTGCTGAGCTTTAAAAACAATAAAAAAACAAAAATAAAACAAATGTCCAGCTGTGGGTTTTCTTCAGGACACGGCGGCAGTAGAGGAAAAAATAAATAAATAAATAAATAAAAGGACAACAGAGGCGATAGTGTTTGTTGCCTTTTTAAGAATGCAAATGAGCAGACAGGCACAGCACTGAGAGACAACAAAGCATGCGTGTTTGGACCTCAGATGTGCTCCGCGAGCTTGTCATTACTCCATTTACAGAGAGCTCTCCATTTTGTGCTAACATAAGCACCTTTGTCTTTATCTGCTCAAAGATGACATTCCTCAACACAGTGGGATAGTCTTATGACGCATACGTGCTAAAAAAAAACGGTGTGGGTATACAAAAGCATTTGATCCAGCACGCCAGGCAATTAAGGAGCCCAAAACTTTAACCCACATACATATGTGATGATTAACACCGGTTTTAACATTGCATCGTCTTTTTTTAAACATTTAGTTTGGCCCTTGGAGAATGGCCTATGATAGAAAAATGTGGATTTTTGGACATTTGGGTCAAGACATTTGGATTATTTCTCACTGTTTAAGCAAACCTTGAGGCTTCTTTCATCACTGTCCATATTTATGTCTTAAAGGCGACATAATGGATAATTGGCTTTCAATGGCTTGCATACAAATAGTTGGGTCTCTGGGGTGCTTGCAAACCCATCGAGAGAAATTCAACACCCAAGTAAATTTTTTCGATCGGCCTATTTCTGAAAATGTGTCCGTGTGCGAGCTATTCTGCACTTTCCCACCACTGTGGCTGTGACTGTGGGCCCAATTTTGATAACCGCCTACGACATGATCAGCTAGGATGGGAGAAGATCCAGTGCCACTTTCAAACAACTACACCGTATGAAACACTATCATGCATCCCCCATGGGTGCGACGCCACGGCCAAACGGTAAGCAGACCTGCATTAAGATTTGTTGGATGCATGGATTACCACTAGATAACAGCGTTTGCTTCTAATAAGCAGTGCATACTTGATTGCTCGGTGAAGTTGTCCACGTGATGGCAGTGGGAAGGAACTGCTGCCTCCAAGAGTGAACATTTCTTTTATTGTCTTTTCTTCCCCACACTATGGGCTCCTTTTCTGCCTGTTTAATCACCTAGCTACGCCCCCAGGCATCATGGTAACAAAATATGTGCTTGCCATTGGCCTAATCCAGTCACTTGCTTACTTACATGGGCCGCACTCTTAAACAGGTTGATTTCAACAAGAAATAGGGTGCGTTAAGTGTTCCATAACCCTCGATCCTTGGGGAATTTTTAACGAAAGCATGTCACAGGCATCTTTTTAAAACATCTGAGAATGATTTGAAATTGATAAAAAGATGAATAATATGTCTCCTTTAACAAAGGAAACATTTTAAAGGTATTATAGAAGTATAAATGCACAACGTTAAAAATCATTAGCAATACGAATTTAGAGCCCCCCCCACTCCCTCCACTCCAAAGTCCCAGAGTGATTCCTCGACCTTAAACCTGCTCCGTGTTCTCACAATCCCCCCGAGAGAGGCGGGTGCAAAGTCTGCCGCTGTCTGGCTGTTCCCATGGCAACCACCAGGTGAGCAGACAGGCACGACGTGAACACGTGACTCGCCCCAAATGCTCGGGCAGAACACACGCAGCCTCGCGAGTACATGGCGTCGTCACCGGCAAAGGCAGACGTGCAGTCTGACAGTCCGTCTGCTTACCACTGACTGTGTGTCACAGACAAGAGACACACACACGCACAGAGTGGATTGTGTGTGTATTAAAAGAAGAGGAAGAGAAGGAGGGGAAGGAGGAGGAGGAGGGTGGACTACAGGGGGCAACAGATATGTCACAAGCACTGAACATCAATCTCATTGTGCTACAGCAGCAAAAAAAAAAAGAGGACACGACATGAGGAAAGGAGGACATTTATGAAGTAGATCTACGTGGCAACATATAAAAGTAGAGCCGGCCCTTGGTTTACGAGGATACCGACATACGAGGTTCTGAACGGTGCGCAATGAGCTTAAAATCAACAATTTGAAGTGAGTTGAGGAGCTTCAATAACACAAAAGTAGTGCTTTGCCAAATAACGTTTTTTGTTTTTTTTGGGGGGGGGGGGGGTGCATCAATTCCTCACAGATTTTCGCTGCAGGGTCGGCCCCTATCCCCTGTGAACAGTGGTCACATGGCATAAGAAGGCATGCTCAGTTACTGCCATAACTCGATTACAAATATTTACTGTAATTATGGGCCTGATGGAGCGCAAATATGACTGTGTTAACGTGTGATAGATTACGTGGCATTCCAAGAAGAATGTTGAGAACAATCGCTTTAACATAACTTCATTAACACCAATTTCTACTTTCCTCTGACTCAGATTTGTGGCATCTTCGAGCATTATCGATAGAGCCCCAAAATCGTGAATAGAACAGAAAAATAATGAATAGGTCAATAGTGAACCGCGAATAGACAGTGGTTTATTGTATCGTAAAATTCGGTCTATTGAGCGCAATGGTTTATAAACTGCACCCACTTAATAAAAGACAATAACATCCGAACATTCCCCCCCCACACACACACACACACACAAGTGCTGGTCCATGAGGCGCATGTATTACACTGAACATGTCCCAGACATTATAATATTTATGTTATTTATATACTGTCTTCATTTGTGTAAAAATTGCATATCTCCTTTGACACTGGACAATAAAGCCTGACAGTTTGACAAAAGGTCTGCTGAGTATTCCCAGGGGTGATCTGTTGACAGGAAACATCTCAGGTGGCGGCGGGTTATACAAGCTATTCACCGAATGGACAACCCTACTGAGAAAGATCTCCCAATCAATAAGTTAATCAATAAGGGCAGAGTCCAGCCCCTTAGATGCCTATTCATCTTAATTCTTCATTTTGTCAGGACATTTGGGACCACTGTATATGCTTCCAACGGTGTGAGAACCGTTGCTCTTTTCTGTTCAACGCAAGGCCAGCGAAGGCGTGCTTGGATGAGTTCAGTTGGGAAAAAAAAGTCATCAAACACCTTTGGAATTAACTAAAGAGAAACCCTCCAGAGGGTTCTTCCCAAGAGAGTGGGAGCTGTCACAGTTGCAGATTTTATTGAATATATTTAAAATCACTCCTAACACACCCCCACATCACAGGATAATCGGTCAGAATAATCTTTTAGAGACATCCGATAACCGGGCTTTTGATCATTTAGATCGGAAGTCAGGGGTCAAATGAGGCCCAATTATCAAAATGTGTGTAACCTGTTTTAGGTTGCCTCCATAATAATTATCGGAAGCAATACAAGCATTTTCATTCCCTTGCGACCAAAGTTAGCAAAGGCCCGATTATCAGATGTCATTGAAAGATTATTCTGAGTGATTATCCTGTGGTGTGAGCTGTGTTAAGTTTTCCTCTTGATCTGCTAGAAAAATGTCGGAGCCAATTATTGCAAATGTTCAATATTTTATTCACTATTTAACATTTAATATCACAAATTCTTATGCGTGTGGTCAATATTGAATTGGCATGAGCCATAGACTTTGTGATTGTGAGGTGAAATGGAATGATAGCCAGTCAGGTTTGGGGGAGGACAATCATGATTGAGAGCAGTCAGCACACTCATACTGATTCTTTCTTGACTTGTTTGGAGTCTCTCAAATTAAAAAAATCGTATGTGTGTACCGCCAAACTCAGGGTTGACCATAAACGAGGTTTTGCGACCGTAAATGTTAAACGATTGATGGTTTTCCGAGCGACTTGGGGGGAAAAGGAGGAAAACTGCCATCTTTTCCAGGCAACGTAAAAGCGGTTGATGTTGCCCGAGCGAGACGAAGTCCGGGCAGCCCGAGCTGACCTGCATCTGACACTCTTCACCTCATGCAGCTGGCGTGCATTCTAAACATGGGCCTGCTGAGAATCATGAGCTCATAACAACACACGCATTCCTTCAGGTTGTCATCACGGTCGCAGCGCAAAGCCACGACCCGGTGTGAGGAGGCCCTGAGTGGCACACACACACACACACACACACACACACACACACACACACACACACGCTTACAGTCGTGTTACGTCATAAGTTTTATTGAAATGCAGCTTTCATCTGTAAGCCGCACCAGCGTTGCCACCGGGAATTCCGTTGAGACACACTTTCAGAGCTGGCACACGCCTCCATGGAGCCAGAGGCAAAATTTCATTTTGGGGCCCTCTATTTCTGCCAATAATAATACAATGAAAAATAAAATGTCAGGCAAGCAATTAAATAATAATGTACCTGAACAGAGATACCGTACCTAAAACAAGGTGACAAAAATGGTTTGAAGACAAATAAAGTTGACTAATTAGCAAAAAGCTTTCGTTAAAAAATAAATCAAAATAATCTTAATCCAAATGTTTTCATGTGACTGTTCTCCCTAAATACTGTACTCCAGCTCAGTTGACAGTGAAATGCTTTAGGTGGGCATCTAGTGGTCGCGGGGCCCTATGCAGGTGTTTAGTTTGCTTATGCATCGAGCCAGCTCCGCACACTTTCCCCTTCATGGCAAAAGTCCCGCCAATGACCCGCGCTTCTTTTCCCGCCGAGGGCCTTTCTTGTGGAACACAACTCCAGAAAAGGTTGGATCACGTTGCCGTGGATTCCTACCCGTCTGCCTGCAGGCTCTATAAATAGCCACTGTCAGATATTTGCACTCCTGTGCTGAGCACACTCACTGAGCGATGCAATGTATTAATAACCAATGTGACCGAAGTGCTGCCTCAGGAGGGACTGCACGGTAGTGTGAAGGGTGAGTGGAAAAGGCGCGGGTGGGACTGAGGCTGCAGGGATGTCGTTCCGAAACTGAGGATAACGCACAACCAACTAGGACTGGGCGATTAATCGATTTAATCAATCCATTCGTTTGTATATGTTTGGAAATGTGTTCTTAATCAAAATATTTTGCAGCTTCAGTAGGTCAATGCGCATCCTCACTGACATGCACTGCTCACACTTACAACATGTCTGCAAACAGACATTTGCTAGTCAATGTTGCCAACTTGAAAATGTCTTTTGAAATTGACGTAAATTAATACTCGGTAAAAAATTGTTTCAAAGCTTGTTTGATAGCAGGAGAATTCAAGCAAATCCCAGAAGGGAGCAACGTCATTGTCATTTGCGTTATATATATAAATATATATATATATATATATATATATATATATATATATATAATCGAAGGGCAAAAACAGTTGAAATTGTGGATAAAAACCCAATACGTAGCTGGTATCTGCCAATGCAAGTCCGGTGTAAACTGACAGCTCGGATAGAGCCGTCAATGCCAGCTTGACTATTAGTGACATAAACAACCCCACACAACACAAATAAACACATTGAAAACACCCACTGGAATTCTAAACTACAGCGAAACCAAAACAATTGAGTATGGTCTAAATATATTAAATATGAATCACTTCAAATGTAGATAGAAATCCTAACTGGAACTGAGCACTTGGAGCTGCACTGGAAATCCAGCCAAAGTCCTTATGGATGAGGTATTGCCACCCAACATCAAGAAGCAGCGCTGATTGAAAATGGAGTTAGCCCACTGACTGCTAGAAACAGTCTAGATTGGCAACATGTCTGTCCATCTTAAGAGAGGTTACCATCACTTCTTCTCTCCAGCTAAGTCACAGTGCATCTGCTAAACAATAAGAAAAGCTTACCAGCCATAACAACAGACCGCAGATTGAATTTGCTGCCTGCCAATGATATCAAAGCGGGCTAATATCCCAGGTGCATGCCGCTAATCGGCCTTGAGAAAGCAGATCCCGCAAACGGCCCCCCTAAGCTCCGGCAGAGTAAATCAGGCCAAACCCATTAAAGGTGAAGACGACTGGTTTGCCAAGGCCACTGGAGGCTGAAACAATTTTTTTTTTTACACATAAATCACGTATCTACACATAATTCCACAAATTGTGTCTACACAACATAAACACAAGACAAACACCAATAACTGCCCCCCCCCCACCCCCCAATAAAAAAGTCTTATTGAGCTGAAGTCTCACAGTATTTTCCATACCACTGATCGTGTGCGTTGATTTGGCCCGATTTAACTTCAATGCAGACAGCTGACCTACAATCAGCAATCAGCTCAAATGTGAGCCTTTTTCCTTTCTTGCGATCAAAGTCAGAAAAGGCCCAATTATCGGATGTCCCTAAATGATTAACCAAAATGTATTATCCTGTGGTGTGGGGTGTGTTAAGATGAATTTTCCTCTCTGATCTGCTCAGAAAACAGTCAGGGACAAAACAGATATGTTAACCTGTAAAAAAAATTACAATGGCAAATTGTTATATGTGTGGCGTACTTTGTTGTCAATCTCGAGTACGCCACACATTATAACAGCATTGAAAACATCGGCATATGTTTACCGTTTAATCAAGCTCTATCCACTTTTGAAAAATATCACTGTTGTGGCTTCTGACACATCTGCTTATGTAAGATATGTGCCATTTTGCAGAACAAATGGTCACCGCCTGAGCGATAAGAGATAAGAGCCTGCCTCCTTCTACGCAGGACATTCCAGAAGCTGCGCGCAGTGACGTCTCTCGGGCCCGGATCACATTTCAAAAAGGGAGGGAAAAAAATAGCGGAGTTGACCCACAGTGCAACCACAAACTTGTTTTCTGGCACAGCTGATTGCATCGGCAGCCTTCACCGCTGGAGCTGACTTATTAGATAACATGGAACGCGCACACAGGAGCAATTCATTCCAAACTAAACTCCACCCTCTCATTGTTTTATGCTTGTCCTCTTTTTGTACGACTTCATCAATTCTCGCCTATATCGTCATCCACTCTCCCTTGGTACACTCCCTCGCCCCGCCTGTCCTCCACCTCCTCTTCCTTGCTTGCAGTGCCAGGACTCAGCTGGCGCCATGGCGGGGGTCATCTGGGGTTCCATGTGCAGAATATGAAACATGAATGAAACACACACACACACACACACACATGCGCATGCACAAAAAAGAAAAAAGAATCCCAACTCATTTGGATTCCCCGTGCACCGTCCAAATACAACTCCTGCAATGATAATTATGATCGCCTAGCAACCTCAACAACAGCGGTGACACTTTTAGCCAGTGGGTAATATCCTTAGAGAGCGCCCTGATGCGGCGCTGCTGTGTGCTGACGGAGAAGGAACAAAGTGTGCAAAGCAAGGCAGGAAACCTGATATTCCAGCTCTGGACGTGCACTGAATTGAACGAGGGAGGAACATCCAAGTCCTGCAGGAAGACACGCGCTCCCTGCACGCCGGGGAATGTGTGTGTGCGGGCTTTCATCTTGAAAGCCGTGTGTTTGAGAAAACTTGGAAGTTGGTAATGTCCCCCCCAACTTGAGGTCCGACCTCAATAAGCGGATGTCGTCACTGTTAAATTTAAACTATGCATCTCGAACTGTAGTTTTAAAAAAAAAAGTAAAAAAGAGAAATAGTACCCGTCTTTCTCTGTCCTGGCTGCTCAGTAGAATATGGTTGAAGTGGCAGCAAGCAGATTTCAATACAGTGAACTCCGTTTATCACAGGGGATGGTCCAGACCCACCTGCAATAGGTGGAAATGTGTGATATAGAGACCTCATAATTTCCCAGATGCTGTAAAAAACACTTTTTTAAGTATTATTTCGTCTCTGTTCTCTCTCTCTCTCATTGTCAAAATATTTAAGACTATATGATCTCGGAGGGTGGCACGGTGGACGACTGGTTAGCGCGTTAGCCTCACAGTTCTGAGGACAAGGGTTCAATCCCCGGTCCCGCCTGTGCGGAGTTTGCATGTTCTCCCCGTGCCTGCGTGGGTTTTCTCCGGGCACTCCGGTTTCCTCCCACATCCCAAAAACATGCATTAATTGGAGACTCTAAATTGCCCGTAGGTGTGAATGTGAGAGCGAATGGTTGTTTGTTTGTGTGTGCCCTGTGATTGGCTGGCAACCAGTTCAGGGTGTACCCCGCCTCCTGCCCGATGACACCTGGGATAGGCTCCAGCACGCCCGCGACCCTAGTGAGGAGAAGCAGAAAATGGATGGATGGATGATCTCGCAGTTCTCCAAATAAGAGACAAAGTGTGCTTGCTTCAAACTCTTGATTCATCGTTCCTACATGAAGTTTAATGTTCACCAAAAACAAAAGAGAATTAAACCTTGTATATTTAAATACCAAAATGTTCAACCAAATCATACAATTGCATCTGACAAAAAGTCCCGTAGCTTACTGCTAACTTATAATGCGAAACACCACAGACAGGCTAACATAACGTATATTAACGTATTTGCGTTTTTTTGTGCTCTTTCGCATGCCAACGCCCTGGATAATAGGAAAGTAGTAATCGTGTCAAGGAAGTATGTTGAAGTGATACATCTCAACTGTTCTAAGATATAAAATTTAGCCTGGGTTGTTAGCGGAAGATCCGTATATGTTTAGCTCTGCTGAGTGGCTATTAATTGATATTTTCTGCATCTGCGTGAGGTCGGCGTACATCAATTCGCCACGAGATCCGACTACGAGTGGCATTCCATTGCATTGACAATGTGAGCTCTGAATTCTGGGGGAATGCAGCAGAAATAAGCACCCTAGGAAAAGCAATCAGTAACAGAGAGCTCAAACGCATCCCATTCAATGCATGCAAAGATCAATAAACAGAGTCTCTTTTTTGATAATCAGGCAAGCGTTAACAAAATCCTTCAGCATTTTCTTGACTGATTCATCCTGTCACTTTGCTTTGACGCTCAAACAAGAGCCGTGTTTGGGACCGTGTACAGTTCAGCGCCTCGGCGGGAGGGCCTATTGTAACCCCGGGTGCTCAGCCACGCCGTCACCCCCTCGGGGCGTGCGGCGAACGCTGGGCCTCCTAAACCCGCCAAAGCATCTTAGAGCTCCTTCACTGCGCCGGCCACACGTGTGAAACGTGCACTCCCGCTGACACACAAACACATGCGAGGCGAGCCCTCGCCACGGTTCTGTGCAAGACTAATGAGGTGGGCGGCGTTTGCGCCGGCGAGGGAGAGGAGGGCTTAGGGCCGGGTCACTCCCACTCAGCTGTACTGAGGCACGTTGCTCCTCGGGCGCCGCACACACAAAGGCGCACGCACACCTGCGGAAGGACAGAGTGAGCACACTACTCATGTCGTGCACATGTGGAAAGTAGAGCGAGTGTTCCAACTAATGGCAGGCATGTGTTGCGGGAAGCAGAGCAGCGTGTGTTCCTGAGCTGGACTGGGGGGGGGGGGGAGAAAAAAAAAATTCCTTTTCGATGCAGCAAGTGAGCAGAAATGAATTGAACATAGTTTTTCCCCACTATATTGCCCCAACTCTCTTGTTGATGTTCCATAAATGTGTGGCACTGGTAGGTCGCTTTGCTTTCAGTCTTCTGTCGAGTTCATCCTCAAGTTCATCTCAGTTCGATGGGGTTTAAGTCTGGAGACTGTGCCTTTTGGTACAATTCTGAAATGCACTTTTTTGTTGTTGTTTTGGGTAACTTTACAGATTTTATTGTTATTTATTTAGTTTTTTTACTTCAGGCAGTTCACCATCCAACTTATTTTACATATTTCAAGCTATTGATTTGACATGAATTGTTGAAAAAACATAAAAACAGGGATGTTCTTAAACTTTTGACCAGTAGTGTACATTTATTAAGGATTGTGTTTACAAACTTTTGGCAAAAAGGATTCCCCCCCCCCCCCCAAGAGCATGCACCAACTTTCCCATTATCTGTCCATTGCTTTTTCTTATAAGCAAAAGAGGAATAAGAATGATTCAAATCTGAAATTGGAGAAATTATCATAAGGCCATATCGCCCAGCTCTACTCAGAAGCCTTAAAATAGCTTCCATTTCCTTGAACGCAAATGGCTTGGAAACACGGCATATTCTTTTCCTGATCAAAACATTTAGTCACGTCACTTGTAGGAGACGAATGCATCACACACACGCACAATACTGAGTCACACACAAATACACGCTAACACACACCGCTCTGATGTCACGATGCATGTTATTATTATTACCCATCGTGCGCAAAATCATGACCAGCCATGTGATGAGGCAGGTGTGCGTGCGTGTGTGTGTGTGTGTGTGTGTTCATACACATTCAAGGACATAACTCGTGTTAAATTCAAGCTCTTTGAGAAGAAATAACATTATCGACTGCACTTGGGTGAAATGAGGACAGTATTAGTCTGGCGCAAGATGGGGTGCTACACTAACTACACAGTCACTACACACAATGTGGTGTGTTTACTTGTCACTGAGCTGAACTGAACTGAACCCTTTTTCTCACTGCAGGCCACAAATTGGCCCGGACTAACCTCACCGGTGAATGTTCCATAGAAGCCGCCAATGTGCGTTTGTGTGGTCTTTGGCACCATCTGCTGGTCGTCACGCCTCGGGAACACGCTGAGGAAACGAGACAAAAACACAGCATGCTCAGCATACTTTCTGACAAACAAAGGAAAATGTAAAACAGCACAGTTTAGTGAAACACTGTCTCCCCTGCTTGAAAGGAGACATGCATTCCCCCCCCCCTCCACCACCACAATTTAAAACAGTTCCCAGATGTCTTAATATGTCTGTGATTTGAATCTTCAAAATACCCCAAAGATAGAAAATTACAGTATACTTGATGCACCCTAATTCTCGTCTCATTGATATTAGCCAATTTGAGCAGGGCAACTGTGCCTCATGCAAGTGAGCGACTTGACACCACGCTCCATATACTGCTGGGCCAACGACGAGTACAGACTCCATTACTAAGACAAGCGTCCATCAAGACAAGAAATGCAGACATTTTCACTCATGGAGGCAGCACTTCATACACCACAGTGACTGTATGTGGCGCACGGACATATCACCAAACATTAGGGCTGTCCCTTGTGCATATTTTTAAAATTGATTATTCTAACGATTATTCCATCAATTAATCAGATTAAGATTAATTTTGCATTAAAATGTATTGCTAACGCTGATTGCTAACACGGATCTATGCATTCAACTAAACTCAGTGCGGCTCTGCTTACCTTTTTTTGGGGGGGGTGGGGTGGGCTTTGAACGTGGCATCGGATTTTTCACCCAGCCTAACTAGACAAGTCATGGGCATGTAAATAAGCCTCCCTGTTATGTAACTGCAGGTGTGTTCGTGCTCACGGGCACAGCCAGATAAGGTAAGGCTCACTTGGTTGTTTACTTTCGTACTCGATGGATAGGCAGGCACTCCTGTCAATTTTCCACAGTGCTAGTGGGTCAATGTCTGTTATTTTGCCGCGGGTATTTGAGCCCAACCTGCCACAGAAGCCCTCCCTCTCTTTGAACAGCTGGCCAATGTTGTTGGCGAGCATGTTTTAAAAAAAAATAATAATAAACTCAGACAAGAGCCTGTCAACACTGCAGGGTTCACGGTCCAAAAGGCGCAACATCACATATTCCCTTTCATCTGTGCAGCGCCTCTGAGGCCGAGGGAGGCTGCGAGGGTTCCAGTCGGGGAGGGATTCTCTTTTTTTCGCCTCAGGGCTGAGTGCTTCTCTCTTTGTCTGAGGACTTATTAATGGGAAGGCAAGCTAAAGAGAGAGAAGGAATTGTGTGGGCTGACAAAAGCTGTCATTGTCTCTCACAGCTTCACTGCAGTTCACGTGTGTCCGTGTGAAGTGGAAGTTAGCACCACACCAAAGACCATTCATTCATTAACTGAGCAAAAAAATGGTAATAGAATCCTGTTAAAACGAACTCAAAAAAAAGTGTAACCCTCAACAGAAAGGTAAGACATGTTCACAGAATACATGTATTACAGAAAGATTATGAACAATCAAGCGTTATTGTGGTTTTCGCTTGTTTCTGCTGCCCCTATATGGCCAAAAACTATAAATGCACATTTAAAGGGAACATAGAAAGAGTTAAATCTCATAAGCAAACGCCATTTTTTTTGTTATTAAGTAAAGGTTTTATTTTAATTAAGCAATAAAGACGCTTTATTGGAAAAGTCTTTCAAATAGGTCTTTGATGTCATTTCATTGCAAAAATCAGACAACTCCAAGAAAATAATTTTCTTGAAAAACACAAATAAAAAAATATTACATATCTATAACATTACTTTGCACTTGAAATGGTATTGTGCTTTGTAGATTTAAAAAAATGAGAAGAGGTAAATGCACCACAGTCTCCTGAACTAACCCTTAAAACTCAATTGAAATGAACCCTTAATCCTAACACTGATTGCAGTCATTTATCTTCTGCATTGCTGCTATCTTCAAGATAGATTGCGACTAACATCAGCAAAAGCTTCCTCGTGCAATCTGCCGACCAGGGGCCTCATGCACAAAAGGTGCGTACGCACAAAAACGTGGCGTCAAAGTTCAGATGTATCAAGAGGGACATGACCGTGGAAATGTGCGGCGCCTCACGCCAACTGCGTGGCTGGCGTACGCACGTTTCTGCAGCTTTTGGTGCTTTGGCGACACTTAGCGGTGGTGCTGGGAAACTGTTCTCATAAATCTGCACACCAGAGACACATGAATAATTAGCACTGATGAACAATTCGCGCCCGGCAACATTTGATTTCAACAATGCAATTGAGGCGAGGACTCTGAATTCATTAGTTAACCAGCGTATTTAATGAACCACTGATATTGGCGAGGACACCTATTAATCGGCATCTCAGGTGCAGGGTTCATTTAAATATGATTTGCATATTCAAATGTGGGCGTGGACAGGGAGGAGTCGGCTACTCCAACATTTCCACGTTGATTGGAAGGTACGAAGGAAATGTGCTTGGATTCATGAGTACGCAGAGTTTCATACATCTGAATATTTTTGTGCGTACGACGTTTTCTGGATTTGAGCGTACGCCATGTTTTAGGAGGAAATCCACGCAAGTCTTTGTACATGAGGCCCCTGGTCACTAACACCAATCTCATCGATGAGTTTCATGACATCAAGTATTTTAGTATTAAGTGTAATATAATATATAAGTATTTTCCATTCACTTTCAAGCACAATCAAAGCTATAGTAGCAGCGAGTCAACGAGAAATCATGGGCGCAGACACGTTTGAGGACGTACGTGATGAGTAAGTGATGATGTAAATATGTATGGGCTCGTGACTGACTAACCCTAGGTGCAGTAAAATGAGTTTACATGCACAGACGGGCACATTGGGTGTTGTTATCTTGTACAGTAAATTATTCACTATATAACCGACTGACCGTATGAAATAAGTACACATTCAAGTACGTATGTGCTCTACTTGTTGTTGGGGATTTTCTATTTGCAACTGTAATAGGTCAGCCCAAACCTTCCAACAATCATCTGACCAGATGAACCACAAAATTAATATCCTCGTGAGAGATTTTGATGCCATCATGAGTAGAAATGACTTTAACACAGTCAGCGCTTGTGAGGACTTTGGTCTTGCTCCACTAGTCTTGTGACGCTTCGGAAGGGATTCAGATCGACTCGAGGAGTAGAGTGACATCGCCGAAGGTAAAGATTCTTTAATAACTGACCATTTAATCGGAGCAACAAAAAAAAAACATTTATATGGAGCGTAACAAATAATATCAAATATGACCTGGGCAACTATGCTAATAGGCTAACAATATGCTATCAGAATAAAGGTACAGATTTGAATAAGGGTACGGACCGTTCGAGTAACACTTACTGTACCCCTAAGGCTGGATTTACGCTCCATGGTTCAAGTGATACGATCACATTCAAACTTTTTGCTGTCAAGTTTCACAATTGGGATATGCGTCTGGCAGTTTCAGTAGAAAAACATTAAAATAAAATAAAAAGTCACGTCATTGGATATCTTCAGATGGCAATCAGGCTGCAGAAATGTGCATAAGAAATTGAGACATTTTGGATGTCTGCCAATTTGGCTGAGTACAAATGCACAGATCAGATATATCCTGTCAATGCCGTCCCGACGTAATCAAACTACACCGATTGCAGATGTATACACACTAGGTTCAACCAATTAGTCAACTTTACTACCCCACATCGACATTTACCACTTGAAGATGACCAATAACTAATCACCTGTTTTTAGCATCTCGTCTTCCAATCGGTCAATTGACATCTTTTGACTTGACTTGACTTGTTTGACTTTTGACTTGCCTGTCTGCTGCCATCGCTGGATTATTATGCTCTGTAGTAAGTAGCAAAACGTCCGACCAACAAGGCACTAGTCTTCATACGTCTGCGTGTGTGAAAATAAGATGGTTGTGGTCGAGCGTCACAGTCAGCTTCGCTAGCTTCGGCTATTCCGATCACCGCGAGTCTTAAGAGATGCGTGTTGACGTTTGTGCGGTTAGTTACGTGCAATTTAGGGATAAGGTTGTTTCATGTGTTCTGTGACTGTAAACAGCCATATCAAATATGTATCACTTGAAATGTACATGGACGTAGTAAACCATTTGCATACAGGCATGACTCGGAATTGGGCACTAAGTCGTGTAGTGTAAATCCAGCCTAATAACACTACAGAAACCACTTTCTTTTGACAGTCAGGCTGATAAAATGCCACTTGTCATTCAAAATATTCTCCAACTGTTTAACCATCAGAACACCAGACACACTGGAAAATAGCCCAAAATTGTAGGAGGTTTAATCGACCATGGAAATGAAGAGCATGCTGACGCATAGCCATTCCCTACGTAGCGTCCACTCATCATACGACAAGCCAGCCAGGATGGATCCCAGGATTCTCAGCAGGACAGTGTCCGTGTCCAAGTTGGTCGAAAGGTGGCGGAAGCACTGTCCTGATGATCTATTTATGTAAGCCTTGCCTACATTTTTAATGCTTCCTTATGCCCCAAACAGATTTCAAGCTACAACCGGAGATGCTCACATCACTTCAAAAGAAAATGGTGACACAAAAGCGAAGCCATCCCTTCAAGAGGTTAACTTTTCACTTTGCGACATATTCAGGTCCTTCTGTATAGACTTAACGGAATCTTTTCCTGATGTAAGAATACAGCGACGACTCCACCCATGAACGGTCCTCAGGAAAACAAAGCGCCTCAGCTGCAGCCTCCGAAGACCATAAACGACAAATGGGAACGTTCTTTGCCTGAAATCTGTTTGAGTCGGAGCAAGTCGATGGGGAACCTTCAAAACAACTCCAACGGGTCAATCGGGTCCCTGAAGGCACGTTTTGAGTCAAGAAATAAGCCGGCAAGCAATTTCAAATTGGCAGACGAGGTAAGGCCTTCCAGAGATGCCAAGCCAGTGATGGATGGAGAGATCAAGAAGTTAGCAGGGGAGCAGAAGGCAGCGCATCCCAGCAAGAGTGATGCAAAGGAAGGGAATGCTCCACAAAAGGTGAAGAAAGTTACTGACACACACAAACAAAGAGAGTAGGGTCGCAAAGGGGAAATTTTAACTTACTGCGAAATTAACTAAAGATTCAAAGTTCCCACACACATCTTTCCTAAAGAGTGGAGGCCGTTATATAATAGCTGCAAAGCGACGTATCAACTCCATATTTTCCTTTCCACTTCTTGGGCAGGCGTGCCAATACTTTTGTACTGTGTCCATTTAGGTGGTGATGCAAACCCAGACAGAAAGAAAGAAAACAATTGGAGGTACCAATGTTGAAAGAACTGTGATCTCCGAAGCCGGTGAGTAGAAGACCAAATTATCATTCCCGCTAAAATGAAAATATTACATAAAATATAATGTAAGTTTCAAATTGGAGGTCACAGCACAGACTGAAGCGAATGGGATTTGCATGTATCAAACACATGCACCCATCCCATTTAGTTTTGTATGACAGTACTATAAAACCATAAACAACACAAATATCTACTCCCAGACTTTGCCCTTAGTTAAACTTTGCACAGATGAACCCTCATTAAATAAGCACTACATAAAATACGTACAACTTATTTTGAACCACTGCATCGCCGAGCTGACAATATTAAGGACAGGGACTGTTCCTGTAAAGCTATTTCGTCTTCTATTTACTATTACGGAGGGTCCTCCGTTTACAAAGGCACCGGCATACAAGGTTACGAACTGTATTTTGCACAGTGGCAAACATGTCGCCGTGCAGCACAAGGCGGCATGCTCAGTTACCACTGTACTTCCTGTTTTTCATACAAATATTTACAGTGATCATGAGTTAGCATAGGTTACTGTTAGACTACATTGGGAGCATAACATATCCTTTTTGTAGCTAAATGCAGCATAACATTATACGAGAGGGGTGCATTGTGGACGTATTCTCCCTTGCAGAAATTACTTTTCCAGAGGGAGTGTGTGTGTGTGGGGGGGGATTTCTTCTTTTGGTAAATGTGTGCCTTGACTAAATAAAGGTTGGGAAAAACTGGCTTACCAAATGGTCAATTCTGAAAACAAGGCATGAATTACCCACAATTTGGCCTACAATTTTGTTTGGAAGATTGCACTGGTATCAAGGATGTCCATCATTATCACTCTTTCTACATTCAATGCATAAGAAATATTGAGGAATGCCCACCATATTATCGACACAGTCTAATATTTAGGATCTGGTCTGTTTTCTATGAGTAGCTCGGTCAAATCGAGTGCTGTCCTCATGTTACTGGTAGAAAACCAAAACAACTCGCCTGGTGCACATTCCCTAGAAAGCGGAGTGTGACTGTGGGTCAAAGTAGCTGGTGGCATGAATGAAAAGGGGAAGCGGGTGACTTTGCAAGAGCCAGTGACTGACTCCAACTGGCGCAAATGTGGTGGAGCACTCCGGCATGGGACGGAAATAGTCGCTGTACTAACCCGGGAATAAGTGCAACGGTGGGTGTGCGACGGTGTCAGCTGTCACTAGGGCAGGAGTGCCAGATAGCTCGTGAGCGCGGCAAGGACACAAACTGGAAATTACTGAAGGAGACACAGACCGATTTTTAAGGAGCAGCTCGTTGATGGTGAGTACTGATTTGTGTTTAGTTTCTCTCAAGACTGTAAGCAGAAGCATCTACTGGATCTTGCATGCCGGTTATACAGCTTCTTGATTAAATAAAACAAACAAAAAAACATTTCTGATGCAGTCATAGGCGACCACTGGGCCTCCACCAATTGGTTACGAAACTGAAATGTGGGTTCCAATAATAACCGAAGACTGAAATGAAACTGTCAGTCCTAACTTTTCACCATTTATGGCCCATATAGATTTCATTGCAGTTACAAACACAAAATATGATTGGAAAGATTTGTAAGACGAAAAGGGGAACTAAAGAGCTCCAGACTAAACCCTGATTAATTACAGGGTGTCCTTCGTTTACGATGTCCCTGCCATACGACATTTCGAAGTGAGGAATGGCATTTGGTGGAAGAATAAGTCATTATACATTGCACAAGAAGGCAAACTCTGTTACTGCCGTACTTACTGTTTTCCCTTTAATTTTTTTCACATTTATGGCCTAGAAGTGATTTTCATACAAATATTGACCGTAATTATGAATTTAACACCACGTTAGGTGAGTGATAGACTAGGACGCATTCCAAGTTACATGCAATATGGGTTACTTCGCTGTCATAGGAACGGAACTGCGTCTGAGACAGAGGATCAAGAAGTCTTTCTCCTAGGCCGGAGACAGAGACCTGGTTCTTGTAGGTGAAGGGAACTTGTATTCTTGTATGTTTACGACTGAATGACTTGACTCACCCAAATGTTACAAAAATTGTCATACAGTATTTTAGGTTTTGTCCTGTTTCGGACATAGAAAACAAAAAACAAAAAAAAATGTGTCCGCTCTTCCGTGCTCAGTCAACAGTGACTTGCCTTTTACTTCCTCGTCAGTATGTGTGTCAGTGGAGTCAGGTAACTCCCCTTACCATCACAAGTGGTATATTATAAACTTTGATGTACAGCAGCTGCTACGTAAAAGCTTCCAAGTGAGTGCAGTAGCAAATCATGACAGCATTGCAAGTTTTATTGTTTTGTCCATTCCACTACGAGATGTCTTACTGCATCTTGCCATCTTACGTGCGAAGTTGTGCTTTATCTGCAGATGAAAAACAGAGATCAGTCGCCGACTTCAGAGAAAACTCCTTTGTCCAAGAGAGGGAGAAACTGTGTGTTTCTGTCAAAGCTTTGTCTGCGCTCTATCTGTCCAAAGTGGCAACTCAGGAAGCAAAGCTGAGAGTTTTAAAACCGGTAACTATCTGAATTTTATCTTTTCGACTTGACTATCCACAGAATTTATACCTTTAATTCATAGTTTTATTACTACTAGTATCTTTACAGGCTTTACGTTAAGGAATTGTGCTGTTGTTCTATTCTGATTTTGGTTGGTCTATTTCAGGATCAGGGAATACAATGGTTTTGTTTTATTACCATTAAGTTCAAATGTTGATTACAAATAGCACTTCAACTATTTTATGTTTCCTACCAGGCACAAGATCAGCCATCTGAAACTGGGAAACAAGTGAAACAAATAAAAGTGAGTTAGCCTTGCACATAATTTTGTAACATAGACTTAATGCATAACATTTGCGGTGTACTGACAAGACAGATGCACGTTGCTTCATCTGGTTGGTTCACATTTGAAGTGCCTACAGTTGTTTACCGCTTTGGAGTTCGGCTAACAAACTGATGATGTGCATCAATCAGGTGGTATTTGGAAGGTAATACGATCTCATTACCTGAAGCATGTTTTCACACACTGAAGCATGGCATCTTAAGAACCGACTAAGAGTCAAATGATGACTGCATTGCTTTGTTCTTCTAAGATGGCCGAAGAAAGCCTACTAAAAAGAGAAGACCACTGTCGGCTAGGACCAGAGGACAACCCTGAGACACAGTCACAACAATTCTTGCTATCCCAAACGTGCAAAGAAAGGCTGTACCAACAGCGGCAAAAATGTGAGCTGAGAAGACTCCTGAAGCACACGCACCCCGAGCTGAAGATGCTGGATGAGGTCGTAGACGAGGAGCTTGCTGAGGTCTTGAGCTCGGAGACGGAGGTGACAGCTGATGAAACAGGATATGAGGGAGAGGTCCGCTCCAGACGGCTGATATTCGAGAACTGTTCCCAGAGTGATAAACTGTCAGTTTACACCCCCAAGATGCATATGTCTGAGGAAATAGTTGAAAAAAGCAACATCAGTAAAACATCAGCTGTTTTTGAGCACCCAGACAAGAGGCCTTCTGTTGATCAAACAGTGGCCTCAAGTCCCAAGCCCAGCAAAGAGTGTGAGGAGGATGTTATCAGAATAGATGTCCAGGCAACCAGAAAGATATTTGAGAGTCCGTGTGTGGACACACCACAGTCAAGTCCAGATAACGTTCAGGGTAAGGTTTTCACTCCTGGTGCTTTGACTGGCTTAGTCCAAAAACAAGGGAGGGAGAAATGTGACCACCAGAATCTACAGCACCAAGAAAAATCCAGCAATGTGAATTGGACAGAACAACCCAAACAAAGGCTATGCGATTTTAATCATAGCACAGTGAAGGTAGATGATGAATCATCCAGTCTTGAAGTTAAAGAAGAACATAAGGACAGTATAAAACCCAGGGCATCTCTTATGCAAAACAATCCATTCATATCTAAAAACATAGAACATTTCTATGCCCATATGGCAAAACCCAAAATAACAGCAGATGATGACTGTGCCGCCAAGGTCAAGAATAAAGCCCATTTGTTTGAATCCATGCCATTTGACAAAATCAGACATCAAAACAAGGACGAGACAATGGTAGAGGCACTCAAGGAATCACTGAGCTTTCTTCATCACTTTAACGTCATTCATGCAGATGGCTCGATCATCGAGGTGAACGAGACCATGCGAGCTAAAAAGGCCAAGTACGCATTATCAGAGAGTGGAGCCGAGATCATTTATAATGAGGTGTCTGAAGGTAATTTTCAAAATCTCATACTCCGTGTGCTACCACGAGCAAACCTAAAGCCTCAGGTCACTTACTTAACGGAGGCCTGTAGTGGAGGCATTAAAAGAACGTTGGTCAACGTACCCGTACACCCGCATCAGTTCACTGGTAGGCAGGACACAAAGTGTAACACTGCCAATGTGGTTCAACTTGTGGAGGATATTCTTAATCAAGACAACTCTCTGAGGAAAGGAGCGATTATCCAGGAGGTCTCTGACAAATCTGCAGACATTATTGTTTACTCCCTCCACAAGTATTGTCCTCGAGAGTATTTGGCAAGAGCGAATGAAAGAATATCACCCCTAATCTCTCCAGACAGCATCTGTCAAGAATCTGTCAGCCCTGAAGTGACAATGAAGCGATTTAAGAGTTGTATTGAAAAGGCCGACTTGGAGGATCTGGAAACTCTTCAGGCAAAGTCAGTGGTTGAAGAACAGGAAGTTCCTCTTAAACAGATGATGGGACAATGCACTGATACTGATCCTGAACAGAGAGGTGATCTTGCAGATGAGGGTACTCCAGAGTGGGCACCGGTGGACATAAAGAGACTGAGAAACATTTTCTCTGGAGATCAAATCCAAAGCCAGTCCAATAAAATTGCCAATAAAGATCTTTCTAGTTCAATCACAATGTTAAAGTCTTTCACAAGACAAAATGTGACCCTTGATAATATTCACCCATCTCCAGTGAATTACTGTGATGTTCCCACTGAAAGACGAGCTCGAGATAAAATGGTCACGTGTGACAGCCAAGCTCATGAAGAATCAAAGGATTCCCTCAGTCTCATACAATCTGAGACTCAGTGTAGGGACCGGGTTATCCAGGCTGAATTAATCGAGGTTGTAGATGATAATAATGATGAAGAAATTTCAAAAATCCAAAATGTGATCCATTGCCTCCAAGAAGCCACAATGGAAGCGCGATTGTTACACCATTTATCTCAAGAAAAACAGAAAAACAAATCGATACAATCTATTGAGCGACCAATTATCTCAGCACAAGATATCAATTCACAGGTAATACACCAGGAACCCAACACATCGCCCCGTAACAGTGGAAAATCAGAGGAAATGTGTTTGAGGATCAATTCAGTCCCAGATATTAAACATGAAACTGAGTGCCTTAACCAAATTGTTTCAGAGGAAATCCACACAGCTACAAGCAGTAAAAACATAAATAGCACAGAGGAGGTCCCGGTGCAACATTTTCAAGCTGCTGTGCTTTCTCCAGATAGTTCAGAAAAACAACATGGGGAAGAGGAAATTGTCTTTCAGGGTAAGCTCAAATCAGCATTGGATTCCTTAGAGAAGTCCAACATTAATGTCACCAGAGGAGATTTCAAAGCAGCTATGATATACCGGAACTCCTCAAAACCTTCCAAAGAAATTGTGAAAAATGCAGCAGTTTTTCCTGATAAGACAATCAACCAAGATGTTTGTGCTTTGGCATCCCAAACTCAAGTGTGTCCAAAAAAGGTCATCGAAGCGGGAACAAGTACTGCGAATGCAAAGTCAATCAGCCCTGCACCGCAGAAAAGTAGAAGACCTGTTGGACCAAAGCCAACCATCCCTCCAAAGCCTGATCATTTGAAAATCAAACTACAAAAAAAACATTCAAACAACACAGAAAACTCATTAAAGCTATTAATAGATAAAAATTATACAGATACTGCCAAACAAACTGAAATTATGTCTAAAATAAACACTGGTATAGAGTCAGAACATGATGTAGTGAGCCACAGAAGGTTGGGTGAAGGATTACAAAACCCTCAGGATTTTCCCAAACAACAACTCCATGGCTCACTTATCCCCATGGGTAAAAATGACAAAGACAACCTGCAAGGAGAGATAAAGGAACCAGCCCAGCGGAAAGTCTTCCAGGACATCCTGATCAAAGAAAAGATGACTGAAACAGAGGAAGCCCATTTAGATTTCAATGAGGCATGCAAAAAATTAGGGAGCACAAATGATCTTCCAAAAAAGAGACCTCTTATTAAACCCAAAAGAGTGAAAATAGCTCAATGTGACAATCAAATGTCAACCATTCCTGCACAGGTAGGTGCAGAACCACAACCTCCGTTACTCTGTGCAGTAATCCAAGGCAACAAAAAAGATGCTAAAGATGAGCAAGAAATTAAACAGGAAGGCAAGGTCGAGTTGAGGGCAAAGAAGGGAAGGACGGAGACGGAGGATGAACGCCGTCAGCGTCTGTCGGTCCACATGGACGAGATCTTGCGGGGCAACACAGAGGCTGCCGTGGAGATTTTCGACAACTTGCGAAAGCAAGAGGAGCTGCGGGGCATCCTCAGTCGAGTTGAAGAGATCGGGGAGGACACGAGCAAGGTTGACGTGAGGTCGCTCCGAAAAGTGTTCGAGAACGTCCCCGACTGGGTGGTACCCTCAAACAAAAAGAAGCTAAAGCAAGTGAAAGCAGAACACAAAGAGGAGACAAAGACGCCATTAGCAACAGCGAGTAAATCCTCGATGGCACATGTTTTTGGAGATCTCGAAAGAGCCAGTGAGGAAATTATGACTCTTAAGGAACAGACGTTAGCACGGCTTGTTGACATTGAGGAAGCCATAAAGAAGGCGCTTTATTCTGTCTCTACTTTAAAATCAGAGTCTGATATTACTGGTCTATCATGCCTGTTCAAGGAGTCGTTAGGAAGTGTGCAACGATCCCCTGCGTCTGGTAACATTAGCAGAATAAGCATCGGCTCAGGCAAAATGGCATCCCTGCAGATAAAAGAAGACCCCACAGCTCCACCTGGTGGCCAGAATGCAAGCGCTGAAAGAACCCCAAAGTTCAGAGAAGGTCCTCAATGTACACCCGCTTTCATCTCTATTCAGTCAGCTTCTAGAAAGTCAGACAAACCAGAACCTCTGCCCAAAGAGACTACAATCTGCCCAACTTGCCAGCACAGCCCAGAGAAATTCCGCTCGGCCAAACTGTTTCAGTGCAACGGCCCTGCTCTAAACAGAGAAGAGCCCGCTGACTGCTTCCCGCAACGAGAGATCAGTGTACTCGAGGTACAAACGGACCTGGAGGGGAGCAGAATCTTGGGCACAAAGACAGTTACAGAAAACTACGAGAGGACGGAAACCCACGGCAACAGGATTTACTCTTCGACCACCTCCACCGTTGTCACCACTCAGCCGGAAACCAAAACGTCTATCACAGATCTCAAGCCAGCTTTGCATCAGCTCGCTACATACCCGGAGGTTCTGCTGCCTGTTAACCAAAATCCATAACGCGAGAACACTACTTTTTCTAGGTGATTTCTTACCATTTACGATGACTGTTGTGTACAGAATTTTTGTTGGGTTTCATATTGATGTCGGGATGCACTGCTGTTGTTTTTAGACAAATACAGATGATTGGTTTTCAACTGCCTGTCTCACTTGTCTCATCAGTTCCAACCGATTCGCCAAGAGACATGCTCGGCCTGTTTGAAGCCGGTTTATCCCATGGAAAAAATGAGCGCAGACAAATACGTTTTTCACAAAAGTTGCTTCTGCTGTAAAAAGTGCAAGAAAACACTGAGGTGAGATGTCGGAAACCATTGACAAAATCAATCGTAAAACCAATCGGCAGCAATGCCGGCCGAACAAAATAGAGCTTGCATCGGAACATTATTACAATTATAAATGTGATTCTTCAATGAGGGCTGGGCATTTGATTAAATTTCCTTGAATGATTATAGGGGAAACTATAATTGGGTGATTTTTCATGTTATGGTGGGTAGCTCTCTATATGTTCAGAACTCCTGTTTCGATGCCAGTATTAATCCATGCAATCAACATTTTCTACAGCATTTGTCCTCATTAGAGTCGCAGCCAATCCCAGCTCCCATTGGTCGAGAGGTTGCGTACAGCCTGGAATTGTGACCAGCCAATTCGCAGAGAACATATAGACTTTCACACTCATACCTGTGGGCAAAGTGAGAGTAACCATACTCCAGAACTGTGAGGCAGACATGCTGACCACTAGGCAACCGTGCTGCCCTGACAGTGTCATTTTGAACAGAATGACGTTTATGCTACAGCGAGAGAGAGATTTTCGATGCAACAAGGTTTCATAGTTGCCGTCATGTTTCCTTCTTTCGACGGCAATTTTGCTGAGACTGAACTATCAGCGCCTCAGGGCCAAGGGGTGATTACTAAACAAGCAATTCCACACCATTGACTTCAATCATCATCAATTGATTCACACACATTAAATAAGCTAAAAATACATTTATTTATTTTTTACATTTGCATTGACCCATCCGAGCAATGCAACTACTTCATTTTTAATGACCAAACAACTTGATTTAAACTCATATTGGGAAACACACAAGGAACACTAAACCAAGTAAAATCTCAACAGAAGCATAACACAACCACCCAAAACATGTTTCTTTCCATTGTTTTGTTGCATATTATCCCTCATCTTAGCAGCTAAATCCAGCTCTAAATAGCATTGGACAGTAATTAGTCACCATTTAATAATAGTTAATGAATCGTACCTGTTAAACCTGTCCAAAGATGGTTAAAGTTGTTATTTTAAAAAGCTTTTGTCCTCCCACAAGCTGTTAGACCTTCCAAAAAAAGAAAAAGCACAGGTGGCGGCATCCATTTTGAAACTTCAAGCCATGACCCCGGAAATGACCGTTACAACATGGCCGCCCTGTTTAGCAGTCACACTTTCACTAGCTAACTTTGGAGTGTTGAATCATGTTATATTTTACATTATTGTCCTCATTTGATCGTTAAAATGCAGGGAAATCCACGGGAGTCAACAAGTTACTTTTACCATGGTGACGGTGCGCTCAAGGCTAAAAGTAGTTTCCTGGTTGTTTCATTAACAACACATTTCAGCAACCATATCTTAGCTTTTATTTAATTTTTTTATTTTTTATTAAATTGTTAGCTCTTTCCTTCTCTTCCAATTAACCCATAAGAAAAATGACAAGGAACTACTAAACATAAAACATGGATATAATTGCAACCTGGCAGCACAGTGCAATAGTGGTTACCACTTTGGCCTCAAAGTTCTGAGGTTGGCGGTTCCAATTTCAGCTCACGGCCTTCCTGCGTCGGTTTTCTCTGGGTGCTCTGGCTTCCTCCAGCATTTCAAAAACAAGCAGTGAAGACTCCAAATTGTCCATTGGTGTGAATATGAATGTGAATGATTGTTTGTCAAGTACCATGCGATTGGCTGCTGACCATGTTACCAGTGAAGCAAAACTGCGCATCAGTCGGCAACTGCGTGACATTATAAAATTGTACTAGTTAACAGCGAGTGCTTCACTAGTATACTGCGCAGGGCATCTAGTGCACAGTTTTGCCTCACTAGATGTAGTCTACGAGTGTGCAGAATTCAGTATTGGGGATAAAAACTTCACTAGTAACACAGAGCATTTAGTACATGGACAATTTTCCGAGCAGATAGCGGTGTGCCTGTTGATTCTTGTGGAATCCAAACGACTATGCTAACGATAGCAAAGCTTTATCCTCCTGTTTTTTTGCATACCGTAACCTTCGACTTGTGCTCAATTCGTAGCATGATCAATTACGCACCTTTACACGGGGAATTCTACTGCGTATTCCACTACCGACAACTGTTCCAAAAGAAAGGGAATTACGACGAGGGCTTTGGACACACTCAGCACAAGAACCGATGGCTTCTCAAGAACTCGCGTGCCGAATCGGAGGCTTAGATAGTTCCTCCTGGTGTGATAACGTGAGTAGACACGAGCTGTTACACCATATCATTTATCACCAGTAATAACACTCTTTTTGTGCTCTTCTCAGTGGATTGGTGACTGTGACAACGCAAGTAAATCCTGAAGCTGTGCAAGAGGTTCCATAAAATGGTTTACATGATATGCTTTACTTTTCGTTTCATCCTCTAAGTAGCGAATTGTAACTTATACTACTGTATGCTGTGACAGACAAAAGTTTCATCATTATGAAAACAAATTAAAAAATAAAAATTAGGTTTTCAGTTAGCGACAGTGAGTCAGTTGAAGATTTGATCATCGACTTCATATCCACTTTTAATTTTACGAGAAAGATCATTAAAAAATAAAGTCTCACTGTTGTTTTCAAAAACTTTTTTCAGGTGCGCGAGTTTCATAGGTTTGGATAGGGAGAAAATTACACATTCATTGTTAACGTTCTTAAAACAAAAGTCCAGGAGTGCTGGGAAACCTTCCATACGCACCCAGAAATACCCAAAATAAATAAATAATAGCTCATCTGCTGTCACGAAATCAAGTACTGTATTTGCTTATTTTGAGGGCATGTGAGGAGAAATGGGATTCACCATCTTGAAAGTGGAGCGTAGCTTAAAAGCAGTAAATAAATAATAAGACAAAGAAAGCTGACTTGGACCTTTGTTTTATTAAGTTAAATGTACAAAAGATGAATGATGTGATGCAGTTTGCTTGTTTTTTTAATAGGCTTTGTCATTCAGACAAAAACAAAAGCATTTCCCGATCGAAAGCCTCAGAAAGAGACAATCATCCAAACCCTGGTCGAAGTCACATTACAATCTACTGTGGAACACAGTTTATGTCCTTGTGTATTTAGAATGCCATATAAAAGTGCAGAACCATATGTATTTACAGAATATATGTATATGTGTGTATGTGTATGTATATATATATATATATATATATATATATATATATATATATATATAGTTTTTTATCCATATAAGAGTTTCAGCAATTCATTGTTCCAAGCAGGTAAGGCACAGACAAGGGTGAAATAAAAACATTTGATCGTTCCTCCAAAAGTGTCAAACAAACCCACCTCCCCCCCTTTTTGGGGGGGGGGGGGTGACTTGCTTTGTTTCATATACAGTGTACAAAGTAAAATAAAGGCAATGACGTGATTGAAATTGGACTGCATCGGATTTAGAAGCTGCCATTAACGTAGAACGAGGCTGCGGGGAGAACAAAGAGGAATACTGTTAAAGTAAAAGGGGAGTGCACGCATCCCCTCCTGCGGTAAATAAACAACAACAACACTTGAATGTGCTTCAACATTCTCTTTGGCCACTTGTCAACAGACTGGAATGGATTTGAGGGTACCCCGAACAGGAGGAGTTGCCGGTATTGCTCTGAAAACTTTGTGTGAAACTCTCACGTGTGTAAAAAAAAAATATTAGAAAAATATCCGCTGATTATCCGGCATGTCGGGTAAAAAAAAAAAAAATAACGGTGGCCCGATATCAAAAAGTGCAATGTACAATTCTAACGGAGAGTTGGCGGAACCCTCCATTATGTTTAAAAACAAGGAATAAAATAAGACATTCTCGCAGACATTTTCCGCTTCCCGAGTTCGTATCGGAGCCGTAACAGAGGCGGGACAGCGCCCGTGTGGTAAGAGAATGCTGGGGAAGCCCTGTTGTGTTGAAAGCGATCGTCACTGACGTTTGATTGTGGGATGCCGCATAACTGTGTAAAGTTTGGGCAATACCACGCCTGCACTGGGTTCTGTGTACAAGGCACTGGCGGAAAAATGTTCTTCTGTTATGGCAGAAATTTTGCGGGATCTCTGTGTGAAAGAGGCTTCGGTCAGTACAAGCCAGCTTGGGTGGGTATAAACCCTACCCAGCATTTTTGCAATGCCGTGAAGCTGTGTGAAAGCACATCTGCAATATCCTGACTTCGTTGGGTTCTATGTTGAAGGCACCCCCGGATAAATGTTTTTTCTGTTACGGCTCCGATGTGGGATCTCTCTGTGAAAGAGGCCACGGTCTGCTCTGAAAAATAATGATACTGTACTGCATCGTATCAATATCATCTTGATATTGTTATTGTCTGATGTCACACTTATTACCAGGTTTTAAATCTCTCTCAAAATTTCGTTTCTGCTTATTATATCGCGCAACGGTGGTATCGCAATACTATCAGTATCATGTCGATTGTAGTGAATATCTCTAATAGACCGACCATCACAGATATTGTTGTATCGTGGTGCGTTATCAAGATATCGTATCACGAGTGTACGAAGCAAAAATAGAAATACCAGTGCAGTGAACCCCCGTATTTTCGCATTTCGGCATGCGGCAATTTGCCGATTAGTGGAAGGAACAATGGTGAAGTGAGTTGTGGAGCTTCATTTAGTCAAAAGTAGTGGTTGCCGCCTTTTGAGGGTGGCGTCAATTACTTACACATTTTCAATATTCGCGGCAGGGGAACACTGTATTCCGCAATAGTGGGAACAGGGTGAGAAGTTTAAAACCTGACAAACACTTTTCAAAGATATCGTCAAGTAGCGAGACGTAAAAGGCGGGGTAAAAAACCTATGCCGTGACATATATGGTTAAGTCAATATGAGTATTCGCTTTTTTCACATTGTGAATCTAGCCAATAGAACGATAAAGCTAACCTGCTGTATCCTCAGGCAGTATCACAATAACGTATCATGGCTTTATGCTGCGATAATATCAATATTGATATGAGATGTATCAATATATCAATTATCACTTCATGATACGGATAGTATTACAATATCGTTGTATGGGAGTTAACGCTTATCACCCCAAACAACGATATGTTGTGTGAAGTACACCTTGATATCTTGTTTCTGTGTGTAAAAGGCAAACAGTGACGTATCGCATCATTATGTCTGGCCATATATTATTGATATGAACCAAGAATAAAAATTGTTGCTGTCTGATGTCACATTGACTTTTTCATAGGTTGTGAATCTCTTCAACTATATCGGTTATCGCACGATCGGGATACCGACAATATCCAATATCGCGATATATACAGTATCACGATACAGCGACAGCACCATAATCAATTTACTTTGCCACTTCCACCAGTGTCGACAATAGGCTGTGTGAAAGCGCATCACAATATCCCACTTTTCTGGGATTTCGGCGAAAAAGGACACATAATGCCGTATCTCCTGTTACGACTCCGATTAGGTCACTTCGCAGGCTCCAGTCTTATCGTAAGGCTTCGATGACCAAAAACAGGATGACTTTTTTTTTTTTTTTTTTTTTTTTTTTTTGCATTGTCATATAAAAGTATCGCCTGCTAACGGAGGCTAATTAGTGGCGTTTACAGTACTACCACAGCCAATCACAGCTGCTCTGATGCTAAGCTAAGCTAGCAAAGTGGCCCCACAAAGCTCTCTGCCGCTAAGTGCTCACTCTAGCGGGGTGTTGGTGTTAGGGGAGGGGTGCCTAGTCATTTAGGGCCAAAGCCGCCTTGGACGAACGGGTGTCCGAGTAGGACGTCGGCAGTGGGCCGCCACTTCTCCTCGACGAAGACCTGGCGTAGGAAGTCCCGGCAGGCGTCAGACACGCCCTCTGGCAATGCGGGCTTGGTGGGCTGCGTGGCGATCTTGAAGATGGCCGCCATGGCCTCGTACTCGGCCCACGGAGGTTTCTGGGTGAGCATTTCCACCACGGTGCACGCCACGCTCCTGAAGGCCACACAGCGAATACTCATCACAATATGATCTTGTCCAATACAAAGACAATTGTAAAAATGTTGAAAAGTTACAAGAATTAAGCTGTACAGTTTTAGAAAAATATATGTACTGTATTCCTTTAAATCAGTATTTGTTTCCTTGTAATATTAAAAAAACAAATCTGTGTATTTTCATAATACTACAATTTTAGTCTTTCAAAATTAAAAATTTCTAATGAATGAATTCCTTAAATTTGTTTTCATGAAATAGTAAACACATTTTAAACTTAATTATCATAATAAAACAACTTTTTTTTACAACTTATTACAAAGCTATCCTTGTAAATTGACTTTTACATTACTTTATTATTGTAATATTACAATTTTCTTATGACCCTCGTAAGATTTCTTTTTAAATTATTTTGCTCTTAATTTTACGAGAAATCTTTTTGTAATATTACTAGAATATATCCTTAATTTTTTTTCTTGTAATATTTATTTAAAATTCTTGTTAAATTACATTACTCTCATAATACTATGAGTTTATTCCTGTAAAAGTACATATTATTCTGGAAATATTACTACCTTTTTTCTGATAAAATAATATTTTAAATATTTTCTTTAATGATAAAAAGGTGTAATAGTATGAGAATAAAGTTGCACTTTTTAAAGGAAAAATTGTGAAATATTAAATGGCAAAATAGATTTTTTGTTACTAAATTTGTTTCCCATAATATTTCTTATTTTTGTAACAGTACTAATTTATTCCTGCAATATTACAACCTTTCTTGCCAAATTACATTTTCATGTTTATAATTTTTCCAAGACAAAAATGTGAATCGGAATATTACAAGAATCGCTTTGACTGGTTGCCAGTCTATGGAAGGGCACAGATGGAAAGAAAATAACATTCACATTTGCACCTGTGAACAATGTAGAGTCTTCAATGACCCTAACATGCATGTTTTTTGAATGTAAAACTTGACAGGGCCGATGTGTAGGATTTAAAAAAGGCACCGGACAGCAGAGGGCGCACTACTCCCTTCTCAAAGCCTATTCACCCACTACAAGTCAAAACACTGCCATTAATTTGAAACCAAGCAAGGGGGCGTGGGGGATGGGGAAATCAACCAAGCAGCAATACATTTCATTTTAAAAAGAACATTTTCCAATGCCAATACTCGTTTTTCGGTACATTTATTTCAATTTTCAATCCCAAAACTTAATGGCAGTTTTACGGCTATATAACTTTGTGAAGTGGGAGGAATCTGTATGGAAGTATACCTGTGCTAGATTCAAATGCAGAACCTCTGGAGGCAGACATGCTAACCACTTCTTACCAGACGTCGGCCTTGCGTCCGTATCCCTCGCCGTTGATGACTTCTGGGCTCATCCAGTAGGGAGTGCCGGTGACAGACTTGATGCCCGTGCCGGACATACAGATGGTCTGGATGCGTTTGCTGGCCCCGAAGTCTCCCAGTTTTACGTTACCGGAGGAGTCCCTCAGGATGTTGGCACCTCGGTGGGAGGAAAGACGAACCAGGTCGGCGGTGGATTAGTCTCATGAACAGTCTCATCCATAACATTTTACCTCTACCAAGAAGGTTAATTAATCCTTACATTCAATTCTTTTATTTCTCAGTCAATTTTACAATGGAATATAAAGTACTGAAAGGAAACTAAATTGTAAAAGAAGAGGAAAAATGTGGCATAGGTATAAGAACAAACTTGTTATAATACAAGAGTAAAGTTGTAACACTATGAGTACTATTCTACTATGATAAAAAAAAAAAAAAGTACTAAAATCATGAGAGTAAAGTTGTAGTTATGAGAATAAAGTTGAAATTTCTGAGAAGTCATAATATTAAAAGAATGATGTCTTAATGTTATGAAAATAAAGTTGTAATTGTTAGAAGAATAAAGTTGTATTACTGTAAGAATACATTTCTAAAGTTATATTTAAGTTGCAAAATTCCGAGAAAAAAGTCAAAGTTACAAGAAAAAAAGTTTCAATAATAAAGTCGTGAAGTTACGAGAAACAAATTACAAAAATAACTTTCTAAGAATAAAATTGAAACATTATAAGAATAAGATGGCAAAGTTGTGGCAATACTGTTCTAAAACTAAGATAATAAAGTTAAATGGTTACAAGAACGCGGCACGGTGACCGACTAGTTAGTCCTCAGAACTAGTTAGTCCGGGTCCTCAGAACTGCCTCACAGTTCTGAGGACCCGCGTTCAATCCCCGGCCCCGCCTGTGTGGAGTTTCCATGTTCTCCCCGTCCTTGCGTGGGTTTTCTCCGGGCACTCCGGTTTCCTCCCACATCCCAAAAACATGCATGTTAGGTTAATTGACAACTCTAAATTGCCCGTAGGTGTGAATGTGAGTGCGAATGGTTGTTTGTTTGTATGTGCCCTGCGATTGGCTGGCAACCAGTTCAGGGTGTACCCCGCCTCCTGCCCGATGATAGCTGGGATAGGCTCCAGCACGACCACGACCCGAGTGAGGAGAAGTGGCTCAGAAAATGGATGGATGGATGGTTACAAGAACGAAGTTGTAAAGTTAGGATAATAAGGTGATAAAGTTACAACAATTAAGTTGTACTTAGTGTGGTAAAATTACATGAATAAAGTTGGAAAGTTGTGAGAATAAAGTTGTAATGTTGCGAGAATAAAGCCGTGAAGTTATGAAAAGGAAGTCACAGATACAAGAAAAAAGTCATAGTTACATGAATGAAGTGTAAAATTACAGGAATAAACCTGTAAAGGTCTGAGAATCAGTCGAAAAGTAATGAAAAGGAAGTCAGTCAAAAAAAAAAAAGAATATAGTCGTAAAGATGAGAAAAAAGTTATCTTGCAGGAATAAAGTCATGAAGTTACAAAAATAAATTTGCCATGGTACAAAGAATAAAGTGCATAGTTATGAGAATAAGATTGAGGAAAAAGCTCTAAACTTACAAAAATAAAGTCATACAAGAATAAAGTTGCTACATTACAAAAATAAAGTAAACTTGAAAAATTTGAAGCCAATCAATCAATCTTGTCCCCTGCCAGAAAAGTAAAGTGTACGTGCTTAGAACAAGTATTGTGTTGCATTTCTAAGTGGAAAAATCCCAGCCACACATACGCTCAAACGGGCCACCCGCTATCTTCTTTTTCCAGGCCAGACGCAACATTTCAAGTCAAATGACTCAAAGCGCTTCGAAACCGCTAAACCAAAAAATTTCACATCCGGCGTGGGACTTTTTTTTTTTTTTTTTTTTTTTTTTTTAAACACGGACGAGCTCCGGAAGCCAATTTACAAGCGGAAAATGTGGGAAAATGTGTTTCTTTCTTTTTACCTTTGATGTCTCTGTGGACGATCATGTTGCTGTGCAGGTAGGAGACGCCCTGCAGGATCTGGCGGCTGTATCGCCTCGTCACCTTCTCCGTCAAAGCCCCGTAGGCCTTCAGCTGGTCCTTGATCGAACCCTGAGCACATCCAAAGACCGGAATCAGAATCATAATCATCTTTATTTGCCAAGTATGAGGAAGAGAAATGCATGAGCCCAGGAGTGTTATTAGAAGATGATCTTTGAATGTGTGCTTGGAAAGTTCTAACGGAAATAGATTTACACTGTTTGGTATGAGAGGAGCCTCTCAAAAGTTATAAGATGTGAATGAATAGGTACGTGGGTAAGTTACTTAAAGTAACTGCAGATGGGAGGGGGAGGTGTCGAAAAAAAAAGGCTCTTAATGGCCTAAACCAAGGAGGGTATTTCTTTCATTTGTATGTGGATTTTAAAAAGGAGTGTTTAGCACTGAGTCGTAATATAATGAAGTTGAAGTCGTAATAATGATGGAATAAAATCGGATTATTATGACGTTAATGTCAGTGAGAAAATATAAAGTCGTAAAGTTACGAGAAAAACTTAATATTACGATAAAGCTGATAAGGGAATAAAGCTATAATAGTACGAAAAAAAAGTTGTGATAAAGCTGAAATATTACAAAGATAAAGTCTCTAAGTTACAAAAAGATGTAAAGTTACAAGAATCAAGATTTTAAATTATTATTATATTATTATCATGAGAAGTCATAATACTACAGAAATAAAGTTGTAAAGGGATTAAAGTTTGATATTAAAACTTCATTCTTGTAATATTATAAGACTATACATGTACTAATTTAATAATTTTACAGCTTTGTGACCGTAATATTATGGCTTTATTGTTTTAACTTTACAACTTTTACATCTTTTTACAATTTATTTTCCTTTTAGTCCTCAAAATCCACTGAAAAATGAAGGAAATAAACAATAGTCAATCCTTCTTGGTGGAAGTAACCATGACATAAAAAACAAAATGTGCATTATTTAATGCACCCGCCGAGCACTTTTCATGTCTTCGGTCCATTTATTTTTCATAGCACTTGTCCTGGAGCCTATCTCTGCTGACTTTAGGGTAGACCATGGACTGGTCACCAGTCAATCCTGAGCCGAGATTCAAACCCAGAACCTCAAAACTGTGAGGCAGATGTTTTAACCACTAGTTTACAGTGCTGCCCCTTTTGACATCTTAGCTGTTAAAATATCGCACATAAAGGAGTGGTGGGGGTGTTATCGCCTTGTCTGGCAGCACACTGCAGTGTAAATGTCGAGACGGGTGATAAAAATGGTGCTGCGGGAAACATTAAAAACAGGCAGAAGGATAGTATTCCTCTTTCTTTGGGAAAAATAATCCCATAAAGCGAGTCATTGGGCTGACTTAAAGTACGTTTGAGGAAGGCCGTTGACATTTCCGCCAGCGTCTCGGGCAGATGTCGACGTAAATGACATTTTACCTCTGGAATTACGACGTCTTTTTTTAGTTTTATTTTTTTATTATCTACGCACCCCGGGCATGAACTCCACAAAGATAGTGAGCTTCCTCTGCTCCATGTCCCGCAGGCAGCCGTAGTACTGCACGATCCTCTCGTGACGCAGGTTCTTCAGCAGCTGGATCTCACACTCCAGAGCGTTCACTTCCTACACACACAAAAATTTATACACGGTTGAGTGAGGGTGATATGTTTCCATACCCCTAAACTGCAGTATAGTAACATAGAATATGTTCCTGTGACTATTATTGCATGCTCATTCTGTATGTGTTGCTGCTCCGCGTATAATAAAATAGCAGTTGCTTGAAGGTTTAGATTTACTTTGACATCTATGCTAATCTCGGTTAGCCCGTCTATGGAATTTCATATTATATGTTAGCATTCCGCTAGTAGACTTGTTCGAAGAAATGAAATGGTTTAGTTTAAATGTTTAAATAGAGTGGTGGAAAGATTTTCATCTAATGCTTGTGGGTCTGAAATGTATCCCCTGCGATAAACGGGGGTTCAGTGTACTGTAAAACCCCAAAAAACGATAGCAGACAAGAAGTTATGTGCAACAACAACAACATAAAAAACATTTGCAATGTAGCGGGGTGAGCGCTAGTTGGATCGCAATATAGTGTGGGAAAACTGACAAAGAAAACCTCTTTGGAAAGAGTGCTGGCTGGTCAAAAGAGCATAAATATTGGCTGTTTATTTACTTAACTTTAGATGGGGCAGGCATCTGTTTTTGTTCTTGTTTTTTTCATGCACACATCTTTGGAATTATACAAATGACCGACCGGTATTACAATTGAATGTCACCAAGAGATCTCACAGTTGCCACATCAGAGCCGAGAGTCAAGTGACAATACAACATAGTTCATTGACACCAATGAAGTACTTTCCAATTAGACAATGCTTTGGCACCATCTTGGCATCTTCAGAAAGAGCACAAAAAAGGTGAAATAGTGAACCGTGAATATATCTGTTTCAACAAATGTCTCTTACCAATAGGTGCTGGCAACATGTCTCGTTAATGAGTTCATGTCTTTCCTCCACTCACCTTGCTGGTGTCCTGACAGTCGGGGTCGAAGGGCACTTGCTTGGCAGCCAGCTCACGGCCCGTGTCAGCATCGTAGCACAAGTAGACCTCGCCAAACGCACCACGCCCCAGCAGCTTCCCCTGCCGCCAGTTGACCGGCGCCCGCGGGGCTGCGGAGAGAACGATGACAATACATTGGTCATGAATACGAGGTAGCTACTCCAGCAGCCAGCCGCTTGCTAGTCGCTGCAGTAGCTAACCATCCCCTAACTAATCGTTGCTGGTGCTATGTGTCAAATACACATTAACTAGCTAGCTAGTCACTACATGACTAGCCACGAGGGAAGCAGTTGCTCCAGAAGCTCGTCACTCCACGAGGAAGCTGCTAGCTAGGTAGCCATTAGCTAGCTAGCTGCAGAGTAGTCAACACCACAGATATGAAGATAAGACTAGATATGGCATAGCGCTATAGCAGCCCGGCTAACCAACAGGCCCAAAGACAATTCATGAACATTGAAATTAAGACGTAACTTAATAATTTCTCAACCAGTGGTCATAAGGTTGACTTTTATGCCAATGCCAAAGCGTGTGCGATCAAGACAGGACATAAAAAAGTCCCAAAAATATTTTTACCAATGAAAGGTTATTCTATTCTTTCTAACCAGTTCTTTTGTTGTAATTGTACGCCTTTGTACACAACCGCATGAAGCAAAATGTGCCAGCATCCTTGTTCTTTTTTTTTTTTGCCGTTCCCATACATGGAATGCGCTGACAAGTTTGCCCTTACTATCTTAGTGTCACCGTAGGCATGCATCTAAAAAAAAGGTGTGTCGCATCTACCTATGTTGCTATCTATTGTCGTCACAGCAAAGCAGAAAATCAGTAGCAAATAGGATGCTAGCTAGTCGCTCCAGTAGCTTGCTGCTCACTATGTAGTCCTTCCAGTAGCTTGCTGCTCGCTATGTAGTCCTTCCAGAACCTTGCACTGTTTGCTAGATAGTGGCTCTATTAGTTAGTCGCTGATTGTGACGTATAAACTACTCAGCAACTAGCTAGCTAGTAATTCCAGTAGCTAGTCAACTAGTCACTGCAGTAGCTAGATAAAACATTCTCAGATTATAGTTTCCTGTTAAGATACAAAAACTATACATTATTGGTAAATGCATGTTTCTTTAATAGGAGAGCAAACTCACACTTGGCCGTGCCACGCTGACAGCTTTTGTCTGCGTTGCGTCCCAGCGTTCTTAGCTCTCCATATTGGAGGCCGCCACTACCGTCACCATTGTAGCTGCGCGTGCGGCTGGAGGGAACCAAATGGAACAGGTTTTCCTGCGGCATGAAGCTGCGCGGAAGTGTCCTGCGACCTGCGAGAAAAGAAGTATTGGACATATGAACTTTTTTTTTTTTCCACATGTGGGGATACCGCCGTGCACGTGTTTGCTTTACAGGTGCGTCTCGGCCAAGCTTGGCTTTCCCTCTAAAGGGAAGCCAGGACGGCTGTGTTTTTTAAACATGTTCATGTTCAACAGAAGGAAATGTAAATCATTGCATGGCTGAGAGGCCCTTTTTAAGATGCTCTTTAAACCCGGGATTCTCTGCTTTTTTCCCTGTGTTAAAGACTGCATGCTCTTTCACACAGAGTTTGAGCAAAAATTGCAGCATCAGAGCTGGAAGATTTGGCTTTTTTGCTGCCTTTTCCTTTTACTCAGGACCCAGCAAAGGTCAGATTTTGCCCCCAACTGTGTGGACTTTCACACAGAGAGACAAGAATAGCCCTTTTCACAGTGTAGTTACGACTAAAAAACAGGATATTCTGTTCCTCTGCTGTGTTTTTTATTTGCAAGATCTCTAGTGTGAACGAGCCTTTACACTCGTCCCGATTTAGATTACTCCTAAAGGACGGAAAGAGAGGCTAATTTTAGATATTTGTCGTTATACTTACGATCGCCATAGTCTTTGGTCCGATTGGGCAATTGGAACTGGCGAGGAAAAGTTCCGCCTTTCCCGTGGCGACCTAAAGGAGGAGACAAAAGCTGGTCTTAATTGAGTTTAAAATGGAGGTGACAGAAACAGGAACAGAAATGGCCGCCGGTGTGTTGCGAATGGAGTGACAAGGTAGCTAGCAGCTAGCTAGTAGCGACTCCCTACTGGAGCAACTAGCTACTGGATGTGCTTGGTAGTTAGCTACGGGGACTACAATCAACTGGAGTGAGAAGGTAGCTAGGGGCTTGTAACTCAAGTGACAATCTATTGGAGCAAGTAGGTAGCTAGCTGTTACCAACGAGAGCAACAACCCACTAGCTAGTGGCTAGCTACCGAAGCAAATAGATACTGGGGTCTCTAGCTACTGCAGCAACGATCTAGTTGGCAGCTGACTAGTAGAAAGACAATCTATTGCCAAGAGATGGCTAGCTACTGGAGAGACTGATTAGCTAGCAGCTATCTACTGAATCTAGTACTTAGCTAGCAGCTAGCCACTGGAGCAAATAGCTACTAGTGCCACTAATCACTGGAGCAACTAATTACTGGAACAGATATCTACAGGAGCGAATTACTAGCTAGCGGCTAGATTCTGGACTGACAATCAACTGGAGCGACTGCATAGCTAACGGCTAGCCACTGGAGGTAATAACTAGCAAGCCACTAGCTACCTAGTTGCTCTAGCAGATTGTCACATGACTAGCTAGCAGCAATCCAGGTAGCTAGTTGCTCCAGTAGCTTGTGGCTTCAGTAGCTATTTTCTCAAGTAGCTAGACTAAGACACCTATTCATTTGAGATAGTCTAGCCCAGGGGTGGGCCACATCCGGCCCGTTGATCATTTAAATCCGGCCCGCCTAAGATTGGTACAGAAGCGCCCTAAACATAAAAAAAAATCATGACTACATTCATTTGACCTTTTCCTGTAATGCCGAGTGGTTCCACCAGGTTGTGCTGTAATGCCCAGTGGTTCCACCAGGTAGTGCAGTAGGTACATTGATACATTGACTTGACTTTGGCTGTTCTGTTTTTACTCTGCTAATGCTCTGAACCCTTCTCAACCATGAGTGGGGGAAAAGAAAAGACAATTCAACAGTGAGTGCTGAGTGTTGAATATAGAATGTACTAATAAATACTTTTTCACTGAAGTCCGGTCAAAGGCTGTATGTCTAATTTGTTAAGAAACCATTGCGGTATTAAAGGACTATAACATCAGCCGTCACCTTTCTACCAAGCATGCTGATTATGCTAACAGCCAATCAACGCAGGAACTGATGACTACGAGTCAGCGGTTAAAATCAAGCTTGGAGGCTCAGCAAAACACCTTTATCTGACAAACTGCCATCCAAGATTCAGTCACACAAGACCCTGAAACAGCGCCACGGGAGCTACAGATGGAACTGATTGATCTCCAATGTGATACTGTCTTAAAAAGGTTCAACTCTCAAACTGGATGAGTTCTATGCTTCATTAAGCGCAGACAGATTTCCAAAAATCCAGATGGCGGCACAGAGGATACTGGTGGTGTTTGGCTCTACACGTGTGTGAACAGACTTTTAGTGTGATGAACACCAACAAAACATCCTACAGCTGAGTGATGAACACCTCAGATGTGTTCTGAGAATTGCCACAACAAAACTAACACCAGACTTGGATGCACTGGCAAAAAAAAAGAGGTGATCAACAAAACAACACTGTTCCCATTAAAAGTAAATCTAAGTATTAACACTACAATGCCTTTTTAAAAAATATATATATATATATATATATATATATATATATGTATTTTCAGACCATAGGGTGCACCGTATTAAAAGGCGCAGTCTCAGTTATGGGGTCTATTTCTGTATTTAACACATACATCAGGCACACCGTATTATTGGGCGCAGGCATGGTAGCTAGCTTAAAACATACTGTAGCATGCATGCACGCTAAAACAATGTTTTTTAAAAAGACAACAGTAGGAAAACTGAGTTCAGTTGTACTTTATTGAACTATTTAACAATGTACTCACGTTATTCTTTTATCAATCCTCATCCACAAATCCATCAAAGTCCTAATGTTCTGTATCCGAAATGAATAGCTGGGCAAGTTCTCAATCAAACACGCCAGGTTCGAGTCAGTCTCGTTGACGTGGGAAAACTCGAACAACAGTGCAAGCAGACACGTTAGCCCAGCATCCACAATCCATTCACAAATGGTGGCGTAACTCGCCCGGCGCTGCCTCCTAGTCTTAGTAAAGCTGTGTTCGCCATCTGTCATCCATCGCTTCCACGCCGCTCGCAACTTCACTTTGAACGCCCTGTTTACACGGATGTCCAACGGTTCGTCAAGCCTCCCGGAATGATGGCAAGCCCCGAGTTATTCTTTGCTCATTAATCCATTGCTCAAGTTGGTCTTCCAACTCGGGCCACCTCGCCTTGTTTCCGCGTTTTGTTTTTCTTTTTTTCCCGCGAAAACTCAGCTTCGTCTTCTTGACTTGGGGAAGGTCGTTTTCCTGCTTCCTCCACTTGCGAACCATGGATTCGTTGATCTTGAATTCTCTTGCGGCTGCTCGGGGGTCTTTAGCCAAACCGATGTTGTTTTGCACAATGCACACCCCGGAAATGCCCCCAGTCAGTAAAGTGGTAAAAAAACAAAAAAACACCCCGACGATATATCCCTACTGGGGGCGTGACTATAGCGTCCTTCCCCTGCCCTCAGCCACGTCCGCTTTTCCTGTGTAAGCAGTGTGTTGGCAGGAAATGCTTAAAAAATAGATACATTTTAAAAAATTCTCGCGGAGCGCTCATCACACAACATTTATAGATGTTGGAACTTGGTGCACAAATAAGGCGCGCCGCATTATAAGGCGCCCTGTCCATTTTGGAGAAAATTTAAGACTTTTAAGTGCGCTTTATGGTCGTGAAAATACGATAAGCATCTGGTCCTTGCTTGACCCACCTGTCAAATTTTAAAAGTCAATGTGGCCCCTGAGCCAAAATGTTTGCCCACCCCTGGCCTAGCCTCGAGCCAGTTGGTCACTCTCGTAGATAGCCACTAGCTATCTATCACTCCAGTAGAATGTTGTTCCAGTAGCTAGCCACTAGCCGCCTAGTTGCTCAAGTAGCTTGTCGCCCCAGAAGCTAGTAACTAGCTAGCTAGTCATCAAGTTTGTAACCCCAGCAGCTAGCTAGTCATGCAATGTGCAAGCTAGCGGCTAGCTACGAGACCAACATAGGCTAGTGCGTTGTGTTTCTAGAATTCCGGCATCAAGAAAAGAGACAGGGATGGAGTTCCCACGGAGGAAAATGAGGTCATGGATTGCTAGCTTAGCCTTTAGCACCCAGCCCAAAGGAACAGTAACCCAAGGCAGGTGGAGGACGAGTGCTGACGTAAACACGAGAAGCAGAAGAGCGCCGAGCCACAAGCAATTGAAAGCAGCTGTCAGATGATGCGGCTTGTCCCCTCCGCCCCCCCTCGTGTTTGTGGCCGTCTCCCGTGGCGACGCAGAGTTATTTTTTGTGTTTGGCGGCGCAATGGAGAGGAAAAATTGACTCACGGGGAATGATAAACAAACACTGCAGTGCTCAACAGGCATAGATTTACATTAGGCAAGTGTGTGTGTGTGTGTGTATGTATGTATGTGTGCGTGTGCAAGCATGTGCCAAAGAGAGCCGCCTCGTTGGAACATTCATAGCAATCCTGCATCTCCTTGGTTTACAGGAGAAAAGGACACCCACCATTTTTTTTTACGTTCCTGTAAAGTAGTGCAAGGCTAACAAAATAGAGTAAACACGAAGAGCAGAAAACACAGAGTAATTGATGCGCCATTGCCATTTTACACATCTAAAAAAAAATAAATGTATATATTTTCTACTTTTACTTTATTTGTAAATACTAATTTATTTATCTATTCCTTTGAATTTCCTATGAATTCGCATCGTGCCACCATTCAATGAAAAACTTTTCTTTTATGCTTGCATGCTAAATTTTCACTTTATTGTTATTAATCTTGTAAATACTATTCTAGTTAATTCCCATAGAGAGTTCCACAGAATTTAAGTCTCCCTCTCTGTGTTTGTGCCGTGCGTGAGCACAAGATGCCGTTTTATCGCAAACTCACCTTTGTATTCATAGCTGAGGTTCAGGTAATTATTGTCGCGGTTGTTCTGCGAGAAAGGCGGGCTGCAATGACAAGAACAGACGGAGAAAGAAAAATCATTTGCTATTCCTCTCGCATTTTCCCCCTCCAACTGCCCTTATCTTCAAACGCAGTCTGTCTCCAGCTGCTGCTGAGTCGAAGAGAGTTCTTCAAAAAAATTACTTTTTTGTGTTGGTGCTACAAAGCTTTGAGTCTTAACTGATATCAAACAACAACGTTCTCAATTAGACTTGATAAGCAGGCGGAGTATAAGCTTGTGATGAATGTGGAAAAAACTCATTAAAATATAAAAAATATAATAGAATCAGGTTACAATCGTTTCAAGGTCGATTTCAAACACTTTGGGCTCAATTTTCTATAATTTCCTCCTGTACCAGGATATTGAAGACTGCTCCAAAAGTACCCAAGAGGGTTTGTTTTGACTTTTGAGGAGGGTTTTGTTCGGATGTTCAAGGGGATGCATGGCTTAAAAAGTTCATCAAAGACTGGTCTTAAACAATCCATAAGGTTTTGTTTCGACTTGAGAAAGCATGTGCAGGATTTTGCTTGTGCGCCAACCCTGTGTAATATTTTACCACTAAATCTGGCAGGTCCCTCCCCGGCCCCTCCCCTGGCTGACCCGTCAGAGAAGCGTGACGTCTCTGCTGACCGCTGGGCGTCGCGGGGGCCACGAGACCCTGGATAAGGGGGCACGCATGCCCGCTTGCAGGGAAAAGTTCCAATGCGCCGGTTTCCTGCCATTGTTCACACGGGCTGGAGCGCAGATAAGCCTCGTGCAGGTAGAAGCCGTTTCCGCCCGCCGCTTGCTCGCTCTCCAAGCCTCCCTTTTCTCTTTTCCCTTTTCCCTTTTCACTCCCCTCGTTGGTGCCCCACTCTCGTGTCCTGTCTCTCTCTCTCCTCTAATGATAATGGCAGTGGAATCCGGGCGCCGAGATAAAAAGAGTCATGTCGCCATGGCAACAGCAAAAATGACCCAATTCCACTCGCTCTGCACTGACCTTTTAACACATCTTATGAGCCGAAAGTATCACGAAGGCGACCACTCACCTGTCCAGAGCTTGGTCGATGGATTGACAGCTGCTTGACAGCGAATTGCCTGCACTCCCAAAGGGATCCAACATCTAAAATGTGACAACAAGAATTGAGTACCAGTCCTGATGGTCAACCTCCAGACAGTTTTTTGAGGGTAAGTACAGGGAGAAAGGGGCTGTGTCTACCGTGTCATGATTTTGAAGCGGGTCTATGGGTTAAAATGTTTGGGAAAGCCTGCTCTAAAAGTATCCAAATGGCTTTGTTTTGGCTTTCTTAGAGGCTGTGTGGGAGAGAAGGGGTGCAACAACTCTATCGGGATGTTGAAGAGGATGTACAGTGTAAAGAAGAGTTTGGGGAAAACTGCTGTAGAAGAATCCAAAAGGCATTTAAGGGTGTGCGCGGGAGAGGGGTGCACCAACTCTATTGGGATGTTGACGGGAAGTGAGGCTTAAAAGGTTTGGTCAAGATTTTTGTAAAGGTATCCAAAAAGGTAGCCGTTCTAATAGGCTCTAGAGTAGACCACTCTCTATTCTGGCTCCAGTACTCTGGAATGCCCAACTAGCAGAAATTAGCGGGGTTACCTCTGTAGAAATGTTTAAATCTCGATTTGGGATTTATTTCTACTCTCTTGCATTTGATTAAACCACACCTAGTAAACAACTGGTCTGTCGCCCTGCCTAACCCCCTGACATCTGGATTTTGGCCTGTTTTACTGTTGCTGCTCCCCCCACTTTTGTGATTAAGGGCTATATACTATAAATAAACTTTACCTAACATGACGATTGTTATGACCTTTTATGTGGGAGGCACATGGAGAGGGGTTGCACAAACACTGCCCCCATGTTAAAGGGAGTGCTCAACAGGCTTTGTTTCATTTTTTGGGATGTGGTGAGGGTGTGTGCAGGGGTAAGGGTTGTGCCAACTTTGACGGGATATAGAAGTTGGTGTGTTGCTTAAAAAGTTTTTGAAAGCTGACTAGAAAAGTATCCAAAAGCCTCTGAAAAAAAAATATTTTCAACCCTGTCGCTATGTTGAGGTTTTATGGTAGCTAGATCTAAAAGTATCTAAAGGGCTTTGCTTTGACTATTTTTTTTCGGTCAAATGCATACCCTCTGTTGACCATGTGGCTCCTTTGTCACCCAAATTGTAACTTCTTAATGTGAGGGTTTCTATATTTTTGAACCAGTGGGTGTGCGCTTACATTGGGGTCCTGCATCTCAGGGATGAACTCCCCCTCGCTGTGGATGCTGGTATAGGAGCCCTGGCGGGCGATCTGCTGCTGCTCCTCAGGGACGCTCCCGGGGGGAGGCGACGTCCGACCTGTGTGGAGGGAACCTAGGTGGAAGCCAACACAAAGTTACAGGATGTCAAAATAAATCTGTTGACAGATTTGGCAACTCGAACACATACAATTTGATCACCTAATGCCTACAAAAAGTGGAGTAAGGAATGTTGACTCAATAAATTGATTTAATGGAATGGCATTTTTGAGGGGGTCTGAGGGGCAAGTGGTATACTAAAAGTATCAAAAATACTTTTTTTTTTTTTTCCTGGAGTGTGTGCAGGGGAGAGGGGTTACGCCGACTCTGTTGCAATGACGGGATATTGAAGGGTGTGAAGAGCTTAAAATGTTGAGGCAATTGGGCACACCAACTCTGATGTATTCGATTATAACACCTTATACCTAAAACAAAGGGAGTAATAAATGCTGACTGAGGGAATGGAATTAATGAAATTACATTTTTGAGTCGGTGTGCGGGGGGAGAAGGGGTGTGCCAAAACTGTAGGTATTTAGAAGAGGGTGCCGGGCTTCAAAGTATCCCAAAAGGCTCTGTTTTCACAATTTTTATGGAGTATGTCTATCACCTTATACAGTCCCTGAAAAAAAAGAGAGCAATAAATGCCAACTGAGTAAATGGAATTCATGGTATGGAATTTTTAATGTAGTCTGTGAGGTAGAGGGTGTGCAAAAATAGGATTAATTAATCCTGATAAATGCAATTCCTAGATTGAAATTCTTGAGGGTTTAAGTGGGGGAGCGCTGGTGCACTTACATAGTCGGATGTAAAAGGGGGTGTGAAGTTTAACTTGGTTGGATAAGACAACTCTAAAAATACCGAAAAGGCTTTGTTTTGGTGTGTGGGGGAGAGGGGGTGCGCCAACTCTGTTTGGATGTAGAAGTGGGTGCGAGGTTTAAAATGTTTCCACCAACTCACGCAAACAATTTTATCCCTTTATTTGTAAAAACTAGGAGTAAAAGTGAATGGAATGGAGATTTTTAAGGGGCTTGAGGTGCACCAATTCTGTCAGGACGGAAGTTGCAAATAGTCATAAACATGATAAAATTTCTGTCAATGTAGAGTTTGTTTCACAATTGTAGATCTCAACACATCAAAATGGATGGAGCGCACCCCTGCCAAAAAACGAACATTAATCACCTGTGGAGTGTTTGCGCACCCTCTCCGAGCCTTTCAGCAGCGAGCCTTTCAGATCGCCGAGCGACCGCGATGACCTCATCTCACTCTGCTTGTCCCTGCTGTTCACCTGAGGGTACTGCAGGGAAAAAATTAAATGGAGTGGGGGGTACAGAAGGAGTGGGACAGGAAGTAAGGAAATGTCACCCACACGTCATGACATGGAAGCAGGAAGTGCGCTTCCTCTAAGTGACTCACTTCAGCTAACAGTGTTATTCATGTTGTTGACTCTAAATGCATATCACCTTTAAAACGAGGGTGACTTCCTTCTTGTGTTACAATATATAGAATAAATCATGTAATCTCATGGGGTGTGTGTGTGTGGGGGGGCTGGGGGGGGGTCTCACATGGTTGTTTTTGGGGGTCTTCAGCAGTATTCTGAGCAGACCGTTGGTCACTGTGCTGGAGCTGAGAGAAAACACAGCCTGGTCCAGCTCCTCCTGGCTCTTGAGCGGCAGCAGCATCTTGATAAAGAACAAGAAAACAACACGCAGTGTGACCTTTTCTGTTATGACTCCATTGTTCCATTATGAGGGCATGTGAACGCATCAGTGGGACAGAGAGGTAGAAAGGGCTACCTACCTATGTAAAAAAGGAATGATTGACTTATGACCCTCTTAGCAACAGGAGGTCATAACATCAAAATGTACGGTGCTTTATGGATTTATTTGAGGTCGTACATAAATTTTTTTAGCCTTTGATCTCAAAATGTATTCATAAAATAATAATAATTCGGTCTGAAATAGGGAGCAGTCCATTTCATCTACCCTAATTTAATCCTTGAGACGGAAAGGGCTACCTAATATGTAAAAAAAACAAAAAAAACAAAAAAAACTAATTGCTTTATGACCCTCAGATCTTTAGACAGCAGGAGGACTTAGCTCAAGAGATAAAAAGGGCTACCTATATATGATTTAAAAAAATAAATAAAAAAATAAAAAAAACAATGATTGCTTTATGACCCTCAGATCTTTAGACAGCAGGAGTACATAAAATCCTGATAAACCTTATTTTATAGTTTTACTTGAAGGGTGTCATACATCATTGTAGTCTTTAATCTTATTTTGGATAGCTTGTTTCATATTTTTTTTATTGGGGGGGCTGGGGGGTGTCATCAATCTACTATAACTGAGCTCTATCAAGGCAATGTTTCTTATTTTATTTGATATCAAACAAAAAGTCGCTTATTGACATATTACCTCCAAATTTTTACATTTCCGCAATAACACCCAAACAAATCTCAAAGCACCTCTTTCTCCATGAAGAACATGTCCATCTGCTGGCCAAAGGCCTCGGTCACTTTCTGGAGCAGCTCCTTGAACTTCAGCGGCCTCTGGAATGGAATGATCCTAGGAGGGATGAGAAGTGCCAATATACTGTATATTATATACTGATCGGAATAAATGGGAACAAATATCAGGATTTTTTTTCCCCCCAATATGCGGCCTGGACATTGCAGCAATAGAGGGTTAAACACAAGTACCATAAACCTTATCCTCAGTAAATTTGTTTATAAATTAGGGATGACCATTATAATAGATTGATTAATTAAATCAATCAACTGTGTGGAATTGATTCTTTTGAGGGGCTGTTTTTTTTTTTTTTTTATCAGCATTTGTGATTTGGTGGAAAACTGCATATACAGTATGTCTTGTGTCCTTTGTATGACATTGCAGGGTGCGCTGCCATTTTGAATTAACTTTACAACGACCTTTTCATTTTCTCAATTTGCGCAACTATTTTTGAACATGATGAAATACTGCAGCGGAACCCTGGCTCCACGTCTGCAATTCTGTAGCTATTTAAAACGTACTGCAGCAGGTTGGGAAAGTAGGAAGTGGTGGTTGTGGGAGACTACTGTCCTTGCCACTAATTGATATGCGATTGATGCTAACTGATGCTATGCTGCCAGTAGCAATCTATGTATCCAGAGGGCTTTGTTTTCACTTTTTTCCAAAGGTTTAGACAGAAGAAAGTGGGTGTGCCCACCCTGTCGCATTAGCGTTAAAAAGTTTGAAAAAGACTGCTCTAAAAGAATCCAAAGGGCTATTATATTAAAATTGTTTTTAGGGTTTAGGTGGTGTAGAGGTAGTGCGCCAACGCTGTCGTGATGTTGAGGAGAGTGCGTAGGCTTTAAAAATTGGGATGCTTTAAAAGTATCCAAAAGACTTTTTTTTTTTTTTTTTTTTACTTTTTGGGGGAGTTTAGGCAGGGGAGCGAGGGTGTGCTAACCCCCTTTTCCAAGTCTTTTCCAAGCGTTTTCAGCTATACACCCCATTCAACATCACAACAGTTGAGTTGGTACACCCCAAACATACCCTTAAAAAATGTCAAAACAAAGCCTTTTGGAAACTTTTAGAGCAGTCTTTACCACGTTTAAAGGAACCTGACAGCGCTGGTGCATCCCCACTCCCCCGAAAAAGAAGCCAAAACAAAGCATTTTGAATAGTATCTTAAAAAGTTTGAGAAAGTCTGCTTTTTAAGTATTCAAAATGCTTTGTTTTGACGTCTTGTCGGAATGTTGAAGGGGGGGGGGGGGTGCTAAGTGATGATATGCTGCCAGTAGCAATTACAAACCATAGAGCAGCCGTCTTTAATGTACGTATGCAATGCGCCTCCGTGTGTGAGTAAGTGTGCTTTCTTATCGGTGCCATGTAAACGGTTGCAAAAAAACAACAACATAAATAAATAAATCGGTGCACAGGCTCACAATCAGGGTGCATGTTGGCTGCCGTTTCAACACCACCGGGCCTCCCCCTAATCATCCCAGCCTCAGCACAAACACACACACACAGACAGATGGGAAACTTCCTGAGAGGAAGCGAGGTGGTAAGAAAAAAACAAAAAAAAACAAAGAAAAAGTGGAGCGGCAGCAAAACGCAGCCGGATGTCTGTCTTTTCCTCGTCTTTTACCGAGTGAAAGACAGAGAGTGAGCGAGAGACGCTGAGATATTTACAGATAACGCCGACATGCCTGAGAAAACTGAAGGAAAGAAATGTGTTTATTCACATTTCTGCACGGACCAACACTTATTATTGGAGCAACAACGGCAATTTAACCTGTGCAACATTTTGGTTCATTACGGTAGTAAAAGTATGCACACAGGAAATACACACAACAATCGCGTGTTTTGCAACACGTCTTAGCCAATCAAATTGTTTATTCAGAGCACCTTGATGACAATGCAAAGGAGGTGCATTGTTTCAAAAAGTTGAGAAGGCCCTGCTCTTAAAGAATACAAAACTGTTTGTTTTGACTTTTCTTCTCGGGTTTGGGCACTGAACTCAATAGTGCAAGGCCTAAAAAGTTTCGGGTGTGTTTGGGAAAAGAGGTGCGTCTGGATGAAGGGGGTTTGAGCCTTTAAACATTTGGAAAAGACTGCTCTAAAAGCTTTCAACAGGGTTTGTTTTGACTCTTTTAAGGGATTGGGCAAGGCAGAGGGGGTGTGCCAATTCTGTCGGGATGAAGGACGTGACGTACAAATATTTAACATTTAATTCTGGCAGATACTTTTAGTGGTGCCTTTCCCAAACTTTTTTAAGATACGCACCACCTTCAACATTCCAACACAATTAGTCCACCCCTCTGCCCCGCGCAAACTCTAAAAATTGTGAAATCAAAACCTTGTGGATTCTGTTTAACCGAGTCTTTACAAAGCTCTTTAAGCTAAGCACACCTTTCAATATCCCAACAGAGTTGGCCCATCCCCTCTCCCCTGTCCAAACCATAAAAAAAGTCAAAACAACGCCTTTTGGATACTTTTACCACAGTCTTCATCAAACTCTTTACGCCATGCACCCCCTTTCAAATCCCCACAGAGTTGGTGCACCTCATCTCCCCCTCACACACCCCCAAAAGAATTCAAAACAATGCCGTTTGGATATTTAGACGGTAGTCTTTTTTTGAGGTTGTGTGTGTGTTGGGGGAAGAGATGGCGCCAGCTCCGTTGGGATGCTGAAGGGGCTGCCTAACTTATAAAGTTTGAGATTTATTTGATTTCTACGACAAAAAAAAGATTAAAATGCCTCGTTTTACCCACGTCATTTCCCCATCAGAGGACCAGACCGTGCCTATCTTAATGAGCGCTCGCTAGTTTCCTCATTGGACAAGAGGATTCTGGGAAGACAGGGCAGGCCTGCAGATCACAGCTAAACACTTGCCATCTCTGTTTATACTCCCAGATGATGTGTGTGATAAAGAACTGCTTAGAGGATGCTGCTCCAAACAGATATGCCTTTCCTTCCTGTCAAAAGCAAGCATGTGGGAGCGCGCACAGTCACAGTCACCCAAAAGTGCACAGATTTTTGCCCAAATAACTGTAATTCTATTTATGTTAATCGTTCTATTATTCACATTTCAATCTTTGAATATTTCCTACAGAAGAAACAAAGCTTTCTTCGATCTTAGATTAGCGCCTGTGGCGAGCGGAAAGAGGTAATTTCTTTGTACTTATAAAACGATAGTTGCATGATTGACTGTAATTTGTATTGATCTTGGAACAGATAAGTTTTCTTTTATACTTCGTTTTCATGGTGTTAAATGACCGCAGAGCACACTGTATCTGATAGTACCAATTTGCAAATAAAGTGAAGCAACCGTCTGGAAATGTATCATCTGTTGATTAAGCTGACGGACAGCTACAATAATAACACAGTCAAATCATATACTGTACATACTGTATTTACTGTACATATTCAGAGAGAGCTACAGTGTGCTCCTTCAGGCTATGAGGCAAAGCCAGAGGGAAAAAATTAAAATAAAAAAACTCAGTTCCCATTTCCTGCCCTGAACTGCTTGCCAATGAAAAGAGAGACGGTCCAATGAGATTCCATTGTGGACGGGCGACGCGGTTCTACTGAGTCAGGCAGACCGGCAGACGGCGGCCAAATCCTGGGAAACGGATTCATTTGTTCCAGGCTGTCGTAAAACCGTTTATTAATGTTACAGGCGCTATTTTAAGTGAGACTTCAACATTCGGAACTGACATGCAAATATAATAACAGAACACAGTGCAGTAAACTATAATAAAGTAAAACTACTCAGTGGTTTAAGACGCCTGATACGGTAATGGAGAGGTGTTTGTGTTTATTTATTGATGGAATCAATAAGCGTGTGTGAATTTACATCTGCATCTGATTGGTAAAATATATATGTGCATGTAATATTTAATGAATTAAATATCTAATTACTCATATATGGACGGCTGTTTGTGCAAAAATAAAATATACATGAAACAAAATGGAAAAAAACATGGCAATTTCACACACACACTAACCCATAGAAAAATGCACTTCCTATGACACACATGATGACAGTCTCAACAAATATTTGACACACATTTTCTTTCACAGAAAAAAATTAACAGAAAAAAAAATAAATAATAAAAAAAAATAATAATGAGCTAGACAGCGGAACAAAGGCAACTCGGGTACACGGACATCTCGTACTCTCCTTGCCGGCGACCAATTAGGAGCTGTGAAAATGTGGCCAAAGCCAGTGTGAAGTCCTTTTCTGCTGGAGGCGCAACAATGGCCAAATGCACTGAGCTGTATTTTTTGGAATCAAGGCAAGACAATTATTCTAGAAAGTTCTTGTCTGATTCCCACTGGTGCTTCTTTGAGAAATCCTTGTTTGTCTTGAAGGATTCTTGGGATGTCAAATGGAAAAATAATGAGAGGGTTTGTTTGGAACCTCCAGTTCCAAACATGGACATCCATTTTCTCAAGTGATTGTCCTCATTAGGGTGGCAGGTGAGACAGCTTTGGGATGAGAGTTTGGGTGCACCCTAGACTGCTCACCAGCCAATCGCAGGGGCAAGTATTTTGGAAAAAAATGGTCAATTAGTTCATTATTTTAATTAAACATCCCCTAAACGTGGACAAAATTGGAGTTGAACTTTTTTTTTTTTTTTTTTTCAGAAAAATATGCCTCAAACCTTGCCGTTCAAACCATCATAAGGCATGACGTTGGCATAATCTCGTGAGACTTGAGCTTCCCGAGCCAGAAACGCAAGTGCTCGGCTAAATGTCAATGCAAGAATGTTTCCTTCTCTTTGCGCCACTCGAGCATGTAACTGTGATTACTCCCGCACCCCTCTCTTGACACAAAATCCCAGCCATAACAAAAAGAGCTCCGGACTGAAGAGTTAAGGCTGGGATACGTACCGTTTTTCTCTGTCATGCTCCAGCTTGACTCTTAAATCCTGTTGAGAAACAAAACGACAAAAACAGAAGGGAGTTATGGACCTTGAAAGTGATTCACACTTTTACGGCATAAATTTGGAGTGAAATCAGTGTCTGTCCAAATGCACTTAAACTGTTTTTGTTATGGCTTGAGCATGGATGTGAAATCTCTTCTATTCCGGCAATTAACTCGCCTTTTTGAGGGGCTTTAACATTCTAAAAAAAACTCAAAGCTTTCAGTGATTCACAATTTAATGGCAAAGTTGACGTGAGATGAGTTTGCAACTGCACGGATGTCGACATCGCCTTTTTTTTTTGGGGGGGGGGGGCTTGAATGTAATCAAAAACTCACCAAATGCTTCAGTAATTCACAGTTTTATGAGAAGTGAAATCAATTTTAACTGCAGGCAAACTGTTTTGTTAGCGCTTAACCACAGATGTGACTAGCAATGTTAACTTCCAGTATTTTAAGAAATCTACCCATTCTATTGGCAGATAATTTTCCTTAAATAATGTAGTACATTCCTAATTTCATGACTTTTTTTTTTTTTCTTTCTTGTTGAAGACCAATTTTTGCAGTGTGACAGGATGCACCAAAATAAATAAAGAAGCCATTTTGCCTTAAATATGGAATTAGTTTTAGCTAATTTTGTTCAAGTTTTATGATCATTCGTCAAGAAAATGGGGGCTTGTGTGCCCCTGGAAAACAATGTGACCCGGAAACCAGATTCACACATCAACACGAATATTTGGGCGGACATGTATGTTATAACAGAGCACACGAAACCGTCGCAGGGATTCATGCCCAATATTGAAGAGGACGTTGGCCATTTTGGTTTGAAGCATTTTGGGTGAATTCACGATAACCAACTCCTCCTAATGAATGAATTCAGTCAAATAAACCCAAACTGAAATCAGGGATACTAGACAAATGGAAATATTAACTGTGGCAGAAGATGTGGGCATAGACTGTGACAATTCGACATACACCAGGAAATTCAAATAACTTGGCATCAAAGGATTGTAACACCTTTGAAGCCAAGTTTAATTATTTTCATTTATTTCTATGTGGACCAATAAAAAGAAAAAGCCACAGGCCACAAATTTCCCCCGAGCTGGACTTTGGACATCCTCTGGTTTATTTCAGATAACGCCATCATGTGACGTGAGTCCGACAAGGCAGCAGCATGACACAATCGCAGCAGTTCTATTTATAGAAGCGTCACCCGAAGGCGCAGGAATCCAGAGGAGCCTGCAAGTCTGCGTGAGGTCATAGCGCAAGGAGAGCGAGCGGCCGATTGGCTGAGAGGAAAGTGAAGGCCCGCCCCCCGAAACTCTTCTCGCTCACTGTTAGTTTACCATTATAGTTGATCTCTGGCTCCACACTTTCTTTGGAAAGAGTCATTAAATCTAAAAAAAAAAGGTTACTGAGAGCAGCATTTTTAACTATTGCAGTAAAAAAAGCGGACTAACAAATAACTTTTTTTCCCCAATTACAAACATGTCAGCCATGTGTGTGGAATGTTGTTCGTTTCACAATTTGTCCACCATCTTTGTGGAAGGCAGTATTCAGTAGAGTGTCAGCCGTGTTTGTAGAATGTTATTCTTATTGTAGCATTTTAGCCATGTTTGTGGCATGTCAATTTCGGTAGCATGTCTTTGTGAAATGTTTTCAGCAAGCGTGTCAGCCATGTTTGTGGAGTATATCGTTGTAATTTGGTGAGAAGGTAAAAAACTACCACTTAAAGTTTTATCACAGGGTTTCCTGGTTGATTGGACTTGATTACCTGCTTGTACAGCAAGGTTCTGCTCTTGGGCTTGTGGCTGTTGTGCTGAGTGTAACAGCAACCCAGGGCTGCGAGGTCCTTCATGATGGAATTGAGTGCTTCTTCATCATCTAAGAGGGCAAGGAAGCACAACAGGTGAGTTACACGCAGTCGCGACATTGTACTCCAGAGGACATATAAGTTGCTATTACTGAAGAGGGTTCCCCCGCTATATTGCTGGTCACCTATTGCTAGCTGGCATGCAAGATTGCAGATATACTTTTCGATTGCAGATTAAAGCATGTGGTAGGGGTAAAACTATAAGTATAAATTGATATGGTCTCTTAGTATTGTGGATTTTCAACTATAGCAGAGGAGTCTGGAACTTATGAATGGGAGTTCACTGTTTATGCACACACAAACAAACAAAAACCCTGAAGTTTCAGGGCGAGTCATCCAGGTAAGACTTTCCCTCCTTGACATATTTCTGGCATTGAGTAACTTCTGTTTTGGAAGTTTTTATTGTTCATGATGATCGCGTGTCTCGTTCAAAGTCCGCCCTCCCACACAAGACACATACACACAAATACCAACAGCCACTCAGCCACTTTCGAAAAGCTAGTAAACTGATAATTATCATCCATCATGTGTCGGTATTATGATCTGGTTTTGCTCTACAGCTAACCTTCACCTATTTACTTTTGATGAATTCAACTATTTAAATTTTTCTTCTGTGGAACCTGCGCTCAACCATTTGCGTAAAAACTCCACTTCGTGTTTTGTGCGCTCTTTCTGTGACTCCCTAAGATTCCAGAAGGCTTGGCTCAAAAGGAAAGTACTAATTGGTGTTGAGGAAGTATGTTAAAGTGATACATCTCTTGTATAGTAGTTTGTGTTTTTTGGACAATATTTTCTATATTATTATTTTCGCATATTTGTGGATCATTTGGATATTTTCTTTCTGTACTATTTGGAGCATTGCATTTTCATTAAAAAAAAATTCCGATACCTTAGTATTGTATTTTTTGTTTAATATTGTTGTAGTTTTTTTTAACCAAATGTTTTTGTATTATTCCTTTTATATTTTAGTAACTTTTCTCTAATATTTTGTATTATTTTCTCATAGCTTTGTATTTTTGAGTAATATTTTAATTTTTATATTTTAAATAATTTTTTTAATTTAATATTTTGTATTGTTTCCCAATATGTATTTTGTATGTAATGTTTTCATTATTATTTGGACTAATAATTTTTTTATCTCATATTTGGGTAGTTTTATATTATGTATATTTCTTTTGAGTTTTCTGGAATAATTTGAGCATTTTTGCTTTAGCTCTCGTTAGATTACGCAAGTGCCAGTGATGGCAACTGTGATATGAATTTTGATTTCTCTCTCACTAATTTCTTATTCTTCATATTTTTTGGTATAATGTTTTGTACTATTCCTTAATATTTTTTTTTATTTCTGTCTCATTTTTTGACATACAGCCCTAAAAACAACACGTTTTTATCAAAGCATGAGAATTCATTCATTGAACCTTTGTTACCGCTGCAAAAATAGCACACACGTCGAGCCGCACTCTCCCATGTTCACACGCACAAGACTTTAATAGAAGCAATTATGCCAGTGGTGCTCTAATCTTAAGAGGAGCTTTGTTGATGCTCAGACACCAAGCGCACACACTGTACAGTGCAACAGCAACAGCAGGAAAGACGGCATTCTTTCTAATTAGAAGGCCAGACATTCACAACGCATTGGTGGGGCCCTCTAGGAGGTCATGATACACAAAAGGGGGATATCCATGTTCAAATGCAGACAAATGGAGCAGTTGAGTGGATAGAGATACTGGTAAATGTACCGTTTTAATTAATTAATTGTAGTAGCTTTAAAAATGTCTATACGGGTGCCGCACAAACACTGGGCTCAACAATTTCATGTTATTTCCTAAATAACACGATAAAAAGGGTGAAAGCACAGACTTAGGGTGCATGTAATACTGTTTTTAATTGAAAAAAGGATAACATTGTATTTTCTGTCGAAAATATTTTGTTTTCAAAAATGGCTGTAAGATTGTTTTCCATTAATCTTAGGAGTTTTTTTTATTTTTCAGATAAGCAGAAGAAAATGATGGACAGATAGATGGATGGATAGATTTTTACTTTAATATTTTTGTATGTTTTCTCAAATAAACATTTCCAAATAGTTTTATGTAATATTTATCTTATTTTCCCTAATATTTTTGTATTGTTGCCTAGAGTTTTAGGTTATCTCCTAATACATTTGTATTTTTGCCAAGCATTTTTTACATTGTTTAATAAAGTATGTATTTTTGTCATATTTTTAGATTTTCTTTTAATTTATTTTCTGTAATACTTTGAGCATTATTGCTTTGGATCTCATCAGAATGTAAAAGTGTACCTAATGTTTTGACCTGTGCCACGACCATTAGCAAATATCATCAAGATATGAACTCATAACACCGTTTCATCAACAGTACTCGCATATGCCTACTTTAAACACTTACCAAGCATGTTTTCATTGTTTTGAGAGAAACCATGAAATGATAATGTAGTAGGAATTTTCTGCTTATATTGAAAAGAGGCGATTAGCATGTCTTTTTCTTGTTTAAGCATTAGATAGCGATAAGAAAAAGGGATAGCACAAAGACATAGCTGGCATACCTCAGAGGGCCAGTTACATTCTAACTAGTTACAATGTAAGCCAACGGCTCTAGCGGCACGTCTAACTGGAACCATGTCAGGAAGTGAGTCACTATGTCTGTCCTGAATACAAATTACTCCACTTCAGGAAATTAACGATTTATCTTGGTTTTTTTGAGTCACTAAGACATGGATGGGCACTCGGGGAAAATATGTTTCAGATTTTAGATGATCCGTGACTGCTGTCGTGCATTTAAGTCCTTCTTTAACAAGAGAGCGAAGATGTAGACTGCGCCATTAGCTTCTCGCGTTCACCACCAACAGGCTATATGCAGACATGTGCTTGTCAATTGCATTCTGAAAGAACTGTGTTTTATATGTCAGTTATATTTGAACGTGTATTTGAGTGCATCTGAAAGCGTTAAGAGAAGTTAACTGAAGTTAAGAGAGTTTTGTTCTGTTTCTCATTGGCCGCTGTTCATCTCTCTGTGTTGTTACAGCCTGAGAACCGCACACCACACTGTGTGTTCGCAGTCAAGGATACAAAACAAACAACAGAAGCCTGCCTGTGTGCGCTTGTGTGTGTCTACAGAAACACGTTTTAAAGAAACGCACGAGTGATGAAATGGGAGGACAACGTCGTCATTCACAGGGCGACGGTGGGGGGGCCTCGGTTCGGTTTGCTCTTTGCTGTCAACACTTCCGAAAAGAAACGGTATCGCCTTTGGGAAAGTCTGGGAACATCGGGATGTCCTCCCATCAATTCAATCAGAAAATCTTTCGGAATAAGGACGTTCATCCCTCGAGACTTCAAAAAGCAAATCCTTTTGACAAGATAGACCACTGAGTGAAGATGCAGCTACGTTACCTTCTCATGCTAATGTTAATGTTTGTTATTTGAGAAAGTACAACATTAATATCGATGACAACTAGTCCAAATCCCAGGAATCTCAATGGTTTCGAATGACATAACATACCGTCCAGTAACATTTTGTTCAAAAATAATGCACAAACATTTTTATCAAATAGACTTTATTTTGGCGGCACTACTGTTTTATATTCTTGTAAGTCTGGGAAAAATGGATCTATGGCTCTAAGTCCATATCCATACGAAACAGAGCACAGAGTGGAGCTTGAGACTTAGCTTAGCTTAGGTTTTCACTAACCCTTTTTCATAGAATAATGCTTCAATCGCAATGAAATGACTGAACATCGCCCGTAAGAAAAACAACGTAAAATTTAAGTTAGTAAGATTTTGTCCCCCCCCCCCCCCAAAAAAGACTAATAAGTAGGAAAGAGACTAATTTTGGGGGCGGGGTGACTTGAATTTTTTTTTTTTTAAATTCTTTTAGGTTTTCACTAACCCTTTTTCATAGAATAATGCTTCAATCACAATGAAATGACTGAACATCGCCCGTAAGAAAAACAACGTAAAATTTAAGTTAGTAAGATTTTGTCCCCCCCCCCCCAAAAAAAAGACTAATAAGTAGGAAAGAGACTAATTTTGGGGGCGGGGTGACTTGAAATTTTTTTTTTTTTAATTCTTTTATGTTATGAAAATGAGGCAATATCCATACAAGCATGATAGTCCAGTCCTAATTTAATACTGTATCAGGGGTGTCAAACTCCTTTTTGTCAAAGGGCTGTGATGACTGTGAAACTATCACCTCATCATATTATTACACATAGGCAACAAATGAATGAATAATATTAATGAAATCCGAAGTCAAGCAAAATAGTTTGTTCAACTACTGTAAAATTAATTTTAAAAAAGGGGTGTGGTAACAAAAAAGGTCGCAATATCCCACCGTTATTAGAAATTAAGCCAACTTGAAATTTTGGTACAGATTTGAGCAAGAAACAAAGTAGACACACATGATTTGCTTTAACGGGCTACATAAAACAATGTGACAGGCCGGATCTTGCCCCCGAACCTTGAATTTGACACCTGTGCTGTATATGGTGCCTAACGTTTTATACGTTTTACGAGTAAAATATGTTTACAGGTATGAACATCACGTATCGTCTTTGTTGCGTGTTTTCGTTTTGCATATAAATGAGGAGCCGACTCGCCAAGGCTAACCGCCAGCCCAGAGGAACGCTGGGGGGGCGATATCGCTGCCAAGGAACGGCGGTGTCAATGTGACCCGACTGCTCTTTCGATGTACTGTATTGCACATGAATTCTGATGCTGTTTCTCCGGTGTTTGGGTAAAATCTCGACCAGCATTACAGCAAGGAGCTCCCAGCAAGCAACATTATACAATGGAGGTCGATTGCTTAGGCATTGCATCATTGCTCTGCAAGTCATTTTTTCCCAGGCTTCTATCTAGGATAAACTGAAAAAAAAGACCTAATAAAGTATAAGGGACTTTTTCAAACAAACATATTAAAGCTTGTAAAAAAGAAAAATGGGAGTTTGACCAAAATGTGTCCTCACAGGACCTTTTTTTTTTTTTTAATTATTGTGAACAAAGGACGTGGATTTGACTCTTCTGTGACTGATGCTGTCCTCTTGAGTCCATCTGTTTGAAAAAACAATAGACACACTGCAATGTCAGCTTCTCGCGACAATTGGCTATATGCTCCCATTTGCTTTGTCACTTATGATCAAAGGTAGTGTTTTGCATGTGTTATTTTAGTCAACATTTTACCACAACATGCATTTGAGTCAATTTGAAGTAGTTAAGATGGGGACTGAGACGTTAGCTTCTCACGGTAGCGACAGTATATGCTGCCGTATGAGTGTTTGCTTTCATTTCACCTTCAAAGTCGCATGCAAAAACGGCAGCGTAAAGATTTAACAGAGCTGTGACAAGCAAAACTATGTGTGTATGTGTGTGTGTGTATGTGTGCACGCGAGAGTCTGAATAAAGACATTGAGGGGATTTCCTGGTGCCGAGTGACACATCATGGCATAGGCATCCGGCAGGATTAGCAGCCGGAGACAAACTTGTACTAACTTCGTTTCCACACACAAGCTCGCGCACACACACATGCATGCACACACACACACACCTACACACATGCACACACACACACACACCAACTACACGAGGCAACGCACCATCAAAAACGTGGTCCTAGAAAACTTCCAGCTTGCAAAAAACTGACAGTAGCGTGTTTGAGAAGTTAAAGTTTGACTAACAAGAAAGGCTCTGATTTAAAAGAGGATGTGAACATAGTTAATCCTCTATTCATATATTGTCGTGGCAGAGGGGGCTGGGGGGTCAGAACGGGAATTTTCCTCGGGAAATCACATTGACTACCCTTGCTCTTAAACTGACTGACTGACTGACTGACCTGCTAGAATGCTGACAAGAACTAAGAGAAGAGTTTGTATTTATTTTGTACGTACTACAAAGCTACCGAAACTATAGAAATTACTATTGTGTACACATGCTACATGAACATGGACGCACACAATATTGCGGAGCACCCTCACGTCGTGTTGTCAACTGGAACCCTAATCATCACAAACGATGGCGTCTCCGCATAACACAAATTTTCCTTGAATAACACAGAACATGCAGTAAGAGTCAACACTAAGAGACACTGCTCACATGCATCGGTGGGTGCTGCTGTTTTGGTTACCAACAGAGTTCATATGGGGCTCAGCAGTTAACTCATGTGCATGTGTGTGTGTGTGTGTGTGTGTGTGTGTGTGTGTGTGTGTGAACGATAACTGCCTATACTTGGATCGTGTGCAATTATCCAAAACTGGGATAAACAAACAAAAAAGAATTCCAAATATAATGGTTTTTATCAATATTTAGTTTCTTCTCTCTCAATAACAATGCTTCAAAGAAGGATAATTCACAATTATTCCATAGCAAAAACATGTTAAAACTTCGTTAGTGTAAAAATATGTGACATGAACCATTTTCATTGTTGATTACACAAAACGCTTGGCTGGATTTACACTGCATGTTTCACGTGAATAAATGAAACACACACACACACACGCACGCGATCCAGATTGGAATCAGGCCACGTCCTTGAGATTTTTGCATGCATCCTGCTATGATAAACATGTTTACTCAATTTCGTGTTGATTGGTGAAACTGGTGTCAGGGGCTCATTCCCCCCCCCCCCCCCCCCCCCCCCCCCTTTTCTTTCCAGGGACCTTGCACCCCCTTTTTCATAACTAAACCTCCAAATGATAGCCTAAAGTTTTGACACCATGCTCTGTCCACATTAGATAGGATAGTCAGGAGAAGCTTCCCAATTTACCGACGTCCATCTGTCGCGTGTACCTGGTTCTGATTCTGAACTATTTGGGTGAATTACAGGGTAGGAGTTTGCCAAAGCTCTGAAATTCACCCAAACTGGCTGCTTCAAACACAATTAGCCCATTTCTTTTTAATTTTCAGGCATGGGACCTTGAGTTGACATGTACACTAACTTCTGTGGTGGCAGCCAACCTCACAACATCTGGCCATGATCAGTTCATGCTGGTTGCCTCAGTGCAGGTAGGTATCTGTTGTGCAGGTAGGTATCTGTTGTGTTTTGTGCTCGCATTTTCCATTTTTTTTTTTTTTTTGTGCAGTTATTTTGCCAAATGTATTTTTTCCAAGCATGGGTCCTAGGAAAGTGAGAGCGGAGAAGCACCGATGATGTAAATTAATTTAAAGCATGACATCATAGAAAAATGTGAGAGGGAGTATCGCAAAAAAGCCAAAATAGTAACAAGGATTAAGTTCAGCAGAAGTGAAGTGAAGTAGTGAAAAAACATTGCAAAAACTTAATTCTTTACATTTTACTTTATTAAGTTCTTATTGTATGTTTTAATACAGCACAATACTATAGAGTGCTATTTTTCTTATTTAAAATAATTTTGTTTTTTTAGGGGGAGCGGCTAGAATGGATTAATCGCATTTCCATTCATTTCAATGAGAAAAGTTTATTTGAGATACGAATCGCAAGTGTTGGCATTAAATAGAGATTAAATGGGAATTGGGCACTTGGACCTGCAGTGTAAATCCAGCCTTCGAGGAACGCGGCCACTGTGTGATGAAATGCAGAAAACTGACCTTGTAAGTTCCTGGGCTGTCGGGGTCCATTTTGGAGACCGTCATCTGTGGAAACAAGGCAGATCCAAAACATGCTAGGTTTAGTCTGCTTGGACAAAATATATTGATCTGATTATTTCAGTGCTTTATTGTCGAAACAGGTGTCCCCAAACTACGGCCCGCGGGCCGTATAAGGCCTGCCTCCACATTTGGCCCGGCCCTCTGAACAATACCAGAGACGCATTATGATTTTTTTTTTTTTTCCAGTCTGGCCACGCAATCGAGACTAATACACGAATAGAACGTGACATTCTATTCCACCCTTCTGCAATCTGTGCCCCTACCTGAACCCCCCGCCCCAGAAGAAAATCCTAGACTCGCCCCTATTAAATAGAACAGAATAATGCCTTAAAGGTTAGGAAAGAGAAAAATTGATTCAGAATGCTGGGCATTTAACCTGCAGTGGACAAACAATTATTATTATTTGTTCAATGCAAAGAAAAGGCTGTTTGTCTTATCTGTCGAGAGGCGGTATTCAAAGAATACAATCTGGGCCGACACTATGAATCCCGTCACAAAGACAAGTATGATAGCTTGCAAGGCCAAATGCGAGCAAACAAACTCTCAAAGCTAAAAGGTGGCCTGTTAGCTCAGCAGAATACATATGTACGTATTTCCTGACTTTTTTTTCTGTGAAGATCCCGGAAAGGGTTATTAATATTTGGTTATGTGTTGCTTTCTGGAAAACAATAAATGTTTATGTTTAGGCACCCCTGCGATCGTCACACTTTTTCTGTTACAAACTGACCCTGGCCCCCTCCATCAGAGAAGGGAAAGGTTATGTGGCCCTCACAGGAAAAGGTTTGGGGACCCCTGGTCTAAATAGTGGAAATACACCCACACAGTGTATAGTCTTATAAAGTGTATAAAACGGAGGGAACATTTCATAAAAGAATGTCGTAAAACAAAACGGGCCATCTGGAGCTGCCGGTTGTGCACTTTTTTGTGTGTTGTTTTCTTTTCTCCCACCAGAGGAAGTGTGAGGAAGGTGCGCTCCCGCTCGTGCACCACCACTCACCCATGTTTACTGTCATCATCAGGAAGTGGCCCTGTTGAACTCGAGCGCGGAGCTCAACTTCTCTCGGCCGGCAGCGGACACTTCACCCTGCAAAATAGAAACACTTTTTCAGCACACACACACACGCGCATGTAAACGAGAAGTGTGTTTTCGAAGATTGTGAAAACAGGACGCAGGTGGTACTTTCTGCACTTTCCACCAGATTGGCATTTAATCGTTATTTAACCAGGGACGCTCTCCTGAGAGCCACGTATCCTTTTTGACAGCAGAGCTGGTTGCGGAATCCTGTGAATACCCTCAAGTCTTCGTGGTTTCCGAGAGACAGCGGTCTTGCGCCGTCTTTGATATTGTTTCCAAGCCTTTTCCTACCCTCCCTCCCTACGAACACTCCCGCCTAAGGTTGTCACAGTGACATGCACGCATTGCTCCGGTATTCCGAGAGGGATGAAAAACGAACCACTGCAGAAGACAGGTACTGGTGATGACCCAGACAAAAGGTGCGATGATAAGAATCTACCCATTTTCTACAGCGCTTGTCTTCACTACGGTGGTAGATGAGCTGGAGCCTATCCAAGCTGACTTTGGGGTGAGAGGCGAGATACTCCCTAGCATTGTAGCCAGGCAATTGCAGGGCACATACAAAAAAAGTCTAAACACCCGGTAAACAAATGCAAATGTTTTGTTCCATAAAACAAAAAGATCAAGATAGATCATTTTAAAACATTTTCCACAACTAATGTATGTGAGCTATAAACTGCACAACTCAATTCCATTCTTTAAAATCTTTGAGAGGGGAAGTAAAAATAACTCAAATAATGTGATGACACAAGTCTGCATACCTTATAACTGAGATGTGTGAATTAACCAATCACATTTAAAAAATGTGAGTCAGCACGCACCTGCCACTGTAAGTGCCTCTGATTAACCCCAAATGAAGTTCAGATGTTCTAGCAAACAAACATTCATGCCCTCATTCACACCAATTGGCAAATTAGAGTCTTCAATTAACCACACACGCATGTTTTTCGAATGGAGGAGGAAGTTGGGCCAGACCACTGGTCACCAGCCAATTGCATAGCGTATATGATGGTGCGCTAGGAAAAAAAAATATTGACTTTGCATTGTTTCCTTTTTTTTTTAAATGAGAAAAACCTGTATTGCGCTTTTGTTGATGGAAAAAGCGAGGCTCGCTGTCGTAGATAACAGTACGTCTATTGCTATTGGTTATGTCAGGATACAGCTGTGAGTTGGGATACGGTCGCATCTTTAAAGCACACAATAAGGAAAGGCTGTTGTTATTTAGGGTTGTGAAACTGATACTGTACAAATGCCACTATAAAAATCTTACAACCCCATAAAAAAATGTATCTTGTCATGAGTCTTGATCAATAGGTGTCTCGATACTTTCGTCCATGTGATAAAATGAAAAAATTCCAGGGACCAAAAATGTGCCATCTCCATTACAAGCAGTTCAGAAGTAAAGTATAGACAAGATTACTTCTATAGACAGGCAGACAGATATATTGGATGGTGTAATTATCCAAAGAAAGCGTGCAGTGAGACTAATAGCCACCCTCCGCCAGATTGTCTGTCTCTTTTTCCACCAATGTGTGTTTCTATGTCCCCAGTGTGCACGTGTTTTAAAGTTGTGTATTTGTGTGTGTGGAAACAACAACAACAAAACGACCAAACAGCAACATAGTGAAGGGCTGTATGAAAGTGCAAAACATCTGCAACTGGAGCACGATAATCATGGCAGATTAGAATAATAATAGTTATTATATTAGTGGCTCATGTAATATTGTAAATAAGAGAAACGGAGTATATAGTCACACACTTATAACACAGTCATGCAGAAACAAACAATGAGAAACAGTACTTCTTCCACTACTGCTGTAAGTGACTCAGTAAGATGCAGAAATATTGGTGTTTTTCATACAAGTATTTACTCTAATAATGACTTTACTACTGCATTAGCATAAGCTAGTGATAGACTACAGGGCGTTTCGAGTTAGGGGTTATGTCGCCACCGTAGGAATGGAACACCATTGTAAACTGAGGTCCCCCTGTACCATCTTTCGAATGGCAGGTAAAAGCAGTTGCATCATTCAGTCAAATAGCAACATATGGAACTAGTTCGAAACAATATAGCGATTCCTTTTGTCATTCAAAACATGCGTCGTTTCCAATATATTGGATTTTTTTGGGCCTACTGTGTGTTCCATCAGATTGCCCCAATGTCGACCCTAAGCTATTTAAGCCTTTTATTGAGTAACTTTTGTGGTTTGTACAGGGGGTCCTTGGGTTAGTCACGGTCTGACTTGTGTGCAAATTTGGATTGCATAAGCACCAAAGGGACATAAGTCTGTCTTAAATTGAACACCCACTGTAACTAAAATGTCGCGCATTACAATTTCTAAAGAACTTGGACAACACTGACCAATGTCCTTTTTTTTTCCTCGAGTCAGACCTTGATAAACGTGTCAACGGCGCTTCTGACCACACGTGAAAGAGTCATAGTACGGCAGGTGGTCTCGGAACACTGCACGGTCCGCTCTGTTGATGCTAGTCGCACCTGTCCGGTGCCAGCGAGTCACCAGATGGCCCATCTGTTTCTCCACCCCTCCAAACCCATAGCCCAGCATGATGCCAGGCTTGTGGTGCCCACTGATCACCATCCAAATGCCGATCACACTTCTTGGCGAGCCAGTGCTGCTTCTTGGGTGACTACAGGTCGCTCTCGAGGCGGTGAGTCCTCCCAGGGGGTCGGGGGGGTGGGGTGGCACAGCCTCCGTACTCATAAATATTCATGAGGCCCAACCTGTGGCGCAATTTCAAAACATGAAGAAGAGGTCCGGCTTTGATGTCGGACAAAGCCCAAAAACCTCCCGCTCCAGTCGTATTTTTAAGACTCCGATTAAAGGGAAGTCACAGCCCATCCACGCTAACGTCTTTCAGCTACGTTGCGTCACTATCCAAACAGGGGAACTCCCTCCTCTCTCTCTCACTCTCTCTCGCTCTCTCTGGAGACTTGAGAGGTGAAAGGTTTTCTCTGCAGCTGCTTTGCGGTGTGAACGGCATGATCTCACGTCTGACATCATCCTCGCGGAGTCCCAAAGAAATTAGATCGACTTCGGACGGATATGTGGGGATCCCTCTAATGTACACAATGCTGCAAAAGAAACCAGAACAGATCTGCAAAAACACTACTCCGAAAAAGAGGTTAATTCAGCTTTCAGGTGAAATTTCAGGATTCGTCTAAAATGCATTATAACGTTTAAAGGTAAACTTAACTTTTGCTAAACATTTGAATGTGAATCTCTAATTATTGAATGTTTCAGTACGTTTTGCACAATGTGCTGTTCTTGAAATAGAAGCTGAATGGCAAAATTCACAACAGGTGTTTTTGTTGTTGTTTTTGTCTTTTTATTTCCAAAGACACTTGTATGTCTTTCTGTGACTCTGAGTCTGTCTCTCTCTGTTGCAACCTGCTGATGACACTGTGAGCTCAGTGGTCCCTTTGAGAACATCTTGTTTGAAGCCCCGCAATTGCAAGGTACTGTTGATCAATTGTGAGGTTTCATGGTGTCAAATTTGAACAGCATGATGAAGAGGACTGTACAAACACCAATTCTAATTAAACAAGGACATATTGGTTGATTCATGGATCAAACAAATTTTGCCATTCAGCTCCTTGTTAGGGAACAAAAAGCAAAAACTACTCAAACACGGAACAGTTGGATATGTGCACTTAAAAATTTAGAGAAGCTCAATTTAAGTTCACCTGTAAAGGTTATAACACATTTTAGATTCCTCCAGAAAATTCACCCGAAAACCCAAAAAATTCCTAACTTTTTGAGAATGGTGTATTTACCTTTCTGGTATTAGTTTGTCTGTTGGAGTATTAGCAAGATTACACAGTCTTTTTTATTTTTTATTTAAACAAACCTTAAGCGAGATACAATTCCAATTAAGGCTGCAAACAGCATTGAACCGGAACCTCACACCCTCCAAATGATCAACAAACTTTGATGGTATGCTCCACATCGGCAAAAAAAGTCATCAACCTGTCTAGGTTACCTACTTCCAATTGGGACTCATTCACACTGACTTCGGGAAACATAACAATGATCCCTGCCAACCTTTTTAATGTCAGCTGCCATTCAGCTAGATCTGCTTTTCCTCACTGAACACACAGAGACTCTCTTCCCTGAAAAAGTCACTCAGGGTTCTCCATCAAAATTCTGGCTGTGCCGTTTTGAATGACTGGAAGTGTCTTCGACAGCTTTCACAATAATCCTCAGCCGGGAGTTCTACAAAGAGAAGCGAGGTTTTGCGTAATCCTGCTGACGGAAAAGAGTGCAGACTTCTGCCAAAAAACATCCCCCAACGCTATAAGGATTTTCCACAAAAACAGTTTGTTTTGGCCCCACCACATTGCAGCGAAATTTGGCTGCAAAACGCCAGTTAATCTGATGCTGGACACAAAATTAAAATGGGAATGTCCACTTCTAATAACACAACCCTGCACGTAGCCAGGTGAAAAACGGCCTCTGACTGCACTTGACAACAGTTGCACAAACAAACAAATCAACAGGGAGCAACTATCATCAAGACTCCTGAAGGGGTTCCTGCAGGCGATGATGCACTCATCATGAGTTATGGATGTTTAAATTGTGTGGCTGTGAATAGCTGTTAAAGGAGCAGCTGTAGAGAAAATGCACAACGACTTGTCGCGATTGCCTGTTGCCTTTCAACAATCTGGATTGACTGTACACCATCGACTGCAAAAATCTGTTGCAGGCATGGGGGAACGGTCACGGAATGACGTGTCTTTAGTCAGATAATACATGATATGCTCCTTACGGATATGCCTCATTAAACTCAGGAATAAGGAGTTCCATGTCCTTCTCCTTGAATCGTGCCCGGTGAAGATGAATGCCACTGGAATGGTCACGGAAACACGACTCTTTATTCAAGAGAGTGCATGATATGTTGCTCACGACTGTCCGACACCAAACTCAGGAATAAGGAGGAGGAAGAATATTTTGAATCCCAACTGTGCAAAAACCGGCAGACAAATCACAAGATCAAACTGTGCTGGCGCTGTGATAGTGATGGAAACACGTTTTAGTCAAGACAATGCATTATATACTGCTTGCAACTATATCTGCAGAAAAATCACGGTTCTCTGCTGGTGTCACGTGATGAAACTGTGCACGGTGAGTTATGAATGTCACTGGAACGATTACAGAAACGCGCCTCTTTATTCAAGAGAGTGCATGATATGCCGCTATCTTTCGCCAAATTCAGGAACAGGGGGAATACATTAGGACCATAATTTGCAAAAATCTACAGACAAGTGGTTGCTGGCATCACAAGATCGAACTGTGCTGTCACTGTAAACATCACAGAAACCCACCTCTTCAAGACAGTGCATGACATGCTGGTTGCAGTAATGAAACGACAGTGGAGCCCGAAAATTTGCAAAATCTGTAGACCAAAAGATGTTCTACAATGAAGTCACATTCTCACTCTGAAAAGTAAAGATGACAGATGAAGATATGCTGCTTTCGGCTTTCTCTTGCCAAATTATGGAATAAGGGGAAGATTTGATTTGAAACCTGCAAAATCATAAATAGTTGCTGCCATCCCTCCCATAGTCTGGAATGGTGATGCAAACACACCTCTTGAGTCAAGACAGTGCATGATATGCTGCTTGCGGCAATATTTGCGTCACAGGATGGAATTTTGGACAGTGAGGATAAATGTCATTGGAAAAGTCAGAGAGACATGCCTCTTTTGAGATAGTACATGACACGTTGCTTTGGACTATCCCGCGCAAAACTAAGGAATAAGGGGGAGAGATACATTGCAACCAAAATTTGCAAAAATCTGCAGACAAATAGTCGCTGCCATCACAAGATTTGATAGTGTTGTCACTGGAATACTGATGGAAACATGTTTCTTTAGTCAAGATAGCACAGAATATGTTGCTTGGTCTCATCATGACAAGAGGTGAACAGCATGATGAAGAGGACTGTTTAAATACCGATTCTAAGACTGTGACCATAAAGAGGTCTTCATGTGCTCACACTGTGGACGCAAGCAAGTCATGGCGGGGTGTTAAATGTGGTTTCCAAAATAAAAACCATCAACAGCGGATGAAGTCATCGAGGGGACGGTGGCCACAACCCCCGGCGGACGAGGAGTTGCAACAGGGGCCAGGAAGCGGAGGAGTGATTATTTAGCGAGACAGTTCGGTGACTGGCTCCTTTAAGAAAAACAAAATGTCAGTGGTGGGGGTGTCCCGTCCGTCCGTTAGTGCGTCCGTCTGTCCGTCCGTCCACTGAGCGACGGCCAAGACGGTGCTGCGCTGTGGTCGCCCTGCATGAGTCACCAGCTGGCAAGTTCTGGGAAGGGAGGCGCACCAGGCTTCGAGGTGTGCGGATGAGAGAATGTCACCCTGCAGGAGGCCTTGTCAGACACGAACTCGACTCCCCTGTAGAATGTCTTCTGGAAACTTACAACTGTCCCTCAGTTGACAATTCTAATCAGAGCTGTGAAGAGCAATGAACAGGCCCTTGTGTCCTCTTTTCCATGGTTAATCCTCCAAATGATCATCAAACTTTGACACCATGCTCTGCCCACCTTAGCTGGCATAGTCAAAGAGGCTTTGCAATTTTGCATCACTATCTAAGATATTAGTGTTCTATTGATGACCCCAGCAATTGATCGAGTAATCGCATACAAATTTATTTTACATTAATAAACAAAAAGATGCAAGTGAGGTGCAGTTATTTTTGTCTACTAGGGGTTGCCACTCGCCATCCTCACGTTCTACAGTAGACTAACTTTTCAGTGTGTGAATGGCTTTAAAAGATGGGGCATGGCCTGGTGAGTGCCGTGGGCGTCAGCGAATGAGAGTGTAGAGTTGGCTGACTGTTAAATGCCTAACCCATTAGCCATTCTGTGTGTTGAGTGACTCTGCGTGAGTTGTGGCCATCAGCAGTTTGTGTATGAATGTGCTTATTATGTGTTTGCTTTTTTCACAATTTGTTCAATAAAGAAAGTGCACCAGCACCTGTGTCCTTGACTACTTGCGAGGGCATTACAATACGTTCTAAGTAGTGATGCTCGGCTACATTAAATTAGCTAACATTTATGTCTTACCTTGATGATCATAGAGGTGCTATTGTGGTACACATTACCCCTTATTTTCCCTGTTAAGTGAAATTCTGAAAGTCTTTTTCTGACTGCAGTGGTGCATGAGTCTGCAGTAACATTAGTCCGTGTGGGAAAATGATAGCTACGAAGCTTCGAGGCAGAGATTTTGCGTCGACCTTTTTTAGTAATCAAATTAATCAAGTTATTTGATTCATCGTCGCAGCCCTAAAAGATACCTTCTGATTGGTGCTCATTTGGACAAATACCCTGGTAGGAGTTTGCCCCAGACCTAAAATTTGCCCAAAATGGTTGACAGGTTGATAGAAATGTCCACCAAATTTTGTGTCAACAACTCTTTTTCTAACTCCAAGGGTGCCTCAGAGTGCATTATGACCCCTTAAATACACTAAGATACACACACTTGCACAAATGTTATTTTAAAGTTTAATTATTGGTAATGCTGTGATCCCCAAAAAGACGATTCATTTAATGGGCCTTCGCACCGCCCGCTGCTCTGATGCATAAGAATGAAAATGAATAAAGGCGAGGTCGTTTACCAATAAATCATGAAATATTGTAAACGGTCAGTACTACCATTTTAAATTGAAATTATTGTTAATACCGAATTTTGCATAAAGGTTGTGTAAACGTCTCTGTAGCTCGTCTTTGTATTCTATGGTGAAGCATTTCTTATGTATGCGCCTTACAAAGACACTAAAATCCACCCACACACTTACATATTCATGTGAACTACTACACTGCCAAAGGACCCTGGACAAAAAAATATTGGCCTGTACTCAAAAGTCCACAAAGTTTAGTGGAAAACCATCAAGTATATTATCCCGCAATCTAACAAATGAACATTGAAAACACAACGTCCTTGGGAGAGGCGAAAAGACCACAACATGATAAAGTACAGAAGACAATAAAATTACAAATTGAAGTGACAACTTTTTGGCAGGGTGGTAAATACACCAATAACTCATAAGGCTACAGAAATGAGACTACAGTGGAAAAGGATCCACCTCTGACTAAATGGCGGCTCTATTAGCTAGCTAGATCTCTCGGCCATTACTGTCGGCCACACAACACGAACTAAAAATAGCCGATTCTCGCCCAGAGTCGACAGCATCGCCGCCGGTTGGATCGGGGAGAATTGTATTCTCACCCCGAGAGGGATCTGGAGTTAAGCCGTCATCTCCATTATGTGCTGACAATTCATTCGCGGTGAGACAGAATGTCAAACAGCTGTGGTCCAGCAACAGGAGAGAGAGAGCGAGAGAGAGAGCGTGTTTGTTTTACCGTCAAGCAGTTTGGGGCTTAGGGCTCTTGGTAGTCAAGAGTTTTCCATTTCAGCAGTGAAAAAAAGAAAAGAAAAACAGCGTTAAAAATGCATCAAGATTTGTTAAAAAAACAAAACAAAAAAAACTTCCATCTCACTTATTGTTTGTTATGCTTAAACTGCTGCTGGCATCAAAAGATCAAACTGTGTTGTCTCTGGAATGGACATACAAACACACTTCATTATTCAAGACAGTGCATGAGATGCTACTGGAAAAGGTGAGAAAAAAGAAGCACGACATTAGCATCTCACTAACCAAATGTGGATGGCGAGCGACGACATACGACAAAGGACTGGTTGCAGAAATACACTTATTTATTCAAGAACGTGTATGATATGCTGCTATGTCTCACTAAACACCGAAGAGGTAAAAAAAGAAAAGGACCAAAACAAAAAAAAACAAAAAAAAGATGATGAATAGAAGCGCTATTCTAAGGTCATATTTCCAAACTGTGGCTGATGAAGATGAATGTAAGTGATTGGTTACGGAAAGACAGTGGATGTATCGCTATGCTTAACTGAATTCTGGAAAAAGTACAAAAAATAGGAAAATAGAAGCACTATACTAGCATTTCATTACTGAACTGTGGGAACGGTTACAGAAATACGGCTCTTTGTTCAGGACAGTGCATGATATGCTGCTTGCGGCTGTCAATTGTTGAATTCAGGAATAAAGAGAAAAGAGCTCATTGAGTTCATCTTGCAATTTAAAATGAGTCTAATGTCATATTTTTTTTCCCACTAGAAGATGCTTGCATGTGTTGTCGTAGACAACGCTCCCTCTCGAAGAAGAAAAAAAGTCAGGATAATGCACTTGGACTTGCAGGGTGAATCCAGCCTTTTAATTATCCCTAAAAATCCTAGATGAAAAACAAGGATGCCCCGAGCGAGACTTGTCCAAAGTTGGCGTGCAAGTGTGTGTTGTCTATCCACCCGCCCTCACGGTAGACAGCATTGTCTTTACGCTCAAACAAGCCATTGCAGACACAGCTCAATCGGGACAACTTCCTCTCCATAGGGTCGGGCAGAGGCAGGGGGATGCGGGGGTTCAACCTCTGAACTCTCACAGATAAGGACGGGCGACCTCGGCTGGGCCCTGAAAGGGTTCAGTCGCCGTCGGGCTAAAGTTAAAAACCGGTCTGCGCGTTTGTGTTTCCTGTCTTGATTCAGTTTGGTGCGTCACAACAAAGCCGTCTTCCTCCGTATACATTGTGCAACTAAGCTCCATTCTATAGAGTCTGTCTATGAGGCGATATAGCGTGAACGCATCCCACCCACAAAGCAAACTTGCTTCAGCTTTGTACTGTAACCACGCAACGTCTAAAACCAGGCCTTTTGACGCAACATGCAGGGTCCTGTGAGTCACCGTAACCTTTGACAGCAGCAGTAAGCGTCTTGACAAGTAGCCCATTTCTGTGGCTCTACGATGCCAGAACTTCACTTAAAGGGCACAGACTTTTGAAAATTTACTTTTTAAATGATTTGTATACAAATAATCACAAACAAGTGTGAAATTAAACAACCAACTAACTCTTTTTTTTTTAGCTATTTCTGAATATGCGTCTGAGAGTGAGCCGTTCTACCCCACTATGACATAAGTGGCGCTAACTTACATATTAAGCATCCCCCATACCAAGTTTTTCACCCGTGACTTGACAGCTAGGCTCCAGGGCCACTTCCAAGTGACAGCCGGACTACACTGTCTGAAATACTGTGATGCAAAAACACTCACATCCCCCACGGGTGCACCACCCCATGCTATCACATCAAAATCAAAAGGAAAACAGACCTGCGTTGAGTTTTGCCGGTTGTACTGACAGCATTAGTTTCTGATAAGCGGCACTTACTCAATTGCTCTGTGAATTTGTAGACGCAGTGGCGGTATATTATTGTTCCGTGAAGTGTCCATGCGCCACACCCATATAGTGTAGTATATAAACCACTGCCTCCAAAAGTTGAATTTCTTTTGCTATCTTGACAGGCACTCATTTTCCCCCCTCCATACTGCCCAAGTCGAAGCTAGCACTAGACAAGCATCAAGACGATAAAAAACACTGGAATCATCCGGTTGATATACTAACTTCAAGTAACAAAATGTATAAATTATTACTTCAGTACTTTTTATGTATAGTATGGTTTATCTGTGTGTTATTTGGCCATGTTACAATACTCTAATAATCAGCTATACTAATTGCAGTGTATACAACAGCTACAGATATGAGTAACTAGCAAACTCTTCACTTTAGCTGCTGCGATGGACAAAACCGGTGACTCATTCGCATCTCTAGTGGTAAAGAGTGGTACTACAAGACCAGACAATAGCAGATGTTTGCAAATGTCATTTTCATTAAGCAAAAATAGTCCGTCTGTTCTGTTGAGAGGATGAAATTCCAAGAATTTGGACAATTTCGAGTTCACCAATGTCTCTAAACGTTTTAAGTTTAACAATTCCTCCAAACGATTAATCAATTATCAAAATATTTTTGATAATCGATTAATTGTTCCAACACTAACAGCGACACAAATTAGCATTTAGATAGCTCTTGTTCTTCGTCACTCTTGGTTTAGCTGAGAATATCAATGACTTGTTAGCGCCTCTAGTGGTAAAGAGTGGTGTTACAAGAAGTAAACGCCTGCCGCTAGTCAGTTAGCATGGCAACGTCCATATCTAGTTATAAACTACATAAAATGCATTTGTATTGTCAGTAATACAACACAAAAATTACCATTTAGCTAGCGCTTTATCTTCTTCACGCTCTAGTTTTGACTGACCGAACACAACACCACGGTCTCATTGGCATCTCTTTGCGATACACATGTTTGCATGTTTTGATATTTTTACATTTTTATGACACCAGCCACACAATTTAGCCTCTAGCTACCGTTTGTTTTTCTTATGCCTCTTATTTTCGCAGAGCGCTGATGAGCATCGCTTGTGGTAAAGGGTGGTACTGCAAGGCCGGAACAGCAGCTGCTTGCCATTTAGCATTCCAACTTCAAAAATACAATGTATGAATAATTAAAAATGTCAAAATTTTACGTGTGTGTGTGTTTGTACACATTTTTTTTAAACTAAAGAGCTACCACTTAAGCTAACCTTAGCCGCGTAAAAGGATGTCAGTCGTATGTAAACAACAGCATGATGGACACTTGACAATATTTTGTGCAAGAGTGTAAAATCAAATCAATTGCAAAGTTGTCAGGTTGCAACATAGTGTAGAATGCAATCAAGTTGTCATGGCAGCAAGTTTACTGCAACAGTAAGTGAACTAAACAGGAAATAACAGTGTGTAACTAAGTGGGCATTTCTTACCTTGTTACCTCAGCGTCTCCATGCTTCTAATGTGCCTTGCAGGACGAGTGGAGAAGAGGGGAAGGGGATCCCAGATTTGATAAAATAATCAATTAAAAAGAGAGAGAGAGAGAAAAGACTCCGAACTGTTGCTGAGCAAATCTTGCACCAAAAAGGAGAAAATAAAACAGCACGTTGACATCCGGAAAACGACGAACTGGAATGAAAAACGAAGGAACATCCAGAGCAGAGACATGGTGGTTTCCAGATCCGGGAATGTTGCCGTTTCTCCGAGGAAAACTTTTTCTATCCGTCGCGCTAACCTCCGCGAAGACTGCACAAGCAAAGCCACGGCGGCGGCGAAGGGGACGCGCCTCTGACGTCACAACTGCGTCACGCCCAGGAAGCGGTGACGCTCTTCGTTGGCGCGTTTCCAAACCAGCAGCGGAGAAAAGTGGCTGACGCTGCCCCCTAGCAGACAAGCGACGCAACTACAACATCAGGAACAATTGATTAACAAAGACAGAATCTGACTGTACAAAATGATGTTCCATCCATCCATCCATCCATCCATTTTCCATATCGCTTATCCTCACTAGGATCACGGGCGTGCTGGAGCCTATCCGAGCTAACTCTGGGCGAGAGTCGGGTGCACCCTGTCTTCAATCAACCTACCACGCATGTTTTTGGGATGTGGGAGGAAACCGCAGTACCCGGAGAAAACCCACGCAAGCACAGGGAGAACATGCAAACTCCACACTGTGAGGCAGATGTGCTAACCAGTAGGCCAACATGCCGCCGTTTTGTAAATTATTAAATGATTTTTTTGAATGGTTTTTTTTCTGTTTTACACCAAAATCGGTTGGAACGTATGCCTCAAAAGCTTCACCTCAATGGCTTCATTCATGTTTAGCTTTTTCTTTGGCTTTTTTTTGGGGGGGGGGGGGGGGGGGTGATGCAACCACATAAAAGTGCCAGTGATGGCAAGAGGGGGTCAAGTGCGATGATAACCATAGTGCATAATGGTACAGTCGATATAAGAAGTCTACACATCCCTGTTCACATGCCAAGAAAAATGAGACCAAGATAAACCCATTTCAAAACTTTTCCCACTTTTATTAATATGACCTATAACCTGTACAACTCAATTTAATCTTTCTTAATCGTTGCAAGGGGGTAAAGTAAAAATAAACAACTGAAATATTTTGACTGCACAAGTGTGCACACCCTAAGTTAAAATCAGAATCAGAATCAGAATCAGAATTAACTGATCACATTCAGACAAGTTGCATGGGACTCAGCACACACGGGCCACCATTTAAAGGAGTAATGATTAACCCCAAATGAATTTCAGATGTTCTAGAAGGCTTTTCCTGACTTCTTTTGCTTTCGATTAGAAGCCTGAAGGTTTTGTGCTAACACTAGGTGCTATTTTGAACTGTTCAAAATTCCTTCCACCTTGCCTAAGGCCCCAGTTCAATCTTATTTAATCCCAGATACATTTCAGATGTTCTAGTAGGCTTTTCCTGACTTTTTGTGGGGGGGAGAGGGTTTTTTTCAATGTATTTTTTGTCCAATGAAAACAAGTTCGAAGTATTTAGCCTTGTAGGTAGGTAGGTAACATTGTCATGTGATCTTTACACGCAAGTCACTTTTGCAAAGTCATTTTCCCCAGAAGCCAGTCATAAGGGTGCACTGATGGTGGTTTGTTTGAACTGTTTTACTGGATTCCCCTCCGAATGAGTCAACTTCTGCCTGACACTAAAGTGGGAACGTTGCCCGGAAGGGCGGGCAACAAGGTGTCAGTGGGGGAGAAACAAAATAGGATTGTGCATGTTTCCTTGGAATGCTCCGAAAGCACATAACGAGGGGCAGCGGTTGATTACATAGCAGAGGACAATAATGACAAAGACTCCATTGACCTTCACATTGGGTTGCACACAGCAGTGTTTCATTGTGATCAAGCATGCCCTTTCTGTGTGTGTGTGTCAGACTGCAAGAGTGCAAAGAATATCAATTGGATATTTGCAACTCTCAGTGGATTTTTGAGGGTGCTTTTTTTTTTAATGCTGCTAATCTGTGTGGCACATGAACCGCCATCATGTTACCGTTCTTTTTATTGGAGAGCAAGTCAGGTAAGTCCAGAAGAATGGAGCTGGTTTGACAAGTATTCATTATGAAACATCTCTTTCACATTGATGTTTGCAGAGATTAGATGCACCTTTTGTGTTGCATATTTACTATGATTCCTCCAACCAGGCTTCATTTCCATCACATTATTCCAAAAATGTTTCCCCAGATGAAATAATGTAAAGTTAGTTAAACATGACACAAAACCTTTGTTACCCGTAAAGTCCCTGTTTTAAAGTAACATTTTAACATTTCTGTCAATTGTACAAAACAACTGTAATGAAGTAAAATTACACACATTGTTGTTTTATAACATATTCATTTTTGTATGTATTATAACATTTTAATATTTTTCATAATAACATTTAAGGAATATGTTTTTATTATTTTTGGGAAATAAGTTTTAGAAAATTACTTTTAACATTTTAGAATATATATTTTTGAAAATATATTTTTAATAATTTGGGAAGTATATTTTTGGATATATAGTTTTATTAAGTTTTGAAATATATTTTTGTAAATATGTTTTTAATAAATTGGCAAGTACACACACACACATTATAGATAGATAGATAGATAGATAGATAGATAGATAGATAGATAGATAGATAGATAGATAGATAGATTTTTTTTAATATTTTTGGAAATACATTAATATATTTCCAAAAAGATTTAGAATACTTTTGGAAATATTTTGGGAATTATATGTTCTTTAATATGTTGTTCTTGTGTTTGTTGTTGTGGTTGTTCTTGTTGTTGGTGGTGGTGGTGTTGTCAACCTTTCTGTCAGGTGACGTTTCTTACTTACATGAGTGCTTTGTTTCAGATGACTGCTCATAAAATTAAAAAAAATACAAGCCTCATTTAATAAAAAAGACATAGGCTAGTAGAAGTGGATGGTGGATTGTCCAGAATGCATGAATTGAGACTGCTATTACAAACAAATGAATCGTTAAGAAAAAATACCATTTACAAATACATCTGGCGTGATCCTGTTCCTTGAAGCTGCAGGAGGAGTGGACTCCTTTCCAGTATAGAGGTAATCACCACTGTGGACTTGTAGTGCTTCACCTCACTGCAAAACATAACACACACACAAATGTGTCGAATGAAGTCCGAAATAAAGTGGTCTGATAATGTCACGCCGCGCTACCTGGCAGTGAAGCTGATCTCTAGGCGTTGGCAGTGGTCGCCCGTGGATTGGTGGTCCTTGGAGCGGAGGAGCCCGAAGGAGGGCGTCACGCTGAAGACGTGGGAGTTGTCTTCGGTCGACTCTGTGGGACACCAAGGAAGACAAACGGGGCTACAGAGGTGAGTGCGAGCGTGAACATGGGAAACTATAGTACAGGGAAAAAAAATATTGGGACACCGGGTCAAAGTGAATTAATTTGTTGCAGGCTCAAATTACCAGCATAAAACATTTACTAACTGTGCAGGAATTATTTAAGTGACATTTTAAGAAGAAGTCAAATAAAAAAAAGCTAAACGATAAATAATAAAATTGCAATAAAGTCAAATTACTCATCCTATGAACACCTGACAGGAAAAGAAAACTAAAGTACAAGAAAAAGCAGCAGGTGGTGGAATAAAAAGTTTCTCGATTTAAAACCTTAAATAGTTGCATTGCACTGACATAATGAAATCCTCAATATTCTTCATGGCGTGTACCTATGTGCAATGACCAGTGGGTTTGGGAGCCGAGGCTGTACAGCTTGACTTCTTTCGCCTGCGTCTGGCCCAAGTAGCACAGGCCGAAATTGATGTGGTCGGTGGACAGGCACAGCGACGTCAGCTTCAAGTGCGCGTAGAGTGGCACCATCTGAAATGGGAGGGTGATATTCACAGGATCAACTTCCCGAGGGGGAATTTTTTTTACTTTTGAGCCAGTTCCATCCTGACCTGCAGGCTGTTGTTGCTGTAGTGAATGAGGAGATCTTGGTGGATCCTCAGCTGCTTGTATCCGCTGTCACTGGGGACAAGCGTCACACCATCCGTTGGATGCTCAGTGTACTCCAAAAGTGACGGTGAGCAACAGAAGGCGACCCTCACCTGGACATTAATATATTTTTGAAAAATCTATTTAATTTGATGTACTTAGTGCCAATTCACAACATTGTGTTATCTCAAGGCACTTTATATTTGGAGAAGGTCTGGTAGCACGCTCCTCACACATTAGGAAACCAACAGAACTCTGCATGAGCAAGCACGAGGAAACGGAGGCAAAGGAAAACGCCTTCTAAGGAAGCAACCTCAAATAGACTAGAGACTCAGGGCCCTATTTCCATGACTGGCGTAAATCCAGCACGGCGGGCACCATAACGGCGGGTGACTGAGTTTTGGTAATTTTGCAGACAAGTGCAAGATGGCGTATTTAAAAGAGGAGCGTTTGCACCACTGTGGGAGTGAACACAACCAATTTCAATCATGTCCAATCAAAGCGGCGACTCTCATTCCCTTTAAATATTGCGCAATGACAGTCTCGCATGGAGACGTCACTCTGCGGAAGAGCACAATGCATAATCGCAGCGATCCGTGCATGAATGGAGCATTGTCACTGCTCTTGGCCGGTGTGGCAACAGACAATGTGAACGGGTACCCTTATTAAATACAGAATGAGCTGGTAATAACCGCTGGCCACTTACATTTGTCCGCTCACTTCATGTATCTATCCACACCCCCAATCTTTCATGTCCCATCATTGCGCCAGTGGGATGAAAATATAATAATAATTATTATTATGATTATTATAATGTGTTAAAGGAATTTATTTTTACAAATTAGTGTGAACAATGGATGTCGGCGAAGACACGCTTTGAACGACCAACATATTTCCCCCCCCCCCCAAAAAAAATCATCTTGAGCAATAAACTAGAATTGTTCACTCAGCCCCGAGTGGTATGTGTCGGTTTTACCAGTATGCTATTTTGGGAATGCAGAATCAGCGCGTGAGGGTCGGCGGCCGACGATCTGCTGGAGGCGCTGGACCCGGCTCGAGGCGGCACCTTGAGCACTGAAAATGGCGGCTGAGTCCTGAGTCTAAAGCGCAGCGGCATCTCAGTGGTGTTTTTTAGCAGGAAGCTCTGCACGTTGTCAAATTCCTCCAAATACACCTGCGAAATGTTATGAATACAGTAACTTGACGGCTCATCGGTCGTGTTTGTATTTACGGCGGACTGACCTTATCTTCCTCTATCCTCAGTAAATCGCCGGCCGAGGTATGAAATTCCACCACCTTGTTGTCGTCTTCCATCTGCACTAAAAGCCTGTAGCCCAGATAAATACAATTCAGTCACTTTCTAGGGAAGCACACTTTCCGAGTATGGGCATATTCCCATTGCTTACACCGCAGGCTTGACCACCGCGAGGAGTTCCACTCTAATGGGCTCCAGATCCAAACCCTGGACCCTTGCCACCTTACCCAGGACACAAACGGCCACCTGGAACAAAAATAACTAAGATAAAGGTGAGTTCAACCCATTCGTTAGCAAATCTTGTGAGACTTCAGCTCTAAAGGATAAACTCCAAAATTGTGTTTAGCTTTTTCTTTGGATTTTTGTGCGATGCCACTGGAGAAGGGTACCACTGAAGGCAAAGAGAAAATGTGCAATGATAAGGCTCCATCCATCCAGCCTTTAACAACAACCCTTTTATAAAAAAAAACTTTGTTCTCTAATTATAACCATAATGACCAACATTGAAATACAGTAAGGTAAATGGCTAATCAAAAACGAGGTGGTGGTTTTATTCCTACAAAGTACACCTGTATTTATTATTGTAAGCCACTGTAACATCATACAAATAATGAGTCAATTAAAATGTATTGCACATAAAAGTTAACTGATTATTCTACTTAAATAATTGTTTAAAAACAAACTTGTTTTTAAAGATTAAATACATATGTAATGTACTGTACTTAAAAGTTAAATACAACTTAAGCGTGAGGGGCTCAAATCTCAGCTTTGCCATTACCAGTATTCTTTTGTGGTTCACAAAACGTCTAATAAAAAACAAAAAATAAAGCCCTGAAGAGGTATGCAGACAGGAAATTTAATAAAAACAGAAAAACCCACACCAATGAAGACAGGATATTTAATACAGGTCAATGAAAACTGAGAATAAGGTATCATCATATGGGCAGAGTTTTTCGATATAGCTTTTGTATTGGCTCTCATTTAATTGTGTTGAGCGTGTTACCTCAGAGTCCAGACTAATGAAGCCCAGAGCCAAGCCCATGCATTTTGACTCGCAAGATGTTGCAGACAGGGCGAGTGGGGTGAAAGACACATGTACGGTGCTGCTGCCTTGAGCCGGAATCACCTGGGAGGCACAAATTACACTATCGATTCCAACTAATACTCGCCAAGTGGCTTAAACTGTCGTGTGCGTACAATTTGTTGCGGTGTGACGCAGTAGGGCTCATTTGACTTGTCTCCCACATGGGGTCGAATGTGGACAGACAGCATTTTTCTCTTTGCAGGACAAAGTCTGTTGTTGTCGTCCTTGGTTGTGCAGTCTTCTCTCTCCATGGCCTGAAATCACAAGTTGAGGGAGAAAAGTGAGAAATTATTTATTGCAATGGAGGTCTCTTTTAGGGGAAGTTACAAAAACAGATGCCATTGCACTTATAAAATATATTTTCGATGTAATTATGACAACAAATAAACTTTTGTTTTAGTGCAAGTATTTAGAAAGCAGACCATGTTCCTCTGTCTCTCTGATATTGTATTATCACTTTGATGTGAACAAGGCAAGATGTCTGTGGTTGGGGGGCAGCAGTTGGATGAGGCAGATAACTGCCTGTTCATATCTATATAGATATGACCTCCCCTAAGGAGAAATATGCACTTCGTAGCGGAGCCGTTTGGCTTTATTTGAACTGTCTCCTCACATGCAATTTTTTAGTAAATTGCATCTCTCATTATTGTCAAAGCGTTTAAAAGGTTAACATTTTTCTCTTGACAGGGCACATATTAGGGAAAATCCTTTTATCATAAAACCCATTATGTGTGGGGAAAAGTAAATCTTTTGTTAGCCTCCTATTTCTGAAAAGGTTGCCCCACTGGGATTTAAGTGGAGCTCCTTTACATAATACCGCCTCCAAATTGAGTTTCTCCACCCATGATGGGATCAGCTAGGCTGGGCAAAGATCCAGCGGCACATTAAACTGATGACACTGTCTGAAACATGATCATGGAGACAGAGGCACAGTCATGCAGAAACACCCACACCCCCATTAAGTCCAAATGTTCAGTTATTGTATGTCATTTAAGTGCCTGGTAGTGTTTATGCTCACATTGGAACTGTGGAGAGAAGCCTCCGACCCTAACCCCTGAGGCCTTTTCCAGGCAGCCTCTCCGTTGGAAAGCGTCGACGCTCCCCTCGGGTTGCCGTTAGCATCCTTGAGCGGGAAGCTTTCCCCGTACGACATCACGATGTCCACCAGTTTGCGATCATTCGGGACGACGTTGTACGTCTCCCAGTCCAGACGAATATCTGTCAATAAAGGAAAAAAAGTTGTTTGTTTTATTGAACATGCACAGAAAAAAAGTGATACTTACCAAACAAGGTGGGGTTGTTGATGCGAAGAGAACGGGTAATAGTGTCGCCTCCAGATAATCGAGTTCCAAACCTAAACGTCATCAATATTGACAAATTTGTTAAAACATATCCAACTTGTGTTGGGTTTATTAAATTCAGAGAGTGAATAATGGTACTCACTGTACATTTGGTCCTTGGTGCTGATCATCGGGACGCGGGCCCGTGATTTGGAAGTAGAGCGGACAGCCTTTCACGGTCATCTGCATGGGGAGGAGGCTGGGCTCAAGGTCCCCGACCTGTAGCGTGAACAAAGAGTCTCTGGTGGTCTCTGAACTACTCTGCTATCAGACAGATTTTTTATATTTTTATTGAAGAAAAGTGGCAAAAAAAAGTGGAAAATAAGAAAATACCACATCAAGTGGCCTCTGTGTAAAGCTTATCAGATTTGTTTTTTTTAATCAAGTGATTTTTTTTTAACTACATAATGAAGTTGGGTGGAGGACAATTTGATTTTAATTTTCAAAATATTTTTTTAGGAATGAATACTAAATTAAAACCTGAATTAATTAGTGTCAATGTGGCCTTTTTTTATTTATTTATATTTTTTAAATGAACAAATAATTTTAAAAATACTGAATAAAGTGGGCTGCAAGTGTGAGGTAGAGTTTTCATATTTATTGAATTATTATTTTATTATAAATAAAAACTCAGTAAAACAAACTTAATAAATACTGAATTAAACTGTGAGTCGAAAGGTTGTTGTAGTTTTTAGCATAAATAACTGTTCTACCTACCTTGCATACAAGATTATCTCTGTACTCCCCCCACATGTCGCTGTAGGCGGTCACGTCCACAGTTTGGGTCTCAAAGGGATCGAGTGTTCCGGCGCTTGGCACGATGAAGAAGGCTGTGCCTTTTCCGTTAGCCAGCAGGTTGCTCAAAAAGTCTGACAACGGATATTAAAATTGCATTTGGTGCTCATTTAAAACGTAACGTTTGAGAACTCATACATACCCTTGTGTGACTGCTCCTCTAATTTCCTGGCTTGAACGGAGTGAAGCGGCTTCTTCATGTACTGGAATCTACATTACAAAGTGGGAGTCACGACAAAAGGATTTATTTTTTTTGTTAACTATTCAGGCAAGCTGCCTACAATTGGCTGGTGACCAGTCAGGGTGTACACCACTTGTTGCTCAAAGTCAGCTGGGAAAGGCTCCAGCTCACCCGAGCCGTGACCCTTATGAGAAGAAGCGCTAAAGAAAATGGATGGATAAATATTCAGAGAAGCACCTTCTCTTTGATTGGCTGCTGGGTTTTGACGCGTCGGAGTTGAAATACTCCGCATGGATGGTGAAGGGTGCCGGGATGGCGGTGTGGTTGGTCATCAGCAGCTGCTTGGTGATGGGTTTCCCCAGCAGCATGTCGCCAAAGTCGACCGTCAACTCCGATTGCCCCGTGTTGTCCGGAGGGGGACTACTGGGAGAGAGAAAGAAGAGTGGCAATGACTTCTTGATGATGGGTAAAATGTTTAGATACAAAGGTGAATGTTCTAACTTGATGCCGGGGAGCGAGTACGACACTCGGAGTCTCTGTGTGGTGGGTGCTTGAATGCTGAGAACAAGAGGTGAGCTCATGCCCTCTACCTCACAGAGCGCAACTACGTCATTCAGTGCCGACTGGAGTGAGAGAAAACTAATCAGAAAAAGACAATATAAAAGCTTCATGTTTGGAATAAAATGAATGTCTCACATCTGTTTGGGATATGAACGAGACTGTGATGTCCAAGCGGGCATTTGGTCCCAGAGTACCCGATGGAGGCTCAAAAGTGGCTGAACAGAGAGACGCCTGCTGACCCTTGAGCGCATCCTGAAGGAGTAGTAAAGAAACCTTATAGAACACAATCTTAAAGGGGACACAAAATTGACTGTTTCATTGCTTGTGTAGAAATAGTTGCGTTTCTGGCATGCTTGGCCACACATCAAGTGTGAAATTAAAAAAACAAGTACCATATTTTGCTACCTACCGAATTCCAAAAACGTATATGTGAGCAAACCACTCCAAATGTTGCCAAATTGTGATGTAACATTGTGGCTAATTCACATATAATTATAATTATATGTGAACACCCACCATCCAGGAAAAGTTGGACGGCAGGAGTGTCTGATTGAAGAGAGTCACGGTCCCTTCTGCAGCCACGCCCATGTAGAGTTCCGAGAGGAGCAGCTTGCAGTTGAGCAGACACAGCTGAGGAGACTGCACATCTGCTCCCAGCAGCAGGTGACTGCAAAGTCAAAAAATTTGTATAAACTAAAAAAGTATACCTATTTTTGGCCCACCCTATACATCCAGTAGACACTCATTGGCCTCTGAAATGTATCTACCTTCTTGTATTTTATCTATGTTCTTGTAGTTTATCTACCTTGTGTATATTATCAACCTTTTTAAAAGCCTCTTATGGACAATTATTGAGAATTTGCACTTCTGCTAAAACATCATGTTGTTTGTGAAAAGTTTTTGTGATGTCCATATTAAATAAACGAATAAATGAAAAAAAGAATTTGCTACCATCCTGTCCCATTCTCCACTGATAGCTCCAGCTCCGTTTCAAGCTCCTGACAAAACTGTGGCCTGAAGTGGATGACCACGCTGCAACCGGTCAAAGGGGGCAGCACACCGCTGCATGGCTCCATAATCAGCTGTAAACACACATACACACACAAGACGGTTGATAACGACTTACCACAAGTGTGTTGTTACCCTGTGTGAGTTGTACCTGCGGGTCTTGGCCATCATCTTGACTTTTGTGTACCTCCTCCAGCGTCCAGGAAGCCTCCAGGTGTGTGACATTGTCGAGGTACAGCGTTTTCTGGCTTTGTTCCCCGAGTCTCATGAGACCAAAGTCCACGCTGGGCGCACTTATGCTCACGCTGGGACCCTTTGCAGAAAAAGTGTACTATACTCTAATTCTTAATCCTTGAGGTATTTTGATGTTGAAATTGTGAAAAAATGCATTGGCTCCTTTAAATACATACAAAATAAAAATGTCTACATTTCTATTTTTTAAAAACCTTAGTAATTTTGAGGTGAAATAAAAAAAAATGCTCCCTAGTGCTTTTGATTTGTGCAGTCTAATTGGACACGGAATAATAATGGACCTGTAATGACTCTTCTGGTGTGCCATGATCGTTGCCACATCAGTCCTGCTTACCTTGAAGGTGACCTCCACGGCCAAGGTGACGGGCTCAGAGCGGTGCTCGATGTGACACAGCAGACTGGTCACCACCTTCTCCGGTTTGCCGCCAGTCACAATCAGTTTGAAGACAAAACACTCCTTTTCGTCTGGAGGTGAAAGGAGAAAAACGGAGGCCCAGTGAATTGTTAATGAGACGGCTTTTTTGTTTTTGTTTTACACAGAACCCAGGGACCACGGTCCTGGTATTGAGGATTTCCCTTTACACAGAGGCCCCATCCCGCCTCTGTTACGGCTCTATTACTACCTCTGAAGGGTGAACATTGTCAAGCCAATATTATTCCGTGTCAGTGCTGTTTGTACAGAAGAAAGGCACCCTTCTTTTAGTATAAAAGAGAGCTAGCATTGACTAACACCTGTGGCTCACCTATTTTTCCAGTCGCAGGCTCCACTTCTATTTGGTGACAACTGCTACTAACCGTGTCCCATCGGAAGAAAACAGGGGTTTTGCTGTGATTCCACATCTAACACATACAGATGTAACTTTGAAAACAAACTATTGTACAAGTATATGGCTGACTAATAACAGTAGGTTAAGCAAACCACCTTAAAATGCCGCTGGGTGGTGGTAAAAATAAAGAGTTCGCCAGGGATGATGAGGGCGTAGGGCTCCAGCAGGATGTTGAAGGGCTCCGTAGTCCCCTTGACTTCGATCTCCATGACGGTGGCGTCGCCCACCTGGGAGCCGATGCGCACAGGCTGCAGGAGGCCGGACCTGCCGCAAAATTCAAAGTTGTCAGTTGGGTGAGGAAAAGAGCACTTTACGGGGAGATGACGTGTTACCCCTCGTCGCAGGACTCCAACGGCAGCTGGGGGACGTCGCTCAGGACTAAATGGCACACGCTGTGGTAATCCTGCATCTTTAACAACAAACAAAACTTAAACATCCATCCATCCATCAATTTCCTATAGCACATTTAAGTCAGGGGTGAGTTGGAGCCTTCTTAGCTGACTTTAGGTGAGAGGTGGGGTATACACTGAACCCCCACAGAAAGTCAGACCTTTGGACAATTTAGACTCTTGAACACGACGTGAATGTTTTGGGAATGTGGGAGGAAACTGGAGTACCCGCATAAAAAAATTGATCATGCAATACACAATACGTATGCATTTCTACCTCCTTGGGACAGAAGGCGATGGTGAACTCTCGATCCTGGCAGGGGGCCAAAATTCCCGTCGCGGGGCTGACTTGGAAAATGTCGTCTCTGTCGTGGTGGTACTGGATGTTGCAGGGCTTGGGGATTTCACCCGGAGGAAGCAGCAGGAGGTTGGGCTTCATGACCTGCCAGTGGAACGGTAGCTCCAAGTGGCTTCAGTAAAGATATATGGACATGATTAGTATGTTAAATAAAATACCTCCCTCTCAGTGTAAATCAAAACTGAGTGAAGCACGCATACACATTGTTCCTGATCACCACCGCCTTCTGCTGCACCGCGTGAGGGTTGCACGGGTCGAATCGGACAAAATGGTCGGCGGTCATGTCGTGCACCTCCCCCAACGTGGGGGGCTGCTCCTTACCAGAAACAGACAAAAGTTCGAGCGCGATGAGCTGGCCCTCGCCTACGAGCAGAAAAGTGTAAGTGAGTCTCGCTTTTAAGGTGGAGTAAAAATAAAGTGGTCCCACCTTGAACGCAAATGTCTTTGACTTGGCAGTTATCGCACACGACGGTGAAGAGCTGGCAAATCCTTTTGGTGGTGGTGGGAAAGAAAACTGCCTGCAAGGAGACCACGATATGCATTGAACTTGAGTTCTACCAACAATTTGTGGCGATGTATATCACAAAAATGATACAGAACTTTAAACTATCATCATGACTGACGTCTCAAAAGCAGGGGTGAGCAGACTTTTGCGCTCAAGGGCCATATTTACTTTTAAAACACATGGTCCAGGTCATTCGTAGATGATTCAATAATACATTAATAATTAATTTTAATGTTGGTAATTATTAGAAATATTAACTAATAATAATTTACAACAAATGTCATTAAAATTGAAACAGTTATTTTAAATAAATGAAGTGTAAATAAATGTTAAATTGTTACTGTGTGTTCCTTTTACTCCTTAAATTGCTGTAAGTCCCCCTTGAGTTGTTTTAACTAACTCCTTGAGATACCTTAAGATATTCCTTTTGTTGGCTTTACTTACTCCTTTAGTTACCTTAAATTACTGATTAACTTGCTTTAAATTATTCCTTGAATTTCCTTTACTTTTTCCTCAACTTGCCTTAAGTTACTCATTATTTGGCCTTAAATTACTCCTTCAGTTGCCTTTAGTTATTCCATAATGTGTCTTAAGTAACTCCTTTACTTGTCTTAAAGTTTCACCTCAAGTTAGTCCTTGCGATGCCTTAAGATATTGATTGAATTGCCTTTAGTTACTCCTTTAGTTGCTTCAAATTACTCTTTAAGTTGCCTTTAGTTTTTCCTTAGATTGCCTTAAGTTACTCCTTGTTTGGTCTTGAGTTACTCGTAAAGTTGCCTTAGTTACACCTTAAGTTGAACGTTGAGATGCTTTAAGATCGTCATTAAATTGCCTGTAGGTTATCCTTAAATCAGGAATGGGCAAATTCTATGATGGCAGGGGCCACATTTTTTTGTCAGCGCTACGAGGGCACATGGGACCATCATTTTCTTGGTCGAGATTTCTCAAACTGCATCTTTTCGCCATTGCATCCTTACGCTCTCTTCCTGCAATTTTCATCATGGCGTCACCACTCTTCTTCTCTGATGGAGGAGATCTGGCGCGATAGCAATTTTCATCATGGCGGTCTGCTTTCTATTGTTGAATGGTATTATTACAACTTAAAACTGCCCCGCTGGAGGAAACTTATTTATAATTTTTTTAAATTAATCTAGGAGCCACTCCAAGTCTGGGCGCTGGCCACATGGTTCCTCTATCACATGTTTAAAAATAAAATTATGTATTTTTTAAATAAATTTTTTTTAAAAATCCCTAAAATTAATCTAGGGGGCACTCCAAGTTTCCTCTACCACGTTTCAAATTTCAAAAACAGTTTTTTTTTTTCCCTCGATTTCTAAAAATGAATTGAGGGCACACTAGTGTGCTCGGGGGCCGCCGCCTATTGCCCATCTCTGCCTTAAATTGCCTTAAAATGGCCCCTTAGGTTGCCCTAAATTATGCGATAAATTCTCTTTAAGTTACTTAGTTGCCTTAAATTATTCCTTGAGTAGCCCAATTGTGTTTGCCTCACCTCAACTACAGTGGTCTCTCCGGGCTGCAGGGCAAAGAAAGATGGGCTGACGGCAAAGGGAGGCTGGTCAGAATAACTATTTGTAACCACCAACTGGATAGAAAAAAAAACAGATTATTTTAATAATAATGAAACAGATAAACCAATCACTAAGGTAAGCAAGATAGGGTTTTTTCTGACCCTGGGGTTGGTGGCTGGCCACTGATTCTTTGGGACGATACAGAAGGTGCCAGCGCTGAGGCCGACGTTCTGACAATAGAACTCGACACATCTCACTCCCCCAATGAGACAATAACCACAGTCCAGAACACTTGGCACTGCGAATATGGTCTCAGAGTCATCAGGATACCGACTGAGGACTTACTGTTGAAGCGTTTTAATGTTGGAGAAGACTCACAGGTGAGAACAGGAGGCGGTCTCCGCGCTTTGATGGGGACCACGAGGATATGCTCGGCCTGACTTTCCACCACTATGCAATCCTCGTAGTCGGCCAGGGAGTCTGGTGCGAAGCGCACCATGAATTTACAACTCATGCCTGGAGCAACAACTCCGCCCTTGCCAGGGAATCTCCCTACAAAACGTCATAATCTTGTCAAAAACATGCCACACATTTTGGCTGAAGCCAAGTACATCTTTTATATTTTTTATTTCCAAACTTGAGAAATGTGATGGATTGTGACACGTTTCGCCTAATTTACATAATATCGCCCCCCATTATTTTTCCCACCCACATCTTGGCAGCTAGGCTGGGAGCTTTGTCATTTCCTAGTGACAGTATGACTACAAGTACTAGCATGGCAAAGCCAAAAGGTAAGCAAAGCTTTTGTCCAAATATTCCTAACACTTTTGCTGTAAAAGGAAGACTTTTGCCCCTATTGCTACACATTTTTCTAGTAATATTTCTCCTATTTTTTTTTAATTCTTTGAAGTTTTTTCTCTTTATATTACAAAATCCCTGCAGTTAGCACATACTCGCATTCACTAAGAGCATTATCAGCAAATAGGTTTTTCTTGTAAAAAAAAATCTCAAACTACAAAATGGTCTTTTTGCCTCTTCAATTTTTTTCGAAATTTTTTTCCTCCTAATATTGCATTTTTTGCCGTAATATATATATATTTCTCCTACTATTACAAACGTTTACACGTAAAATCATTTTTTCTACAAATATTCTAACATTGTCCCCACAAAAGTAAGACTTTTTTTCTCCAAAATTCCACATTTTTTCAGATCAATTTTTTTTATATATAAAAGGACTTTGCTCCTAATACTGAAATTTCTTTGCCCGAAAAGGATGACTTTTTTCCTTCTAATATTAAATATTTCTAATTAAATTTTGTTTTCTTTTATCATAAAAGTGCTGTAGCGTTAGCTCAAAACAAATGTAAACTATCAGTGTTAGCTTCTGATAAATGGCACATACTGTACTCAAAACTTCAGTTGCCATCACAGAGGTGCTGATTTGTTTTTTTGCTAAGTGTCCGGTGCATTCGCCGCATGGACAAGTGTAATGCGGCAGCTTGGTGGTGAAGTGCTGCCTCCACTAGTGAAAATACAATCAATGCTTTTACTGTCATGACGAGCACTTCCTTTTCTTCTACCTCCGACCCGGGTCCTTATTGTAACGAACGCCATATTCAGCATTTCTGCCACAGTAGAGGCGGACGGGGCGAGTGCTTCGACAATTGGGGTCTAAAATGTCCTATAATTCTCCTTGATTTGTAGGGTATTTTGATGAAAGCACGTCGACATTAAGACACCTGGGAACTGTTTAAAATATTGAAAAAAATGCATTGAAGTCCAATCCAAAACAAAGATTGAGCTCACCTAGACCGATAGTGAAGTAAGAACTGTTTGGCGGCAGAACTCGGATGTCGCGGCTAGAAAAGGTCACATTTTGTAGCTCCAGTGTTGTCTAGGACAAGATCAAGATGAAGCACAATGTTGGGTATCATTTACAAAACACAAAATTTTGTTCAGTGCACACAGAGGCATACCTCATACACCTGTCCCACGCTGTAGACAGTGAAAAGGACAACAGGAGGATTTGCCACGAAGACCTGAACGGGATTGTCTTTGGGTCTTTGAATGAGAAAAGGAACAACAATTTAATTCCCCCATGAAGAGGCTGAGGCATATTCACAGTCATTCCTGCTTCGTCAGATTAGTCTACATAAGTGCAAAATCCCAAATTAAACACAACCCATTCTTCTTCTACGTACTGTCACTTTGTGTTTTATGTATGTATTGTATGTTGTAGTATAAAATAATAGTTATTAGTAAAATGATTTTCTGTATGTAATTGATATTTATTAAGTCTATTGCTCATATTTTACTGACATGCCAAACCTTTTCCTATGTCACAATAAGTTCCTGTTCTAGACTACTCTTTTCATGTGCCATCATTGGCACAATTGAGCTTTTAATTTTTTCCCCCCATGTATAATAAGTTAATGTTTTATAATATATATTTTAAAATCTTTCCAATGTATATTTTGTTTAAATAGATGATATGATGATATGATACTTTTCAAATATTTCCATTTTTCAAACATATATTACATTATTGTAAAATTCGAATAATGTAGTGTAATGTATATATTTATATATATGTAATATTTTTTTTTAATTTCTAATATATAACGTCAACAAATGTACAATAGTTTTAATATTTTTTTCTGTTACTTTTTACTTTTTTCAGCTGTTTTTATATTTATTTCTAATATATCATATTTCTATACTTTTCTAATACATAGTTTAATATTTTTTTCAAATGCTATTTTAATATTTGTATATGATTCTGATCTATCTTTTTGAACAGATACAGACTGTTTTAATACTGTCACGTACGTGGTTAGGGCGAGGGCGAGTAACGCAAGGCAAGAACATGGTGGACCCAATTGCAGGGAAGCAGGGAGGCAAGGCAGGAGTGCGGGAGTCTCAAAATAATATTTAATCTTCAGAAAGGGGAAACAAGGATATTGGCTAAAGCAAAACTGAACGAAGTCCCACAACAGATAATCAAACCAAAGTAACAAAGAAACACTTGAATATCTATAACTGGAAACAAACTCTTTCCTCAATTTCTTTTTTTCCCATGCAGCCCCCTGTGATGCTCTTAAGTCTCACGTCACACTGTACTAAAAGTGCATTTCGAGTTTTGATGTACCTTTCCGCCGCCTCGGTGCTGTCCCTCCCGTGATCGTTCTTCGCCGACCGAGGACGAATAAGGGAGGTGGCGCCCTGTTGGGCTTTTGGAGGCAGGAACCGCGGGTTTTGGAGTATGCGTTGCCGTTCTTTCATCTTCTGGAGTTTTTCGTTGCCATCTGCCCGATCCGTTGCGCTCGGCTCATCCTTCCACTTGGGCTTGGGTCTGTTCTGCATCTTTCCCATCGAAAAAGACTCGTTAAGTCACTTTTTCAAAATGCATTTTAAAGATCTTACTCCAGACCTCATCGGGTGTTTTCTTATTCTTTAGGGCCAGTGAGCTGCACTCCATAGTCTGGCTGGACTCGGACTCGTTCCTCATCCTCCACAGGGCGTTGTCATGTGCCTCGGTGGCAGTGTGCATGGTGTAAGCCATAGTAGGTCTGGTAAGATCTGGTTTTACTGTGAGAGGGATGTGACAAAATGTGACTACAGGATAAACACAACATGAATCAACATTTCAAAAAATGCTAGAGGGGAGAAAGAGTACCAACTGCTGGAGCCTTCATTTGCATTTTTTGTGACTTTAAATAGTCCAGCGGCGAAATCAGGTTGTTTACTTGGAGAAGACCTTCATCAACATGCCAGATAAAGGCTGACTTGACTGGAACAGATCCAAATGAGATGTCAGAAGACAGTTCTTCTAATTGGGACGAATATGAGCATTTTCTACCCATGCTCAGAGATAACGTGACAGTTGGCCATTTTCATACTTTGACCGGAAGAGAGGGGAAAATGCTGACATTAGGCCTGATTATTGGTAGGTGTGTACCCTGTATTAAATATTGACCAGGTTTACCATTTCCATTTGTGTGATGTGCTTTGTCAGTCATCTCAGGTACACCACACACTATAAGAGCAATAAGAACACACTTGCCCAGTTTTTCCTCGTCATGTGTGTCCTCCCATTTTAAAAATGGTTTAAGATGTTAAAAACCAGTACGTGTGTATCTCACTTGAGTTCAAAAGTAGATGAATATTTTTGTCACCTGGAGGGAGGCCCTGGAGATCGGGTACATCCCTGAAGTCCTCCTTCATCCGTTCCGCGGTCCGCCGCTCTGTGGCTGCCGCTCGAGCTCTGGCCTGGATGATGTGGCTCTCCAGCATGTCTGCCTCTTTTATACGCTGGTTGTATTCAGCTCGAACCTTTTACGAGATGTGGTTACAACCCAAACATCTTGTGACGTTGCTCTCTTCACACGTTTTTATTTACCCGTTTGAGCTCTTCGACATATTTGTCATGATAGCTGCTCCTTCCTTTTGCCTTCATAAGGTTGCATGGTGTGACTTTGGTGTAAAGCTCTTTAAAGGTGCTGGCCAACACGTGTGAAATGTCCTTTTGCAAAAAATAAAAAATAAATCTGAGTATTACATGCAAATAATTTCATTCTGTGTGTTTATATGAGTATGTGTGGAGCTCGGGGATTGTTGGACTTTATTAAACATACATTAAATGGTCCGACATAATCATTTTGGAGACCAACGAGTGACGGCTCAGGGACCCCAGTTTGAGAACCACTGGAGCTAGCTTACCTGTGATTTTGCAGAAGCAGGAGTGTGACTGTCTACGGGCAGATCACACCGAGATGGTTTCTGCTCCTGTTGCTCTTGTTGCTCCTCCAGCATGACTGACTCAAAAAAGGTCAACAAAGCACCTAGCAACCAAGCACCAGTGTTAGCATCTTCCAAGTTAGTTGGCTACATGTTTGGTTTAAAAAAGTTCTTTAAGAGTATTTTATATATGGGAAACGCAGAGGTGAAGTTTATCTAGCCAATGTGAGACCAAGTGTTTCCTCTGAAGTCAAGACAGTGCTGGCAATGTGACGTCGCAATCGTCGTCATGGTAACCCACCTGGTTGTTACGACCGCCATTCACTGCACTTTTTCTTCTCATCATGCAGTATTTCGAGTCGACATTTAGCTGCACAAATCCACAAAAAAATGTGAGCGAAGACAAGATGGATGAACTTAAAAGACAACGCGAGTTTTGAATTACAATCTAAACTCTAACTTTGTTGACTTAAACCACCGGCGGCCATTTTGTGTACAGGTAGTTGCCGGGCAACGTCTTGAGGACCCGGAAATAAAATCGAATGACGCCTAAAGTGCAAAGAAAATAATAATAATAATAATAATTAAAATTTACTACATGGTTCCGTGAATCATTTTAATTGACACAAAAGACATGTTTGGCTTGTTAACATTATTATAGATTGACTAAACGCTGTAGGTTCGAACAGCACTGTTTCCAACCAAAAAGGGGGCAGCACACGAGAAATGTGGGCCAGCCACAAAATGTTCCCATGTTCAGACGAATCAATAATACTTTTCTAGATAAAACAACTATACAAAGTTGGGTCATGCAAATGAAAATATACAAATAGCAAACAGGCAAATGTGTGGAGCAGTAGTTGTTAACCCATCTCGTCCTTTTTCAGGGTTTCACAACATGGAGCTTATTTTAGAAGGGGTAGGGCATGGACCAAGAGATGAACCCTTCTGGTGCAAGTCTAAATAAAAGGATTTGTTAACCTATCGAAGAAGGGCCTTCTTTAATATGATTTCCTTCCTAGTGCATTAATCTTAAAGGGAGCATGTGGAAAATTCGGGCAGGGCAGAATAGAAACTCATGAAGTTTGCATGTTCCTCCTGTGGTTTTGAGGGTTCTCCTCCCTGGGTACTCCTACTTCGTCCATGCATGACTCTAAATTTTCCATTGGTGTGAATGTGAGAGTGAAGGGTTGTTTGTCTCATGTCTATATGTACCCTCGATTGGGAACCAATCTAAGGTGTACCCCATCTCTCGCCCCCATTAGGGTCTAGAGCTAGAGCCTATCCTAGCTCTCCTGTGCGACCAAACAGTGTAAATCAGTGTCAGGTTCTTATCATCAAGTGAGGTCCCTTTATTGCCCGCAGCCATCAACACCAACACAACTGTTGTATGAGGTGTGGCCTTCCATTTGTTTGCCATGAACCTGTGAGCAGGTATCGCAAATTGCCGAGGTAGTCAACTACAGCAAACACTCGAGAGGGATTCTTTTGAATTAGCCCACTTTGTAGCTTTTATCTTGTTTTCACAAGCCTGGCAGAGGAGGAGAGACTCCATCAGACAGCAGGCTGCCGGCTGACTCTAATAATAAAAGCACACAAAGAAGAATGTGTCCGGGTCTTTATAATGTAACAATCTAATGAGACACAAGAGGCCCCGTGTGTCGACTGCTGACGTGCCGTTCACATCAATCGCAGCCATGTGGGAGCTTGTTTCATAGCTATGCATAAATAAATAAATAAATAAAGCAGCATCTGATTGAATCAGCTCCGATATTTTGGCGCTCCGCACTGGGGATTCCCAAACTGAAGTGCACCACCGGGGTGCGCAAGAAAAAAGCCCTAATGACAGTCTGTTGTAGTAACTACATTTATATTGTTTTATTTTCACAAAATAGATATTTATAGTTAAATTATATATATATATATATATATATATATATATTTCCTCTATAACATTTTACTTTACAAGTAGTGTCCTCCCTGGAGAAATTAGATGAGTGTTGGCAACTGGTATTCACGTCCTTGTTTTTTTGTTTTGTTTTTTACACATTCCTCTGTATGATTTTTTTTTCATACAATCCATCCAGCCATTTTCTTAGCCGCTTCTCCTCACTCGGGTTGCGGACGTGCTGGAGCCTATCTCAGCTATGATCGGGCAGGAGGCGGGGTACACCCTGAACTGGTTGCCAGCCAATCGCAGGGCACATACAAACAAACACCCATTCCCACTCACAGTCACACCTACGGGCAATTTAGAATCTACAATTAATGCATGTTTTTGCATTTTGGGAGGAAACCGGAGTGCCCGGAGAAAACCCAAATAGGCACGGGGAGAACATGCAAACTCCACAAAAGCGGGGGCGGGATTGAACCCCGGTCCTCAGAACTGTGAGGCTGACGCTCTAACCAGTCGCCCACCGTGCCGCCTTTTCATACAATACAAATGCTAAATGTAAGCATTTCCTCAAAAGAATAATAGTGCCCTCCTCAGGGGAGGTGCAATCAGAGAAGTGTAACGATGTCTCAAATAATAATTGCATATTTTTACCCAGTGTGATTGTTCTTCATACAAGAAAACATATACGTAAGCATTTCCTCTATAATATTTTACCCGGGGTGCACAAAATAGTAGTTTGATGTAACAGTGGCACAATGTTTTAGATGTACTTTTTAAAAAAAAAAGTGTAATTCAATATAGCGATGAAATTTGCACTCATTGGATACACACAAGACATAATTTAAACTATAATCCTTTATTGGCTACAAACGGGCTTTGTTTTGTCATTTAAAAACTAAAAAATAAAAGGGAGATTGGGTGCTCCTGCAACTCTTTTGGGGTGTTGAAGGTCGTGCGTGGCTTCATTCAGCAATCCTCAGCCGCACACGTAATAAAACCAGTGTTACAGAATGAAGCTTTCACACTGTCAGCGGCCATAATGAAGTGTTAAGACCTTGTGTGTGGACACAGCACACATGTTGCGATGTGCTGATATGTGAGTGTCAATCCCCCAAAAATAGGCTACACCCTTAAGAGTATTACTTTGCCTTACTGTTGATTATTGTGACTGCGATACAAGTGTTGGGACGAGGTGTAGAAAGATTAGAGGTGGAAGGTGCTAAAAACCACACCTTAGACATTTTGATTAAAACACAAGACATAATTGGTTGTCTTATGGCTTAACAATTCTAATTTGGATCAGTACCCGTAGCCTACGTGCCTGCATTTTGGCATTAACGAAGACATAGCATGCCATTTTTTCACTATTCGAAACACTTCCCAGGTGTCTTGTTAACTTGTCTATGACATGCTTTTGTCAGACTACCCCAAGGATCAAGAATTATAGAAAACTTTACACCTCTTTTTGAAGCCGAGCTAAAATCAGTCTGTTTTCAGGGGGAAGGCAGTCCTGTCTTATGCAAATGCACCAGTGCACCACTTTGGCCGAGAGGCAGGGTACACCATGGGCTGGTTGCCAGCCAATGGCAGTGCATGCATAGGCAAACAACCATTCTCACTCACGATCACACCTACAGGCAATGTAGAATCTTCAGTCAACCCGTCTTGCATGTTTTCCGGAATGTGGTACGAAGCGGGAGTACCCACAGAAAACTTGCACAAGCACAAGGAGATCATGCAAACTCAACTAGTCTTGAAATTCAAACCCTGAACCTCAGAGCTGTAAGGCAGTTGAGCTAATATTCCACAAGTCCCCTTTAAGTTCGTGCGCCAAGAAGGATATTGCCTCGGCCCATGCCCCACCCTTTCTAAAAAGATTCCATGTTGTGCAACCCCGCAAAGAAACAAAGAGTGAAAAGAAAAGATTAGTATTAATAGAAAAATCCCTAATCACACATGCGCATATGAGGTCCCTGAAGACCTCACGACATATCACAGAACCCTGGTAGTGCACATGTAACACCTACTGTACTGGATGTGCTAAGGTATTTAACTATGATAGAATGGGTTGAATTCCTGGGAGCTCTGCTTCCCGCATGCCTGAAAGTACTTGTTAGACCGGCACGGCAGTAGAGGGTGTGGACTGAATCCGACTCATATAGATTGGACGGGACTGTTGTTAGCTACGCACTGCACCTCAGAGAGTGGAGAGAGAGAGAGAGAGAGAGAGAGAGAGGATAGGAGGGGGAAAGTGAACTCCCTGCAGGATAACACATACACACACAAGTATTACGATCGGGATTAGGGAGGACGTGGACGGAGTTGTGGACTTTCGGCCGCCGGCGCACAATCAGAACCAGGGTGTAATGGAGGCCAACGGCACTGCCAGGAGACACAGTGAGTTGCATTGGGTGACGCACACATTTACAGCCCAATTCCACTTCTGATCCAACATTTCACATCCGCTTACCGGAGAGCGGGGTGAACAATTTGTGGCTCGCGGGTCAACATATTGTAAATCTTGGGCCATGGTTTTGGGGGATTGTTATGGCAGTATATCACGTTTGAGTAAATTTGGGTCCCAGGGAGGGATTGAAGTACCAGACAAGCACTTCCTCCATTGAATGTAACTTTTCTTCTTACCCGCCCATTGTGCAGGATTAAAGACCCTGTAAAGTGAATTCAGATTATTATTATTATTATATATATATATTTTTAAATCTTTAAATACCTTATACATGTTGGAAAACACTTACTGAAAAGAAAGACTGAGAACTATGGAGTACTCAATTGTAAAATATAGTGTTTGACTATTTTTCACCGTTTCAGTGTTCCTGATTTTTTTTAGCGTGGCTTAAACACACCGGTCGCCGCTGCCCCGCTACTATATATAAGAACTTGAGCACCTTCGGCACTATCCGGCGCTTTACTTTACAGGGACTGACGATATTGTTGCACATTTTTATATTCACTACCCTTCTGGGGGCGCACAAGAATAAAAGTGGAATCTGCTGATGTGCTTTCAAAATTGGGTAAGAGTTTGCTCAAAAGCCATGCAAAAAAACAACCGTGGCCTGAGTTGAATCATAGATATTGTTGTGCTCTGATCCTGGGATTCACAAACTGTGGAGCATCCCCAGGGTCAAGCGAGATAAAAAGGCTAAAGGCCCTCTGGTATAATCATGACACAATAAAATGATTATATTTTCACAAAATAAAAAGGATACACATAAACATTTCCTCAATAGAATTTGATGTTTATTGTTGACTATGATTATTAGTACTCCTCCAAAGGTGTGCGATATTTAAATATCCACTGGTCTGGCATAATAATTACACATTTACATTATTTTTACTCATGATTTTGTTTCCACACAAGAAAAAGGTTAAATATAGGCATTTCCTCTTTAAAATGTTACTTTTATTATTAGCGCCCTCCTGGGTGTGTGCAAGATTGAAATTGTAGTGGAGGTCAGGTATAGTAATTAGACAGTTACATATTTTTTCCCACCCCAGATATATATATATATATGTATATATATATTCCACAACATTTTAAAAAATGCTTACTATAAGCATTTACTCTTTAAAATTGTACTATTAGTAGTAGTAGTAGTAGTAGTAGTAGTAATGTAATAATCATAATAATAATGTATTATTATAAACAATTGTCATTTTTATTCGTGAATTATCATGGCGGGCAGGTAAATTGGGGCCTTCAAAAATATAGAAATACGTTTACTCAATATAGAATCGTTAAAAAGCAAAAATATATATTCACAGTGTCATCGCTGTACGAATTCTACTTTGTAATTGAGCCAATTTGAATGGTCATTGCGTATTATGATATTACGTATATTGACAGTTATTGTATTTCAGTAGTATCGTGTTCGTCCATTTTTCGACCTTGTCAGTCGACCGTTCGTCATCGCAAGTGACGCATATGCTCTTAGGTCACGTGACGCCTTTGTTTATGCTCTTGCACGGAGTTGACATAAGACCGCTGCAATCTTGCCGGCGCGTGTGTACATAAACACACGGATTCCAAAGATGGACTCAGATTATGAGACGTTCTCTTTCCTTTTTCGCGTAATTTGGTGCCTCAAACTCGCGGCAATAAGACGAGAACTCGGACCCGCCCAGTGACGGAGCGCCTACGTGCCCCTCTTTTACGTGATCTTTGCTCCTTTTCTTGCGGTCCGAGCACCGACTTTATTTTTTATTATTATTAATTTTAAAATCTCCTTAATATTTATTGTGCAATGTCGTGCTGGAAAAAAAGGCCGACAAGGAGTCCGTCGGAGGAACTGGCTCACCAGGAGCACGTGAAGAAAGTGGCCCAAGAAAACGGGAAACGTATCGGTGAGTGACCACCACCCACCTCCGGACCACCACCTCACCATTCACCCAGGAGATCTGCAACTATGTTTGCAATGCATGACTAAAAGTAACGCAATCAAGTGTAAGGCCGAAGAAGTGGCTGTTTTTAGTTTTGACCAAGGTTTCTTCAAGGCGTTCACCACATTACCTGCAGCAATGCATTCTTTCTTTGAGTTTACAGAAAGACCTCAAAAGAGTCAACACTGTCTTTAAGGTTACTTACAAAGCCGCACACTACTGTATGTTATTGCTTAGTACAATTTGGCTGTAGCCACCCGAAAACCTTTTTGACTTTGCATTCATTTCAAAACATGGGAAATGATGTGAAAGTCAATTAATCTGGGCTGGAACTGTCGCCATCATCGGCTCTCCAGAAATGTTTTTCATTAACATGTCAGCATTATTAACCATTATTTCAGTACAAAGAAGTACTACTCACCCTTCAATGACAATGTGATCTATATGGTGTTTCATTTTTCTACAATTGCCCATTTCAAAAGAGAAACAAGAACATTTCAGTTTTCCACGAAAAAACACGGCATATATTTTGTCTCTTATCCTATTGAATTCTGACATTTTAGCCAGATCATGCCAGCGGGAGTGACTCTAGTGATACTTACAAATTACAATGGCTCGTCGCAGTGTTCTGCTTTGGTACAACTTGAAACTACAAACTAAACCAAACTAAGAAGTTGACCTCCACCATTTCAAAACATAGGAAAGAGTGCGTAATTCAATTCATCCCTGGGTGGATTTTAATTAACATTTTAGCATTATTAACAGTCATGCGCGGTCCAAGACATGTTAACAGCATTGTAATAAAAGTCCAATAAAGTAAAAATACTCCCCCTTTGACACCCTTTCATGGTGGCATCACCCTTGACGTTTACAGTGTTTATGACATTTTGTAGCTACACATTGGGAGTCCACATCCCAAAAACATGCACGTTAGGTTAATTGAGGTCTGTAAAATGTCCATAGTTGTACATAAGAGGGGGAATTGTTGTTTGTCTATACGTTTCCCGCAGTGCAGCATCCTCCCACATTCCAAGAACATGCATGTTCGGGGGTCATCGAAGACTCTACATGTGTCCGTCGGTATGAATGCGTTTTGTGCCTTGCAATTCACTGGCAAGCGGTGTGCACGGTCGACAAAACTCAGCTGGGATGGGCTCCGGCTCACCTGCGACCCTAATGAGGACAAGCTCTGTGAAAAGATGGACGGACACTAGAAAAGATAGAAACAGTTAACCAGAGAGTCCAATCATGTTTATATTAGTGACGACTGCAACTTTAAGGGCTGTAATGCATCCCTACATGTGACTGAACAGACTGTGTAGTCTAATCACATTTTCCGAGTTTCTCTGGAAAGGCTACCTCAGCTGAAAAAAAAAAAAAAAAAAAGTCTCAGGGTTTGTTATTGAAAGCTTCAAAGTGGAATAAAAAAAAAATCCAAAATAGAGTGTCGTAACTAGGGGTTCATAAGGCTTTGTCAGATTGAAAGTGCGTGATTCCTCATTCAGTGTCTTTCTGAAAAGAAAAAAAACCCAACTCATATGATTCTTATAATATATTAGTCACACATTAGTACAAGGGCATGCAACATTCTCAAATGTAGTGAACTCGGCAACAAGGTCTCACATATCTGCTTGATTTCCTCCAATGTGCACGGTGCAGCTGTGTGTCGAGCCCCCCTCTCCACAAACTGAACAAATCTCTGACGTCTCAAAGCTCTCGCGAGTCGGAGGCACAGTCAAAATAGGTGGGGGAGAATATGCCAGCAATGTTCCTATTCTGCCTACGACCCTGATTTGTTTTTCTTCGGGAAAAGCCTTGTAGCACTGGGTGCTCTCGATGAGACGGTGCTTGCATTTTCTAACAAAAAAATATTATTTTTTAAATGCATGGCTCATTTTAAACTCATTTCACTCTGAGGCTGGATTCACACTGTGTACAGTGTAGTCCAGTCCAGTTTTGATTGAATGTACAGTTAAGTTCGAGTGATGTAAATACAAGCAAAGTAAATAATAATGCAGAAATAATAAAAACGTTACATAGTGTTTCGTTGGCCTGGGCTGACTCTTCCCTCGTTGTTTAAATGATGATTATTTTGTATTTACGCTTGCCTGAAACATATCTAAATTGTGCCACATGAAAGCATATATAATATATATATATATATAATTTTGTCACTTTACCCTTGCAGTATAAATACAGCCATGTCGTCTTGTTGACCTCATGACGGTTGTCAGTAAGTCTGGACTCATTTTCAGCAGACTCCTCGCACGCCTTTTCGTAAGCGCCGAGATCAGCCCTTTGATCGTAAGCCACTGCTCATCTCTAATTCCATATTAAAAGATCATACATAGTGCTGAATGCAGAACTACATTGAAGCCATGTGACTGTGATGGTGTGTTTTTTTTTTTTTAATCCAAGAAATGATTCACTTCTGCATAATACTGTAGTATGACCAGGTTACAATGACAGTAATTAGACACACAGCCGGGAAGGATTCAAATTGTGGTAAATGCATTTACATGTGTTAAAAAAATAAAATAAATCAGAAAAGTGGAACACAATCCGTTCTGCGACATCGATTGACTTCCAAGTTGTTCAAATTAATAAAACATCAAAACAACATGAGAAAAAAATGCCAAGTGAAGTGAACCAATGTATAATGCTAACGAGATCTGGCATATTCTATATTAGTTCTAATATCGACATTTTCTCCCCTTTACCCCCAGGTTTGGACGGCGACCCGGATCTGCAGTTCCTGCTGGCCGGCGGCACGCTGACCAAGGTTCGGTCCCGGTCCTGGCAGAAGACTCGCTTCTACCGGCTGCAGGAGGACTGCAAGACCGTGTGGCACGAGTCCAACAAGATTTTCAAGCGCAAGCAGACATGTGAGTGCTGCAATCCTCCTTCCACAACTTGATAGTGGGGTTCTAGAACACATGGATGCACCACAACCATGTCACTTGCTCTAACTTTGCAAAGGAAAGCATGTCGTGTGTTTGTTTGAATGTGGTTCTCTCTCTCTCTCTCTCACATGGCGCAGGGGAAATATTTCACCGCTGACTTTCCCTTGCATATTTCCCCACCTCCAGATGCAGATTTTTCCATCCAAATTCCCAAGCATTGCACAAACGCTCCTCTTCAAGCTTCCAAAGTGTGCGCGCAGTCAGCTGAGAACAGAGTACACCGCCCGGCTTTTTGGGTGGGTTTCATAACCCCCCCACCCCCACCCTCCCTCCACTTTCAAGCTTGACCTTTCGTGTTGCCTCCGCATGGACTCTATACAGAACAAAGACTTTTATTAGACCACATGCGTCAAACTCAATCTGCGTCACATTGTTTTTGTGGCCCACCAAGGCAAATCATGTCTACTTCATGTGTTGCAAAAATGATTTCAGAAAATGTCGAGGAAAATTGTAACTATTCTTCACTTTTTAGTATTTATAAGTATTTATTTATTTTTTTTAAAAATCAAATCACTTCCCAACATAAATTGAATACAGTGTACCTGCACTATTCATGGGTGATAGGGACCGAGCGGCTCCATTAATAGTAAAAAAAACAAACAAAAAAAACACTTGCGAGTAATTGATGCCCCCTTAAATGGTTTATAATTGCCGATGCTTGCCACAAGATGGCGGCAACAGGCTAAAGGAAGCTCCTCAACTCACTTCAACATAGTTCATTGGTATCAAGATGCCACAAGATAGCAGCGAAGCATGACACAATAGCGCCGCGACTGACTTTGACATAGTTCCTTGGCACCAAGATGCCATGAGATGGCGCTTAGTCGACGCTTAAGATTTAAGACTAAGATTGTAAGCATGTTAATTTTTGCTGTTTTTGTCACACAAACGGCTAGCTAGGTGACATAATGCATGTTGTTCCGTACACTAAGCAGTTTCACAATAGTGTCGTGAGAGCGAGCTGAGGCTTCACGCAGATGGAACAAAATGTCTTATCGTTGCTAATGTCATCTCTTGTTGTCTGCATTTGAGTGGTTCAAATGAGGGCAGCACACTGGGCGGGTAATCAAATCTTCCCCTGGAATGTGCTGGAAATGTCATGCTCCGCTCGACCACAAGTCGACGTCTCGAGGGGCTGCTTTATAAGCTCAACCGTCGGGGCGTAATTGTTTACCGAATACACATTGGTGGAAGTTAACTGCTGCTATTATGTAACCCGACTTGGAATATCTACAATAAGAAAGATGTTTGTTGGATGGTGTTTACATGGCAACAGACCAAGTAAGACACTTTAAAGTAGGGGTGGGCAAAATTTTGTGGGCCAAAAGGGCCACATTGTGTTTTGAAAATGAACAGATGGGCCAGGTCAGCCGTAGTTTAGGTAAAGTGAATAGTTCAAATGTGTGTCTAGTAAAATTGTTTCTATGAGATAATAATTCTTATTTTTTAAAATGTTCATTTTTCATCATCATCATTAAACAACTAATTTAATAAAAAAGAACTTGTCAAAATTGTTTATTTTACTGATGTTATCTAATTATTTACAATCAACCAATGAAACTATTTAATAAAATAAATTTTACAAACATTAACATGAATAAAAAAATAAATAATTAAAAATAAATAAATACATAAATAGGCGGCACGGTGGCCGACTGGTTAGAGCGTCAGCTTCACAGTTCTGAGGACCCGGGTTCAATCCCCGGCCCCGCCTGTGTGGAGTTTGCATGTTCTCCCCGTGCCTGCGTGGGTTTTCTCCGGGCACTCCGGTTTCCTCCCACATCCCAAAAACATGCATGAATTGGAGACTCTAAATTGCCCATAGGTGTGACTGTGACTGTGAGTGCGAATGGTTGTTTGTTTCTATGTGCCCTGCGATTGGCTGGCAACCAGTTCAGGGTGTACCCCACCTCCTGCCCGATGACAGCTGGGATGGGCTCCAGCACGCCCACGACCCTAGTGAGGAGAAGCGGCTCAGAAAATGGATGGATGGATGGATGAAATACATAAATAATTTTTTTCGGGAAAATGGCTAAACTAATGCAACGATAGTTTATTTTACTAATAAAATAATTGATTGTCATTTGTATTATTCAGTAGAAAAGTAATTATAATCAATTGACCAATTATTGAATTAAAAAAATAATTTTTTAAAAGTCACATGTGGAATAGCTTGTTTTATTAATTGTTTTTATCATTTACAATAAATCTATTCACCAATTTTGTAATGACATGAATGAATACAAAAATGAATAAAAACTAACCAATTTTATGAAAAGAAATTATGTAACATGTATCACCGTGCCGCCAAACAACAACATGGAATTTAAATTTTTTTTTTTTTTTTTAAATCGGTGCCTTTTGACTAGAAGGCCAAAGTAGTAAGAGCAGACACAAACTGCTTCCTGTCGATATACTAGACAGCCAATTCCTGGCACTCGCGGAAGCTTTGTCCGGTTTGAGGAAGGAAGTTAAATCCATGGTTCAGTCAGACATAATGCGTATTTTTGTTTCTAGCCTCGGCAGCTTGTCATGCACCATCTTGAATAAAAGAAGTTTCTGTAATGATTCCAGTGACATTAATCTTCACCGTCTGCAGTTGGTTATGTGTAGTTAGCTGTTTTGAAAGTGTTTCCATAGTTTGCTTTTTTTTTTTCACTTTGTCATATTCATCGTCCATAGTTAGACATAGTATAGTGGTGATAGCATAGTGCTCACCGGTTTTCGTTTTTTTACAGTTTTTGGCCGGAAGTAGCATATCATGCAGTGTGTTGAATAAAAAAGTATTTTTCCCTCTTCCAGCCTGAGGACAGTCTGGTCTCATAGGACACTGGAAACTACTTCTTTGCAAATTTTAGGGTAAAAGCTGATCCAGTTGTAAAAATTGTGTGGGGGCAACTCTGAATACTTCCGACTCCGAGTCAATCAGGTAGCAAGCTTAGTCGGGGTTATGTTTTATCGACTTCTGGTTGGGTGACCGAGACTCTTGATTGTGTTTGGATGGATCGATGTGTGTGGTGTGCCTTGACCGTCATCTTTAAGCACACCACCAAAGAATCCTTTCCACAAACTCCTGCCTTTCTTCATGCAGTCTCCGTCGACGACATCGACTCGGTGCGTAACGGCCGCCAGTCTGAGGGCTTCAACAAACACACGGAACCGAGTGAAGAAGAGCGCTGCTTCTCCATCGTCTTCAAGGGCCGCAAGAAGGTCTTGGACCTGATGGCTGGCAATCAGGAGGAGGCCAATCAGTGGGTCAAAAGCTTTGAGAAAGTCATGACCAACATGCGCAACCTCAGCCGGCAACAGAAGAGCGAACAGTATCCTTGGCAAAAATGTCCTCAAATGTTAAGTTAGAGAGTTCAATTGCAAATCAAATCCTTGCATCCGATTGCCAGCTGGATCATCGACTGCATGCGCAAAGCGGACAAGAACAACGACAACAAAATGAACCTGAAGGAGTTGAAGCGCTTCCTGCGACACATCAACATCGAGGTGGACGACACGTACGCCGAAGAACTTTTTAAGGTGGGTACAGTGGCAAGCCTTCCGTTTGGTACCTGAGTCTCTTCTTTGGGGACTTATACGACTACCACCACTATCACATCGCAATTATAGAAACCATAAATGCTATACAAAAACGCAATATAGTTACACACAACTGTGCCACGTACGTCATCTGGAGAGGTTCAGAATCCATATTTATCTAATAATGTGACAAAAACAATACATACAGAGCTATTATTATTAAATGTATTCATGTGTGCAAATAGTTGTAGATGTGTTTTGCTCGACGAACCTGGCATAATTACTTGTCACCAAAAATGGCACAAGATGGTGCTAAAGCACTACTTTTAAATTAAGCAGGGCTTTGGACCTTTGGCTTTTAGTTTTTCAGCGAATAACGGCGGACAAGTCAAACAAAATATCCGCGAAGAGGTGAATTTGTGAGTAGCCAATCACAAATGTCAGGGAACACTGTAACAGGTTTTGTTCTGACTGATCAATCAGAGAAGGGAAAATGCTGCTGTTACTGTGGGCTAGTTAGCTGGCCCTGTGAGGCAAATTTGATATGTGATGGTTAAAGAAGTCTCATTGCTAATATAATTTAAGTCACTTTGACCTACAAACTGTTGGGAATAAACTAATACAATTTCATGGAACAAATATTAGTTCGCTTGGATATATTGGTCAGTGCTTTTGTTAGTGTTTCGGCCAGCACAGACCATCTAGCTAATCCACATGGGGTTGTAGAAATGTGACCAGTCCAACTCGGGCTACCTGGAAGACTTGGAGATCAAGACGTTTTACGAGCTTCTGACCCACCGAGAGGAGATAGATGTAATCTACGGGAACTACGCTCAAACGGATGGTCAGCTGAGCGTTCCGGATCTGCTCAACTTCCTGCTGAATGAGCAGAGAGAGGACGCGACCATATCGGACGCTCTGAGACTGATCGAAAAATACGAGATGGATGAAACGGGTTGGTAGACATCAGGAAAATTGAACTGAAACAACACTTACAGTGTTTGTCCTCCTTACCTTCTTTATCCCTTCAGTCAAACAGAATAAACACATGACCAAAGACGGCTTCCAGATGTACCTTCAGCACGAAGACTGCAACATCTTCAACCCTGCCTACAAGAACCTTTGCCAGGACATGACGCAGCCTCTCAGCCATTACTACATTTCCTCCTCGCATAACACGTACCTGACCAAAGACCAGCTCAAAGGACCCAGCAGCACCGAGGCCTACATCAGGTAAAGAAAATAGGGCATATTTTGACTAACTGCAGAGAGTACTAGGCATTTATTTGAAATAAGGCCGGGGGTTATTTATTTACTCAATTGCAAAATACTAGGCTTTCATTTACTCAGTACTTGGTGTTTATCTGATGTAAGGCGAGGGACATTTATTTTCTCAGCACAGGACTGCGTTTATTGACTCAATTGCAGACTACTGGGCATTTATTTGAAGTAGGGCTGCAAGCATTTAGTCAACTCCGCAGTATTTGGCATTTAATTGAAATGCGACCTGGGGCCTTTATTTTCAGCAGAGTAGTAGGCATTGATTTACTCAGGCGTAGAGTTTCGTTTTTTATTCAGAGCTCTGATGAAGAGTTGCCGCTGCGTGGAGCTGGACTGTTGGGACGGCGCCAATGGAGAGCCCGTTATCTACCACGGCTACACACTCACCTCCAAAATCCTCTTCAGGGACGTCATCAAGGCCATTAAAGACTACGCCTTTCGGGTGCCTGCCATCACCGTCACCAGACTTCAGTCTTAACTCATTTAATGCCAGCCTTCCCAGTTCACATGGAGATTTGACTTCTACAGCCGTCAATGGCAGTGAATTAAGGGGGGCGCATGAAATGCATGGGGGGATTATTATTACAGTACTTATTGCTACATATTTTTGATAATCCTATACTCTACTCATGCAGCACTAACACACGTAATCATCATGTCAACCCTAACCAACAGCAAACACAGTATGATCAGCTATAACCAACTAAACACATAATTTAAAGAAAGAAATTATTGAAGCAATGTCATCAATGTCCACAAAACACCAGTAGCCGGCATATTACAACTGTATATGTAACACCCTAAACATCTCTCAAACTGAAAAAGCACCACAACGAGTGCAGTTTGTGGTCAACACATGCACACACACACACACACACACACACACACAAGCGTACTCAAACGGCAGTGTTGGCAGCGTAGAGTATTTGGCCTTTTTTGTAAGTAACACCAGGAGCATTTACTGACTGACAATCCAGCCATGAAATAAATATTGTTTTGAATAGTTTTAAATAAGTGTTATCTTACCTTGCTGGGAAATTGTAGCATTCCAGGTTTTTTTTTTTTTTTTTTGCTAACATGGCATCCACTCCTTCACCCAGACATCGGACTACCCGGTCATCCTGTCCTTGGAGAACCACTGCAGCGTGGACCAGCAGAAGCTCATGGCCCACTACATAATCTCAATCCTGGGGGACGCTTTGGTCACGAAGCCCCTTGGGAACGTTGTACCCACCACCTTTCCCTCACCAGAGGTTAGTGTGTGTGGCCTTTTTCCTACTTGAGACACTCTATTACAACATTTAGAGGCTGCAAACAGATATCAGCCAGTTTACAAAAGCACTGTCATTGTTGACAAATTTACGACTTTTCCGATCCCTCTCGCGATTATTTATCAAGAAAGCGTCTAGCGGGTTAAATTTAGCTAAAACCTGCCTCACACTGGTGCCATCTGCTGAATAAAAAGTAATTAGAGAGATTTTTCAGTGAGTTTTCTGCCTCACGAGGCCTTGAGACGAATATCTAAAATGTATATTATATTATATTATATATAATATTTTTTGCCTCATAAAGCGAAATCTCACCGTGCGCGCTACTTGAGCTTGGTGCTAAGGGCAGAGAGTCAGGTGGCCAATCAAAACCCATCTTCTGGTCACATGATTTTAACTATGATCCAACAGCTTCCAATTTCAAAGGCAGGAATAAACGCCAGTAGGCATTCCAAGACATGGTAAAAATGAATGAATAATATGAGGAGTAACATCATTTAGTCTTCAGGCTCATTCATGAAATCGGACAAGGCAACGTATGCCTATATATCGACCAATTTATCCTCTAATATGTAGACACTGACGACTTTGCTGCGAGTTGCCATCTTGAAATCATGTGAAATATTTGAATATTAGGTGAAAAAAATCACAAGGAAAACTTAATATGAAAAAAAAAAAGTATTTTGATTATAATTTTTTTTTATTTCATGAGGAAAAAAATGAGAAAATGAGTCAGAATTTTAACCAATTGGTTATTACATTTAGCGTGCCTCAAAGTAAAGCTTTGAACCCCAATTTGAGAACCACTGTTTTAGAGGATAGTTTCCCAAAGTCTTTTGCGTTCTGCAGGAGCTGAAAGGCAAGTTTCTGGTCAAGGGAAAGCGCCTGAACAAACTGGACGCCGCATTTAACAACAACAACAACACAATCTCAGAGGGCACGGTGTCCGAGGAGGACGAGGCAGCGGAGCAAGAAAATGGACAAAAACCTCCCCAAAAGGTGTGTGAAGTCATCATAAGCCATTAAAAGAAAATGTGAGACCATTACTGGCAGTGTTGCCACAGTTACCTTGAAAAAGTAACTTAGTTACTTTACTGATTACTTGATTTCGAAAGTAATTAAATTTGAAAAAAGTAACTTTTTAGTTAATTTCAGCAGCTGTCAAGTGGCAGGAATATCACTTATCCATAGTACAAAAACAAAGCATTAGCTTAACCGTACCCATTAATTGGTAATGTATGCCACACAACAGAATGATGTCATCAACATGAAAAAAATTACTTAAATATGAGAGTAGTTGAAGGCACATTGAATGAGCAACTTAGAGCAGACTTGACATGCCAAATAACCAGCTAAATATAAACAAGCACACCATTCTCAGCACACTTCTTTAAAGACTCTTGACAGACAGACAGACAGACAGACAGGCAGGCAGGCAGGCAGACAGGCAGGCAGACAGACAGACAGACAGACAGATAGACATAGATAGATAGATAGATAGATAGATAGATAGATAGATAGATAGATAGATAGATAGATAGATAGATAGGTAGGTAGGTAGGTAGGTAGGTAGGTAGGTAGGTAGGTAGGTAGGTAGGTAGGTAGGTAGGCTAGAGACACAGATTGTAGCAACCCTGCCGATTGTCCATGAAGGTGCGTGTGTGTGTGCATAGTGTACAACGAACCTTAGTATTGTCATCTTGAGAGAAACTCGGAAGTAGTGATTGTATTTCCAGTTTAAGTATGCCAATCCCTCGTCAAGAGTCGTCAACGTCCATTGTGTTTGCGCCGCTGGCTTCTTGGGCACACGTGAGTTGACTATGTGCGGAAAACGTGCAAAACGTCACGTGACGTCATTGCCCCAATTCAGTTAGACGTACAGGTACATCTCAATAAATTAGAAAAGAGCATTCATTCATTCATTAGCCGTACCGCTTATTCTCACTCGGGTCGCGGGTGTGCTGGAGCCTATCCCAGCTGACTCTGGGCGAGAGGCAGGGTATAGCCTGAACTGGTCGCCAGCCAATCAGAGGGTACATATAAACAAGCAACCAATCGCACCTACGGACAATTTAGAATAAATCAGATCTATAGTCATCTGCAGGCTTCTGTTCCGCAATTTATTTAGGTATGCCATCTCAATAAATTAGAATGAGTTTATTTAATTTAGTGAGACATACCTGTTGTCTATGAGGGGGAAAAAAATGCCATTTCACAAGAAAAACTTCCGAATTTTATTATTATCACCACTTTCTTTTCAGAAATCAAAGCTCACACTGGCCAGGGAGCTGTCAGACGTGGTTGTCTACTGCAAGAGTGTCCACTTCAATGGTTTCGAACATGCCAGGGACAAGCTGGACTTCTACGAGATGTCCTCCTTTAAGGAGAGCAAAGCCTTCAACCTGGCTGAGAACTCAGGTGACCACCAAGAGAAATATTATTCTTTTTTTTTTTTCATTCTTTATTTAAAATGGTTCCCAGGTGTCTTCATAACATCTCTGTGACAGACAGTAAAATCATGGATTGTGTTTTCACTAGTAGAGGCAGCACTTCATCACTAAGACGTCAAATTACATTTATCAATTGATGTACAGATATACACTCATGTCCGCATCTCAGTCAAACATTTGAGTATGTGCTGCTTCAGAAATAATGTTAGTGCAGTTAATCAATGCTAATCTGTGCTAACGCCTGAGTCACTTTTGAAATACTTGAAAAGATTTTATGAGGACAATGTTACAATAGAAGAATATGTCAGAATTATATGAGAGATGGCAGAATCATATGAGGAAATTTGTTGTAGTCAGAGGAAGATGCATTTTATGAGAAAATGTGTGTAACATTAGGGGGAAAATAATTGTGATTCTTTTTTTTTTTTTTTTTTTAAAGGAAAATAAATAATTACAGGACAATTATTATTATTATTATTATTATTATTTAACAGTAGTAGAAAATAATTCTTCTAAAAAAATAAATTGAAAAGGAGTAATTTAACGAGATCATTTTATATTGGGAGAAAAGAGTCAAAATTCGCAGAGGAAAAGAAATAGAGAAATATTGAGTTCACAAGATCATTACGTAAGATCAGGATTTTAGAAAGTTGTAATTTGATGATAAAAATGCATAATATTTTGATCATTTAAAAAAATTAAAATGTAATATAACAAAAAAGTTCATTCTATGACTGAAAAATAAATTAGGTGAATTTATTATTTCTTTTTTTTTTAACGAGAAAACATTTGCGTACAAGCCATTGATATAGGAATTTACCAGTATGTCCCATTTGAACAAAGTGTGTTGTAACCAAACCTTGCAGCCACTGCCTTCATCCACCACAACATAGACAAGCTGAGCCGGATCTACCCTGCCGGCTCCAGAACCGACTCCTCCAACTACAACCCGGTACCTATGTGGAACGCTGGTTGCCAAATAGGTGTGTCCCTCCATTCCTATTCCCCATTCGCAATTCCAACAATCTACTTCCATTGAAAGTAACATGAACGTTGCATTGGCAGTGGCCCTCAACTTCCAGACCCCCAACAAAGAGATGCACATCAACCAGGGACGCTTCCTACCCAACGGTATGTGCGGCTACATCCTCAAGCCGGAATTCCAAAGAGACGCCAGGTCTCAGTTCGATCCCAACGTCCTTTCTGCGGGATCCTGGCTCAAGAAGAAGTCCCTCCATGTCATGGTGAGGCTTTTAGCAGACACGCTCACCAGGCTTCAACGTTTAGTTTTTTCTCCTAATATAAAAAAGAAATAACGAAAAAAAACTTTTCATTCTTCGAAAGAAAATGTACAACGATGCAACACCAACTACTGTCTGGAGCCTGAAAACACAGAAGAAATTGAAACAAAAATGAAAAAGTTGGAATTTCACATCAAAACCTTAACATTTTGAGAAGGACAAGAAACAAATTAAAATAGGGGAAAAAACATTCTAGTTCCATGAGAGAGAAAAATGTGTAAGAAAAATTAAAAATAAGAAAAAATGTCTTCATTTTACAAGAAATTACTAATATTAGGAGGAAAACGTTAAGGATGTAATTAGGACAAAAATTCATAATTTCACAAGAAACAATTCTATTACAAGAAAAAATAATAATATTACGAGCAAATAATTTAATCCATGAGAAAGAAAATTGTAATTTCATGAGACAAACCCAGTAATATTAGGAGGGAAAAAGTGACAATTTTATGATATTTTTCTACTATTTGGAGAAAAAGTCATCACAGATAAAAATCTAAATTTTAAAATATTTTATAATACTGGGGGCAAACACAATAGGAGAAAAAATATTTTACATGAAAAGATTTTTAATCCATCCATCCATTTTCTGAGCCGCTTCTCCTCACTCGGGTCGCGGGCGTGCCGGAGCCTATCCCAGCTGTCATCGGGCAGGAGGCGGGGTACACCCTGAACTGGTTGACAGCCAATCGCAGGGCGCATACAAACAAACAACCATTCACACCTACGGGCAATTTAGAGTTTTCAATTAACGTGCATGTTTTTGGGATGTGGGAGGAAACCGGAGTGCCCGGAGAAAACCCACGCGGGCACGGGGAGAACATGCAATCTACACACAGGCGGGGCCGGGGATTGAACCACACTCCTCAGAACTGTGAGGCTGACGCTCTAACCAGTTGCCCACCGCACAGCCAAAAAGATTTTTAATAGTAGAAAAAGTTGCTCTAATAAAAAAAAATGTACTCGTCCAGAAAAAGACTTCATTTGACAAAAAAAAGTAACTTTTGCCAAAATGTAAAGATTGTTCCATGTTTTTTTTATAGTGGAGAATTTTTAAAAAAATTTTTTTCCAATATTAGGAGAGAGAGCATCAAGTTGTAATTTTTTTTCCAATATTAGGAGAGAGAGCATCAAGTTGTAATTTGTACTTGTATATGTTTGAGTTTATACACTACACTGTGTGTATGTGGCGCATGGTTGTAAGTTGCCAACTTCCTCGCGCAATGATGGATGGGAAGGAACTTTTTATATACTATTGCATCCCGGCCTTTGAAAAGTTATTCCCATTGTAATTGTTGTGTTATGGGACGCCATGTAGGTGATCTCGGCCCAACAGTTGCCCAAACTCAACGTTGATAAACAGAAATCCATCGTGGACCCCCTGGTGAGGGTGGAGGTGCACGGCGTGCGGGCAGACAATGCCAGCAAGGAGACGCACTACATCGAAAACAATGGTGAACTGCTCAAAGACACACATACACGAATACAGAAGCGCCCCTGGTGTTACATACTATATTCATTTTTTTTTTTTTTTGTATAGGGTTCAACCCCATGTGGAATGAACGGTTCCAATTCGACATATCCGTCCCCGAGCTGGTCATTTTGCGATTGGTGGTGGAGGACTACGACGCCACGTCGGCCAACGATCTCATTGGCCAGTACTGCCTGCCGCTCACCTGCGTACAGAACGGTAATGAGCATCTCGCACAAAAACATTTTTTGTTTGTGAAATAGAATTGATACGTCTTTTTTCTTTTGTGTTTCTAATGTAAAAAATTGCCCAAAAATATATATTTTTTAAAGTTTTCTTTTTATCGTGACGATATCTTTTAATGTGACATGACTATAGAAATGACACTGCTCAAATCTATAGCAGTCCGTGTACAGCTTGTATAAGTGTAAATGTATTGTCCCCTCAAAATAACACACACAGCCATTAATGTCAAAACCGCTTGCAACAAAAGTGAGTAAACCTCAGGCTGAAAATTAGCCAGTTAACCATTTTCCCTTGCCGGTGTCGTTTGACTCATGAGTGTATCACGAAGTGTCACATGTGTGTGATTGGGAGCAGGTGTGTTAAATTTGGTGTTATCCCTATCTATCTATCTATCTATCTATCTATCTATCTATCTATCTATCTATCTATCTATCTATCTATCTGTCTATCTATATATATCTATATCTATATATATATATATATATATATTTATTTTACTTTTCCTAGGTTATCGCCACGTTCCGCTCCTGAACAAGAACGGCGATGTGGTCTCGTCCGCCGGCTTATTCTTGCACATCATGCTCCTGGACACTCAATAGTGCGGAAGAAACTAAATTTTCCACTCATATCAGTTTTTGTATTATTATTATTTTTTTAATCCAACAACATTTGCATAATAACACAGCCGAGATGAACGGGTAAAGAAAGTATTCAAATATATTTGTCCCACTGGGGGCAATAACCTCAGGTTGGAGCAGTGAATATTGAATAGGATCGTATTTAATTTATATGGATGGACTTTTCTGACGGGCTACACTGAGGCTTTTTTATGACGTTTCTTATATTTTTGTCTAAACATATGATCTGATTGTCCATTACTAGACTGTATCAGCAAATCTAATGTGACTTTTTTTTTTGTCATCCTAACGCACAAAGCCTCATTTTTGGGGGTTGTTATGTCAAGTAATCAACTGTGTATTAAAACCTGAATTACTATTATGGAGTTTTTTTTTCCCCATTGAGGCAAATTCTCCGATTGATAATCCAAACAATTGCATGTCTCTCTGTATTTTTACACTACTTCTCAAATAAAACCATCAGCTTCAGCAAGGTATTGTCGTTGTATTGTATTAAAGGAGGCCCGAGAAGACAATAAAAGCATTTTCACTCTTGGAGGCAACACTTCATACACTACACTGTGTGAATGTGTCGTATAGCCACATAATCAAACACAAATCCCCCCCCACCAGCCCCATGTTGACAACTTCACCGAGCAATCAATTGTGTGCTGCCTCTCAGAAGATAAGACTAATCTGTCCATTCAACAAAACTCAATGCAGCTCTGCTTACCAGTTTGGAAACATAAAATCCAACGTGGACGGACTAATTTGTCATGATCTTTTTCGTCTTCGAAATGAAATACCTTTTGGAGACTTTTGCAAAATTGAAGGCCTTATATTATCCTTAATTAAGACGCATGGCGTACCCCCCCGGAACATGCCCCAAAAATTTTGATCACTTACCGTGGGTACTGCTTTTTGGTTTATTAACAGAGTTCAAATGGGCTCAGCGGCGTGTGAACAATAGCATCCATGAACTGAAATAATTCCAGATACTTCTGTTGGCAGTTTTTGTTTTTTTTCTGGTTTGTATTTTTTATTACAGTACATCAACATACAGTTATATGATTGCAGTTGTTGTTTACCTGCCACTTATTTGGTTAGTGCAAGTTCAGCTGGTTTCAGCTCCAACGTTCCCCAACCACGTGTCAACGATCGTCTTTACAACAGCACAGGGAAAGTCCTTTTCAACATGCAGCTAAGACTCCACACTTTAATTTGTCTGCAACACTGATTAAGTGCTGCTGTTCTGGTTAGAATCTAAGTTTAAATGGGCTCGGTGGAATGTGACTGCCATCCATGAACTGAAGTCATGTGAATTACATCCTCTGGTTGATTTTCATCAGTATTGAATACAGTACAATATAATATGATTGCAGTTGTTGAGGTGCCACTGTTTTTGTTAGCAACAGAGGGCATCATTCACTAATGAGTAGAAATGTTGTCACTCTGCACACGCAAAAGATTGCCTTAATTATATATAATCACCCCCACCGGAACTCACATGGCAGTAGTTCCCTGGAAGATTAAAACATTCATCCATGAACGGAGGCAATCACCGTCACTTCCCGTGATTGATTTTTGTAATACTTATTCGATGATATACATAAACAAAATAATAGGATTGCAAATCTTTTAACCATGGTATAAGATTGAGCCCTGCAGTCGCCCATTCCGAGTGGTCCTATTTCCTTCCCTAAACATGCAGAGACCCTGTATATAAAATATATTAAATTAGGTATTAAATTACTTTTTCAGCTGAGAATGTTTTTTTTTTTTTTTAATTATAACCAAGAGGTGGGCAAACGTTTGTGTGCAACAGCCATATTTGACTTTTAAAATGGAAACTTCATATATCCATCCATCCATCCATTTTCTGAGCCGCTTCTCCTCACTAGGGTCGCGGGCGTGCTGGAGCCTATCCCAGCTGTCATCGGGCAGGAGGCGGGGTACACCCTGGTCTGGTTGCCAGCCAATCGCAGGGCACACATAAACAAACAACCACCCGCACTCACATTCACACCTAGGGGCAATTTAGAGACTTCAATTAACCTAGCATGCATGTTTTTGGGATGTGGGAGGAAACCGGAGTGCCCGGAGAAAACCCACGCAGGCACGGGGAGAACATGCAAACTCCACACAGGCGGGGTCAGGGATTGAACCCCTGTCCTCAGAACTGTGAGGCAGACGCTCTAACCAGTCGGCCACCGTGCCGCCAACATCATAAATTAGGTACAAAATTAATTTGTAAAATAGTTTATTTTAATGATAGAAATTGTAGAATAGACTTATGATTAATTTACCTCTAATTAATTAAAAAAAAGTTTTACTATTTTTATTTGATCATTTACAATATCAATAAACTGTTTAATTACATAAATGAATAAATAATGAAAAACAGTGAAGCACCGCCTATGCACTATTGTTTTCACTAATTGCTATTCACAAATTCACCTGTTTGTGTTATTTTCTGTGGAAATTATGTTCAGCTTTTCATCTAATTGCATTTTTTGTGCTCTTGCTACAAGATGCCGCCATAGTCTTGTCTAAATAGGAAAGTACTCCAGTAATTGGTGCCAAGGAAGTATATTGAAGTGAAAAATAAAAATAAAATTTCAACTTTTTTCATAGTTTGTGGTGTATTTATGGTTTTAACCGGGGGGTGTAAAAACTTTTCATCGCGGGTTTCAATCTGGTTCAAAAAGGTTCGACGGCATTAAAACAGCCCCGCCTTCTTCTTCAGCTCGTTCTGCCGCCAAATTGCCAGGCGCTGGAATTCTAAGCGGCCCATTCCGAGCAGCCGTTCAAAGTCGTCATCCGACAGGAAGTTCTGAGATCGAGAACACGAGGTTACAGATCACTTACACTGCCCCCTAGTGCACAACCGATATTCAGCCCTCTGACCTCTTTGTGGCAGGGGTCCACGCCTGGAGGGAGCTCCGAGGCGGGCTTGTTGATGAGGAGCTCGGAGGCCACGTGCTTCCCGGGGGCCGTGAAGGATGGGTGGGATGTAGTCGGGCTGCTGGTGTGGGGGGACGAGTCCCCAAAATGGCCCCTGTAGAATGGAGGGGGGCTCATGGGGCCTCCGGGAGCCTGGTAACCACCCCCGCCTGAATTCAAAGTTGTGTTGTTCAGGTTCTGCAGGGCACGAGAGAAGGAAGCGAGTGACACACATGATGCCAAGAGAGCGTTCTGGCTAAAATTCGTAGAAAACTGACACTCTTTAGTTCTGTTTTGAAATAAGCAATTTCAGAAAAATAAAACATCACTGGGTGACTGATACAAGTCTCTTCTGGTAGGATGTTCTGGGTAATATGTTTTAATTTAGTAGGATTTGTGACCAAAAAAAATTATAATAAATCATTGGAAAAATATGAAAAATATTCATCCATCCATCCATTTTCTGAGCCGCTTCTCCTCACTAGGGTCGTGGGCGTGCTGGAGCCTATCCCAGCTGTCATCGGGCAGGAGGCGGGGAACACCCTGAACTGGTTGCCAGCCAATCGCAGGGCACATAGAAACAAACAATCATTCGCACTCACCGTCATGCCTATGGGTAATTTAGAGTCTCCAATTAATGCGTGTTTTTGGGAAGTGGGAGGAAACCGGAGTGCCCGGAGAAAACCCATGCAGGCACGGGGAGAACATGCAAACTCCACACAGGCGGGGCCGGGGATTGAACCCGGGTCCTCAGAACTGTGAGGCTGACGCTCTAACCAGTCGTCCACCGTGCCGCCGAAAAATATTCAACTGTAAAAAATATTAAAAACGTTTCCCTTCCTTAGTTATATAGATATGGTGAGGTAACATATTAATATTGCACAATGGCAATATCGTGACATCATTGGTAACGTTGTCAAAATATTGCTACTGGTGAATCGTATTGCTATTGCGAGATGACTTTTTCATTTAAATCGATATCGTAATGTATTGCAGATGGTTTTCTTCCAATACATATATCACACAATGATGGCAACATGATATTATTGGTATTGTTGGAAAAATATCATATATATTGTATATTGTATGGTTTTTGCAAGACGATCGTTTTTAATGGGGGGGAAAAAATGTTCCCCTTCTTTAGTGACAGAAACCTTGATGAATCATAGATGTTTTTCTGCCAGTACAGTCAGTGGCGTGCAAATTTCTTATAGAAAAAGAATAATAGGCCTTAATCAATCACTTACAACATTGATCTGTGAGAGCGACACGTCGTTGTTCAGCTCCTTCTTCATCTGCTCGTAGGACTTCCCCGCCTGTTGACAAGAAAATGAACGGACTTGTCATCTTCATCGTCTTTGAGATGATTGGCTCCACATGTTAGTTTCTCGTCTACTCACGCTCCACTTGTGAGGGTCCCACGCGTGAAACCAGCCGCTGAATGTGGGGGGCTCGAAGCCCTGTTTGACGGAGACCACGGGCGTGTTGGTGTCGCGGCCCGCCGGGTGGGTGCGCAGGTACTCGCGGGCAGAGTTCCACGCCTCCTTGGTCTCGTCCTGGTTGGCAGAGCTTCCCACCCACAGGAAAATCTGAGGAAGATTCATATTCTTTAAAAAACAAATCATGTACAGTGCTTTTGTGGGCATATGAATTATAATTACTGCCTGTCATTTAAAGGGAACACATTATGGAGAATGCACTTATTTAATGGCTTGGGTGTGTAATACAGTGGTGCCTTGAGATACAAGTTTAGTTTATTCCATGACCACGCTCGTGACGCACAACACTCATATTTCATATCATCTTTTCCCATAGAAATTAATGGAAACCGAATGAATCTGTTCCAGCCTCCCAGCAAATAAGGAAAAAAAAAATTTATTAAACAGTTGCTGCCGCATTACTGTATTTGCTCCAATTCAATGGACATTGTGCTGCTCCTTCTGATGTGTGTGCCTTGGCCACCTGGCTGAAGTACAATACTGACAGAGGCACATATGAAGAAGTGTTTCACAACTGACTCAGTGAGCTACTGTAATATTAATACATTTTCGCAAAGGATAAAGAATATATTCTCATGTTTGGAATAGGCCTCAGAATGCCAAAGAAAACGCATAGGTCTTGAGAGGCACACGCAGATCGCTGGGGGAGCACAATTGTAGTCTTGAACAGGATTGGCTGACACATAAGAAAAAAGGAAATGGAGCGGGTGTGACGCGTCACCTCCTCCCAGGTGTCCAGCAGCATGACGTCCTCCTCATCCAGGTCGCTCTGCGCAAAGTCGTCCACTTCGGTCATCCGAAACTGACCCGTCTGATTGGAGCATTCAAACAAGCGAGGGCTGTGAAGAGGCTCCTCCTTCTGGAAGCTGGGGGGAAAATGGGGATTGTTATTGTGACTTTGATGTTATTGTTATTGTGACTTTATCCAGAGTCAGATGAAACCAAAAAACAACCATCAAAACTTGAGACTGTTCATGTCTTTGTGAGTGAGCCAACTTACAAATTCAGCAGGGGATCAAATTATGACTTCCCCACTGTGCAATTGTGCAGTATATATATCCTCTGGGTTTACCTCTTGTCGCTGGCGTAGGGGGCCTTCCCTCCGAGGGCTACCCAGAAATCAGCAGGCTCCTGACCCTCCATCACCACCTGCTTGTCCTGCTTCGAGAGCACGTCAGAAATGGCTTTGCCCATCACCCTCTCGTCCCCGTTGCAACCCTTGGAGACAGAAAAACCCGACCCGTTTACATTCAAATCCGTTCGCGTTAATAACAACAATCACGCGGTCGTAACACGAGCACCGACCTTTCCGTACCACAGGTAGCACGAGTGGTCGCTTTTGAGCAGGAAGACGTCATTGGCGTTGAGGGACGACGCCCTGGCCTGCACTTCGGTGGCCTTGGTGTTCAGCTCGTTGGTCCCTCGAACCTGGAAGAGCCTGGCTCCGCCCACGGGGTTGACCACGCCGGGTCGACCGGTGCCACCCTACACACACACGGCAGCATTTGTTTACTTCAATCAAGTTTTGGGGGAGGCTTCTATTAGGCCTCTTTTATATGCATTTTTGGAATAATATTATTCCATAAACGGACAATTTAAAGTCTTCAATTTAACCTACCATGTATGTTTTTGGAAATGAGGGAGGAAGCTGTAGCCAAAGAAAGCAAGCACGGGGAGAACATGCAAACTCCACACAGGACGTTCTGGGCCGAGATTGGAACCCTTTCGACTGTGTGACAGAAAGGTGAACCACTACTCTGCCACTTTATTTTAATTCATTGTAATTTAATGTAATTCATTTGCATTTTGATTTAATTCATTTTTAATTCATTTCTTTTCATTATATAATCTTTTAGTTTGAGTACCCCACCCCGAAGATAATTTTCAGTTCATTTATTTTATTGTATTTATTATTTTATTTCATTTTCTTTTTCGATTATTCTTTTTATTTATTTTAAAACTACTTGGTTATTTATGTTATTTTTTATTAGTTTAGTTTTTACATTTTTTAAATTTGCATTGTTTTACTTTATTTCATCCATTTTATTGGATTATTTTATTAGAATTTACTTGGTTAATCATCATTAAGATGAGGATGATGATTATTATCAATATTATAAGTGATATCATTTTATTTCTTTAATTAAACCTTTTGTTTAGTTTTCATTATATTCATTTTTATTTTATTAATTTAAACCATTTTTTAAATAAATGAGAATATTACTGATGACCAGTATACAAGTGGGTTTAATTTATGTCACAAAGTTGAAAGAAAGACAAATGGTATTACTGCTGATTCTCTACAGACTTGAAAATGTACTGAAGTAAAAATGCAAAAAGTAAACATTTATGTTGACTATCAATTATATACCATACCCATTTAGATTAGTTTTGGGGGGGAAAACTCCTCTGCACAAAAAAATAGTTAAATTACAGTACAGCAATAAAGTATCTGTACTTCATTACTTCCCACTACTGACAAAAACTAAATTAGGCGTACCTCAAAGATGATAAGTTTGCCTTTGAAGATGGCCAGAAAATGGCGGGGCTCCTTTCCCATGACCACACGGACCTGCACCGGGGCGCCGTTGTACTTGGCATCCACGTGCACGGCCTGATAGGCGCACGCCGTCACCTCGTCATTGGTGGCGTGACGCCCCTGGCGGGAGAAGAACGTTGGAAAGGACTTCATCGGAACAAACAGAAGCAGGAATGCGTTTGAAACAACCTAACCTGCCACATGTAGAGAATGTGCTGCTCCCTGTTAGATACGCGATACGTGTACAGCACCAAGTAGCAGTCGCCGCCGTAGAACTGTCCGTATGTTCTCGGGTTGACTTCCGCCAGCTCCAAATTCTCGATGCGCCACACCTGACATACACGTGAAATGTTTTCATCCGTACATTGGAGGAGCAGGTTTCACTGTTGAAAATTCCACCTCGACTTCCCCCGAGGCGTCGTCCACCATGCGCTGCTGCGCCGCCAGCTCGGGACGAGCGTGGAGCTCCAGCACGTCGAACTTCACCTGGTCTACCTTTGCTGGGGAGAGACGGAAATGGGCTCAACATCTATTCCAGTGGTTCTCCAACTTTTTACACAAAGTACTACCTGATAAATAATATATGGCCCTTTATTATTATTATTACATTTACTTTCCTATTTTAGTTTTGTTTCATTGTATATATTATTTTATGTATTTACGTAATTGGTATTTTTTTGCATTTTCATCCATCCATTTTCTGAGCCGCTGCTCCCCACTAGGGTCGCGGGGGTGCCGGAGCCTATCCCAGCTGTCATCGGGCAGGAGACGGGGTACACCCTGAACTGGTTGCCAGCCAATCGCAGAGCACATAGGAACAAACAACCATTCGCACTCACAGTCATGCCGACGGGCAATTTAGAGTCTCCAATTAATGCATGTTTTTGGGATGTGGGAGGAAAGCGGAGTGCTCGGAGAAAACCCACGCAGGCACGGGGAGAACATGCAAACTCCACACAGGCGGGGCCGGGGATTGAACCCGGGTCCTCAGAACTGTGAGGCTGACGCTCTAACCAGTCGGCCACCGTGCCGCCTTTTTGCATTTTATTTCTTGTTTTGAATTATGTATTTCAATTATTATTGTATTGATTTAATTCAATTATAAACACATTTTTGTTTTTTCTATTTTATTTGATTGTTATTTCGACTTGATTTCAATTTTCAATTCCACTTTTTTTTGTCGGGGCTTACCTATCTTGCCCAGGGTGTGCGTGGCGCCCAGTCCCTGCGTTTGATTCTTGTCCCTCCACTCCTTGAACAGGTGCTTGAACACGGCCGACTCGCCGCCCTCGCACATCACCTCCACGCTGGTGCTCGCCGGGTACTTCTTGGCCTTGATGTAACCCTGGCACGCAGACAGAACGGAACGGCTGCTCGGTGGCTTCTTGTGAATGATTAACCTTTGCCGGGCTCGCCGCTCACCACCGCCCGGTTCAGAGCACCCTGTCTCTCCTCCTTGGAGGCGTGTTTTCCTTTCCACACCATTACGCTGGAGCCCCCGTGGTCCAAGATGTAGCAGTCCTGACAGATTGACCAAATCAAATAAATCCACCAGCAACGACACTAGATTTCATAGATGGTGCGTAAAGTGTTTACAGAGGACCGAAGGAGGTCTTGGGTTAGTGGCTGCGTGGCCACCTCTTGAACCACCAGATTCCCACTGACGTCATAAACACTGAGGAGAAGCGCGCACACACACAATTACCGTTTATGCATGTCAATAGCAGTGGTAGAAAGTAACAAGTACAAAACATTTTTAGATACAGTTAAACCCGCACATTTTCACAGTTCGGCATTGGCAAGCTCCCCTACATTTTTGTGCTCAGGCCAAAGCTATAAAAGTATTACTTTGACACCATCTTGTGGCATATTGGTGCCGAAAACTACGTTGAAGGGAGTTGAGGCGCTTCATTTTGACTACAGTAGTGTTTTGCCGTCATCTTGTGGCATCGTGGTGTCAAGGAACTATGTTGAAGTGAGTTGAGAGCTTCACATAGACAAAAATATTGCTTTACTTTAGTCTTATGACATCTTGGTTGCAAAGACCAACTGTCGTTGGTCTTTGCAACCAAGAGTGAGTTGAGCATCTTCATTTAGACAAAAATAGGGCTTTACTTTTTTTTTTTTTCCTCCATTACTTTTACTTACTTAGGGCTTTACTTTTTTTTTTTTCATTTAGACAAAAGTAGGGCTTTGCTGCATCTCTTGTGGCATCACTGTGCCAAGGAACTATGTTGTGAGTACTTCTGCCACCTCTGATCTAAAGTTTGAATGAACGGAGAGTCCTTACTGGTAGAGCCTCACGCCGGCGTTGTGCGCCTTGCGGGAGTCGTCGTCGGGTACGGCGGCCTTGAGCGGGCCGCTCCTTTGCCCGAGCACCTCCGTCATGGTCTTCATCAGCTCGGGCGACTCGCGCTCGTCTCCGCCCTCCACGACGCCGATCTGAGCCCGACCGCCTCGCTCCCGGTCCCGGATCTCCTGAGCCAGCAAGGTGGCCTGGGAAAAACATCAACATTCATGTCACATGTGAACTTAAAAAAAAAAAATAAATAAAAAAAAAAATTAAAAATTAAAAAAAAAAAAAAAAAAAAAAAGAGGGTCATGTTGTATGAGCATGTGAAAATAGGCAGCAAGTTAGTTTGAAAATAAAGTATATGCGCATCTTTTTACTGTATAATGACTTTTTTCACTTGCAAAAAAATATAGACTTAAATTATTTGCTTTCTTGTGAAGGAACAAAATAGATTTTAAGTCAGTTTAAAAAGTCAGGTAATATATACATATCAAATGATCATATTACATTATATATATATATATATATATATATATATATATAATAAAAGGCTGTTTGCTCTTGAAAATATATACAATTTCTTTCAAAAAAGTATAATAATCAAAATTAAATATGATTTATTATACTTCATATTAAAATTATGTAAATATTTGTAAAAAGAGTTTATTTACAAAAAATATATAAAAATTTATATATGAACATATATAATAATATTTAGAGGCTTTAACAATATGGAAAATTAATGACAATTTTATATTGCTTTTTTAAAATACAATATATATGTACATAATATTAAATGATATGGGCATTAATAAATAGAATAAAACCTAAATTAAAAATATCCAAAATAGAAACGTTTCTGTTAATATTGTTAGAGAATAAAATGTTGGGAAATATATGCAAATAAAGCACAATAATTAAATCAAATATATGTTATTAAAACATATTAGAGAGCAATATAAAGTTTTTCATCAGGAAAAAAAGAAAAAAAAAGCTTTGACATAATCAATGCATTCAATAATATCCATCCATCCATTTTCTGAGCCGCTTCTCCTCACTAGGGTCGCGGGGGTGCTGGAGCCTATCCCAGCTGTCATCGGGCACCGTGCCGCCGCATTCAATAATAACAAATAAAAATAAAACAGAAATAAATATATTAAAAATAAAACATAATAATATAAACCAATCATACAATTGCAAAAATCTTACAAATTTAAGTATTTTCAGACTAAAATATATCAAATAAATATATTTACAAAATCTAACGCACATTAGAGTACAACATAGTCATCAATGAAAAAAAAAGGTTTTTTTTATTTACATTTTCAATCATGTTATAATTTGTAAAGATTAAAGTAGCAGCAATTTGACAGGAATAAAGTTGTGAAAATAAGCTATTTAAATGAATCATTACTGAATTTAAAGTCAGTATGATGACTGTACAAAGATATTTCCATTTCTTTTCGGATTAAATTGGTCAACCTTAAGCTTCTCTCTTCTGTTGCTTTTTTCTCCGTTCCACTGCACGATGACTTTGCCCATGTCCAGAAGGAAGATGTCGCCTGTGTTGAAGCTTTTCCATGACACCTCCACCTGCACACACACGCACACACAAATGTTTCCATAAAATGCTGATATTGAAGGGAAATGTCACACCAATCTAAAATGTCAGGTTTTTTGTATTTTTTTTTTTTACTAATAAGTAATTTTTGAATAAAATCCCACTAAATTCCCACGAGAGCAGGCTGCGTGTGTATTGTTGCCGTGCTATTTGCTTTTGCGCACCTCCGAGGCCGTGACGTGCTTCCGCCCTTTGACGTGCAGCAGGCGCAGGACGTTGTAGGCGTTGGTTTCCACGTGGTCAAAACCTGAGGCCACGCCTCCCTTTTTGTAGCTGCACAGGGAGAGGGAACAAACGTACCCAAGCAAAGTTCAAGTGCCATAAAACAAAACAGACACACACCAGGCCCCGTGGTGGTGCTTTGTTAACGGCCTCAAATAGTGACGTATATGGTAAAAACTCATTTTGTGTGTTTTTTGGAGGTTGCATTTGAAGGCTAATGATGCTATAAAGACACGAGAACACTGTTTAATTATTTTACCTGGCAACATATTACAATTCCCAACAATTATGTCAGTCGCTGCAACACTAGTATAGCTGCATCCTTAGCATGTACAAAAATTAAAAAACAATACAATAAAATGATAGTGTTTGAGGGAATTTTGTGTGATGGGGCAAAAGGGAGGAAAATTTATTTTTGGGTTTTTCATTTAAAAAGAAAAAAAAAATCAAAAGGCTTTCTGTTGATATTTGGTTGAGAATAAAGTTTTTGAAAATACATCCAAACACCATGAACAAAACAGAATAGTTACATTAAATATTGTGTTATATTTCGATAATAAAACAAATTTTGCAGAGTTTTAGGCTTTGACGTAATAATAATAATAATAATAATAACCTAATAACTTAAGGGATCATTAATGATGAGACAAACCTTTTGACTTTAATAACACAATCTAAAATTATACAAACAATATACAAATATACACAAACTATATAAAACCATATAAAAATAAATATAATTTTTTTTAAATCTAATAAATAAATCTGACCACCTTTTTGTGAATGTTTGTTAATTTGTTTATATATAATGTAGGCAAGATTATTCTATCAAAATCGAATTATTGTATTGCAGTTTAGAAAATGTACATTTTTATTCATGCTTATTTTATTTAAAAACATGTTTACATGATAGGGAGAATTGGGGAAAATTCTGGAGTAGTTTTAACTTTTGATGAATTTAAAATATATTTATACGCAAAATACATAATAAAACATTTCATAAATATATGACCAAATAATTATAAAGATGCTTAAGATGCATTTTCTAGACTGCATTTTAAGGCCAGTGATGTAAAAATGGTGCGTATTATTATTATTTTGGCCAGCAACGGGTTAAAATTCCGACCAATTACGTTACCAGCTGCTCAAATGCCAGCGAAACATAAACCCCCAGGTATTGCACCCTCAACCCCTTTTCTTCAAGGTCACAATGCAGGACTCACATGATGCCGTTTTTGAAGTAGCCCCTGAAGCGGGCCGACTCGTGGCCCTGCACCTCCCTGTGCTGCACCGGCGCACCGCCCAGGTGCTCGTCCAGTTGGGTGACGTAGACGGCCGCCGCTCCCTGCTCATCCTGCGACGAAGTGTTCCCGATCCAGTAGTGGATGTCGGCCGCGCCCATGTTCTGACTCATCTGGTGGACAGAACAGTATTATGTCAGGGATTCACAAACTGTGGCTGGCGCACCCCCAGGGCTGCGTGAGATTACATTGTTTGTCACATGTACATTCTATTTAAAAGTATTTTCCTCGTGTGATGGATTTCAGGACTTTGTTTGGACTCTTTCTGTTTTTGTTTTTTAGGAGGTGTTGGGGGGGGCGGGGGGGGGGGGGGGATCTCCTGGGATGTTAACAGGTAAACTCACGTACACACTCGCTTTGGTGTGCGCACCCCCTGGGATGTGTGAAATTAAAATGTTAGTCACATTTACATTTTTTTCCCGCACTGTATGTTTTTTTCAGGTCTTTGTCTTTATTTGTTTTTTGAGGGGGTATATGAGTGAGAGGCGGTGCGCCAACACTCTCCAGATGTTAACGGACCTTTCTATTATACTTAATTTACATGATTTAATATTTGCCTAAGTGTGACGTTTTTAAGGGTTTGTTTGGGATTGTTGTTTTGTTTTGTTTTGTTTTTTTAGGAGATGTACAGGGCAGGAGCGGGTGCATCAACACTCCGGTGATATTGAAGGTGGGTTCCAGAGTACTCACATGCAGAACAATGTAACAATCGCCCTCAAAGAAGTTGCCAAAGCTTCTGGCCGGCACAGGCACCATCTGCAGCTTCTGTTGGACATTGAAAAGAAAAAGTAAAAGTTGTGAAGTAAAATGTTGAAAATAAACCGTTTATGAAGTCCACATCAAATAAGTAAACAATGGCTGATGTTTGCTTTTTTGGGTGACTCACGTTAATGGTCCACATCTGAAGGCCGGGCTTTCTGTTGACACTCCTGAACGCATCTTTATTGGCCTCATTCATCATCGTGTGTACTGTGGACTGAAGCACACAAGCATTGAAAGCAGGAACAAGAATTTTATATCATTTAGTATACCTGTATGACTGATTTATGCAGATTGTGATACTTTCCCATGTGAGCAAACCCAATTGTAAGTGAGCAAATATCATGTACTCGGTAAAGTGATGATTGATGGTGTCTACATGCATGTAAAAAAAATACAGTCAAAATAGGCTCATAATTAAGTAATAAGTTGTAATTTTATAGCAATAACGCTGTAATTTTACAATATTAAATTTGTAAAATTACAAATATAGTGCTGTAATATTTTATGAGAATAACATCACAATTTTGTGATGTAAAGGTCTGATAGAAGAAAACAATCCAAATATGACTACAATTACGAAGAGTAAAGCCACAACTATATGAAAAAAGACTGGAGTAGGCTTATTACAAGAATAAAAAAATCTTAATTTTGCTACAAAATTGGAAGAATTCAATCATAATTTGATGACAAACAATGCTGTAATAATATAATAACATGTTGTTGTTGTGAATGTGCTGTGTGAAAGCGTCACATTTTTCTTCGTTTGAGAGACATCATCATTTCTGAGCCGCTTCTCCTCACAAGGGTCGCGGGCGTGCTGGAGCCTATCCCAGCTATCATCGGGAAGGAGGCGGGGTACACCCTGAACTGGTTGCCAGCCAATCGCAGGGCGCATACAAACAAACAACCACCCGCACTCACATTCACACCTAGGGGCAATTTAGAGACTTCAATTAACCTACCATGCATGTTTTTGGGATGTGGGAGGAAACCGGCGTGCCCGGAGAAAACCCACGCAGGCACGGGGAGAACATGCAAACTCCACACAGGCGGGCCCGGGATTTGAACCCCGGTCCTCAGAGCTGTGAGGCAGACGCTCTAACCAGTCGGTCACCGTGCCGCCTAGACATCATCATCATTATTATTCCCTGGCGTAGACAGATGGTGGTCTCGGTGAAGACGAGCAAAGTACATTTAAAACAATAGCATCGTGACAATGACACGCCCTTGTAATCTTCCCGAATGACCGCTCGGCTCGCTCGCGATTGGAACGTCGATAAGCAAAGGAGCTCCATACGAAGTCGATGCAAATGCGGCCACTAGAATACAGCGAGCACATTAATGGTGCATATTGCATCATGGCGGTGAAAATGGAGGTGAGATGAGGTGATGTCAAACACGCCTTCATTAGGATCGTTGTGTGCTGCAGTCTTATCATATCATAAAACAACACTGAGGGCAGCGAGACAAATGAATTGATAAGAAGCAAAGACTAAAGCAAAAGCTAAAAGGAGTGACTTAGCAACAACCCTTTTAAATTGTATTATTAATATACCAGCATGTAACTTTCTTTGGTTTCCCCCAATACTGTGTGTCTCAAAGAAAATTAAATATGATTTGTAGACTCGGCATGGTTCAGGGGGAAAAGTCTACACACCGCTGAATGCCAGGTTTTAGTGATGTAAAAAAATGAGAAAGAAATAGAAATATTTTCAAACCTTTTTTTGAACCATTAATGTGGACTATAACTGTGAAATAAAAATAAAATAAATAAATAAAATGTGGCTGCACAAGTGTGCACCCACCGTTTAAAGTGCCTCCGATTAAACTCAAATACATTTCAGCTGTTCTAGTAGGCTTTTCCAGATTTTCTTTTTTTTTTTTTGCTTTTTAGCAGAAGACTAAAGGTTGTGTGCTAACACTGACGGATATTTGGAACTGTTCATAATTCCTTGACAAAGGACCCAGTTCCAGTTGAAGAAAAACAGCAGGAAAGAATAATTCAGCAGTTGTCACATCTCCAGTTACAGTAGAAGACGGTGTGCATACTTCTGCAACCACATCTCAGTTGCTTGTTTTTCCTTCCCCTCTCAAAGATCAGATACTTTTTTTTTTCTCTCAATCGAGTTCTACAGGTGATAGATCACAATAATTACGGCAAAAGCTTAGAAATGCTTTAGCATGGTGTCACTTCATTATATCACAAAAATCCGGCATTTCAAAAGGGGTGTTTAGACTTTTTATATCCACTGTATGTATGGCATTGTTCACACACGCACACATTTTAATGTATCGTATTCATATACTGACATCTCTCTACGTCCCCATATATAATATTTAACACAATTTATTAACTTTATCATTATTATTAGCATTGTATTTCAATGTATTTGCTTCACTTCCCAAGCACATTAGAATAGCATACATGCAGTACATTCATACTGTATACCACTCTCCACTTTGCCGGCGGAAAAAAAACTAAGTCTGTAATAGTAATGTAAACAATAAAGTGCGGCCATTCATTAAGTGGTGTTTACCTTGTCTGTTAGCACAAACAAAAGAAGAGCAGCTGGGACTGTAAACTGAGCTCATTGAAAATACACATACAACAAAAGGGAAAAAAAATCCATATTTGTGCAACAGGAAGGACTGGTTCCATTTCAATTAACTTACACTAACCTGTCATCTTTGCCGCTCGAATCATAAATCAACCGAAACGTACTCTATGTAATTATATGGATATGTAGTGCAGTATTATGACTTCCAAAGAAAAAAAAAACCAAACAAAAAATATACTGAATATTCATTGCACCAGAATAAAAGCAAAACCTACCTTTGCTTTGTTGGGAGCTGTGCAGGTTGGAAAAAAACAATCACTGGCGAACCTCTCGTGCTGTGTGCAAGCCAATATGTGTGTATGTGCGTGTGTGCATGGGTTGGGTGTATTTACTTCCAGGCCCACTCCCTGAACACACCTGCAATTTCCTGTCCTGTCATTCTCGCACGGGAAGGTGCTGCAAATACACGCTTGCAAAAGAAAGCGCTGCCTAACAATACAAATAACTGGGGAATGCTGTGCGACCTTTGCACTTTGAACAATTCAGGTCTGTGAAAATGAATACTGGGCTTCTTTAGAAATATTTTAAAAGACTGAATATTGCTAAGTGTCAGTCAACAGCCTCAGTTCAAAAGAAGCTGGTTTGGTGGAACGCTTTTTGTCTTTCATAGCAAGCGGTTTAAAAAAATGGTACATACTTTATATACTGTAGATCCACTGTGATTTGTACGTTCCACGTGTAAATGGAAAAACTGATTCCGAATATTGTTGAAATGGCACTCAATTTTCAGGTTGCTCATCTGATTTGCAACAAGGGTATTTTCAGAACGTACTAATTATTTGCACCAAAACAATGGAAACATTTTGGAATTGTCATTATTCATAGCTTGTCAATCCACAGATATCCTGGTCCAGCCCACATGAGATCGAATAGGGGTGAATGTGGCCCCTCAACTAAAAACAGTCATACCTTCGTCTTTGATTTATCCTTCGTGGATGCTGTCCTCATCGTCATCATCACGATGAAGGTCCGTTCACTTCATGTCTGAGGCACAAAAGAAAAGCCTGCACAATAAAACTTGAGGGCAAAAAAAACAACAAAAAAAACAAAAACAAACAAACAATGGGCTCAGCAGAGCCAAAGCTAAAAGTTCACCTCGGCATATCACGAGGAGCCTAAGCTCCTCCGAGTTGCACATTAACCACTTGATATCCATTTGATGATTGATGATTTAAGCGGCTTGCAGATCATTGAACGGCGGCATCCGCCGCGTCGCCTCCTTTTCGACACCCTCAAATTTCATTTCTTGGTTGGTTTCATTTGGATTCTTCACTCACTGCGGTGTGTTTATGTTCATGCTCCAAGGCTAGTAAACCATAACAAAAGGCCAGTTGCTAGAATAAAGTCAGAGATATGTGAGGCTAAAGTCGTAATATTACGATAAAAATAGTCACGATTTTACAACAATAAAGTGAATTTTCTGATAACAAAGTAGCATTATCATGACTTAAAAAACATCCTATTTTTACAAGAGTAAAGTTGTAATTTTAAAAGTAGGAATTTTGTGAAAATAAGAAGGTATTGTTACAAATGAAACAGTCTTAATTTTATGAGATAATAATAAAAGAAAATATTTAACTTGACAAAAAGGCTTTGTTTTTTGAGAACAAAGTTGTATTATTATGGGCCAACAAATATTAACTTTTCATGAATTAAGTAAGAATATTATGATGAAAAGCGTATAATATATTTTATATATATTATACGTATATACGTATATATATATTTTTTTTACCTGTGGCAAATTTTTTCTTTAATTTACATGAATTAAGTAACATTATAAGAAAAATTTCATAAATTTAAAAGAAAAAGGCATAATTTTCCAAGTATGAAGTCAGAATTCTATTACAACAATGTTGCATTATTTTGAGCAAAATTCTTACTCTTATTGGAATAAAATAGTCTCACGTTATGGGAATGTTAGGATAGTAAAAGAAAAATATTTGAATTTAATTTTACAGGAATAGAGTTGTGCTATTGCACATACAAGAAAAAAAAAATCAAAATTTTAAGAGAATCCCGTAATAACAAAAATAATTAGAGTAGTCTGAATTTTAACAGAAGCTACAATTTAAATAAATTTTAAAAAAAATTAAATAAATAAAAATCACCATTTTAAGAATAAAGGTGGCACGGTAGCGACTGGTTAGAGCGTCAGCCTCACAGTTCTGAGGACCCGGGTTCAATCCCCAGCCCCGCCCGTGTGGAGTTTGCATGTTCTCCCCGTGCCTGCGTGGGTTTTCTCCGGGCACTCCGGTTTCCTCCCACATCCCAAAAACATGCATTAATTGGAGACTCTAAATTGCCCGTAGGTGTGACTGTGAGTGCGACTCGTTTGTTTGTATGTGCCCTGCGATTGGCTGGCAACCAGTTCAGGGTGTACCCCGCCTCCTGCCCGATGACAGCTGGGATAGGCTCCAGCACGCCCGCGACCCTAGTGAAGAGAAGCGGCTCAGAAAATGGATGGATGGAGTTGTTGTTATATGTGTTTGCGAGAAAAAAAGTGTCATCATTAGTTTATAAGAAGTCTACGAGAACAACACACAATGGCACAAAAGGGGTGTGTGCAAACTTGCAGTTTTAATCATGTTGTACAGTACCATTTTGTTTTTTTTTTCAATATATTACTATGCACCCGAAACCTTTTGCTGAACCCCCCAATAAATAGATTTTCATATCATCTATGCTAATCAATATTTTTTTTTCTCAACATTTAATCAGTGGATGCTGATGCGCTTCCTCAGAAAGAAATGAAATCACTCAAAACAGTAACTTGTCATTAATTTAATCCAACAAAATCATATTTTCTTCTTAAATAGTGTGGCAATAATTCAGATTAGCGCTTAGCTTGTATGTTTTTTGTTGTTGTTTCTTTGTTTTTTGGCAGGGAGAGTGGGGGGATTTGAGGAACGCCCCCCTACACCCGACATGAGAAAACGAGCACAGTAATGTAAGTAAAGGCACTTCATTCTGAAAGAGAAGAAAAAATAACATATTGCACGAGAAAAAAAAAAAAAGTCACCCACACTGGAACACAATCTCTTTTTTTTTTTTTTTTTTTGTTTTTTTTTTTAGGTAACTAAAATATGACTTTGATAGAAAAAGTACTTGTTTGAAGTATGTGTTCCTCTTAAAAACATGGAGTATGTACATGGAGTCTTTTTGGGGGGAGTTACGCAGGGGTCCGCTTCCCGCTACCTGTCCCTCAGGTTCTGTAAGAGGCTGTAAACATCGTCCTCCTTGCTGAGGCCCTCGAAGATCGGCAGGAGCTCCAGGAGCTCCGTGTCGGCCATGTCGTCGAACCACGACTGCACCGGCACCTGAGGGAGAATCCCCCCACCCACCACCACCACCACCACCACCACCACCGAGAGGGGAAAAAGAAAAAACACAACTTTGGTTAGTTCACAGAGCCAAAACAACAGTCACTACAGAGGACAGCGACTCAAAAGCCGCTTTCTGCTATTTGCATCAGTCTGGATGTCAATTTTGCGGATCAGCCACAGCAGCGAAAAGCTATTCTAAAGCTGTGTTATTCTAAACGCATGTGTCTTGAATCGCATAAAAGAGATCTGCATCGGTCACGACAGCAACAATTGACATTTGGTTGGCATCATTCATGATGCCAAAATGAAACATGAGTCACAAGTCGTTAGTTCTCGTCTACTTTAAATGTGAGACTTTCATGTCAAATGTGCACATCAGTCACTACAGTAGACGATTCAAAAATGTTTTTTCTTCTTTATGCCGGTCTTTGATTTTAAACTTGCCCATCAGTCGCTACAGAGGTCAGCTGTTGAAAAGCCATTTTCCTCAATATGTGTGTCTTTGACATCCAAAATGTTGTGCATCTAAAACTACAATGATAAGTTCCTTTTTTTCTTCTCTATACATCAGTCTTTGACGTCAAATTTGTGCACCGGTTACTACAGGAGACATCCACTCAAAAATCTTTTTTTCCCCAATATGTGGGAGTCTTTGATGCCAAAAACGTTCATCAGATACGACATTTAACAGCTATTCAAAAGCTTAAATGTCGTTATGCATGAGACTTGGGTGTCAAAGTTGCACATTAGACACGACAGTGAACAACTACTTAAAAGCCATTTTCTTCTACAGACATCATTCTTGCTGTCAAATTCAGTCACGACAGAGAACAGCTATTCAAAAGCTGTTTTCTTCAATATGTGTGTCTTTGATGTCAATAAAGTTTTGCACATGGGTCACTACAGCGGAAACCGTTGGCGACGTCGGCATGCGGACTCACGGCGTTCTCGGGGTGGAAAATGTAGGAGGCGGGCGAGTTGTCGACGATGATGACCTTGCCGAGCTCTCGGCCCAGCCGGCTGAGGTCTTTGACGTAGTTTCCTCTGTGGAACACACAGGATTCCCTGAAGAGTCGAGCGCGGAACACCCCCCATTGGTCCAGGAGGTCTGCCACGGGGTCTGCGTACTGAAAACGCAAAACGGCGGGTCAGTAGGAGTCGGACCGAGGGTATATTTTGTGCCATTTTCAAGCTATTCCCCACAACATAGCACCCCTTGGTGTTGAAATTTCCCATTGGACGACAGGCTTTCCATTCAAAGCATGCGGCAACATTTGACACGTGTCTGCAAGGGTGTCTTACTACTTAACCAATAAATGTGTGTCACTATTGATGTTGGATAAATAGTGTGGGTAATATTTTTTCATGATCAAAAATCTAGAGATTTAGTTGAAGCAGGGACAAAATATGAATACTGCATATGATCATTTTACTTTCGTTTTTGGGGGTCTATATTATGTTTGATCGTCCGAACAATATTTATTATTATTAATCTTCTTCTTTACCATTTCAAAATATTGACCTGTTTCAGGTAGGAGAAAATATGACTAAATCATATTTTTACAGCAGCTGTTGTGATTTTGTGAGGATATTTCAAGGACTTGAGTGCTGACCTTGGCTAAGCTGGCGGTGAAGAGGACACACTCAAACAGCTCCCCCATCCTCTGCAGGAATTCGTCCACGTGAGGCCTCTTCAGCACGTACACCTGAAATACAACATTAGTTCATACCTTAGATGGGAAATTTGACCAGTTTCATAATAATCTATATTTCCGGTGCCTTGGTGCTCGGCGGGTGTTCGCGGAATAGCCGCTGCTCCCCGGTGCAAGTAATCAAGAAGAGGCTGAGTTGGACGCAGAAAGCCTATCCTGGATTACTTGAACCAGGTCGCAGCTACACGTCGATGACGTCTGCTGCTTCCACATGGCCGGAAAATGCTATCATCCAGTCCAATATTTCAACACAATTAGTCAAAAGAAAAATCCAACGACAACAACAACAATAATAGTAACAAATATTCTAAAAGAATAAGATAAAATATAAAAATATCAACAACATTATTTTTATAATATACAAGACAATTGACAATAAGTCAAAATTAGAATAAAGTAAAATTGCACAATTAAAAACACAATGAGTGCAAAAACGAAATCATGTAAAACGATGCTATTCCTGTAATTTTGAAATAAAATAATAGAAAATATAACTTAAATAATAACAAATAAAAACACCACAATTATGAATAAAACAAAACGAAAAATAATTGATGAATCACATAAAAATGTAAAAAATCCAAAAAAAATCAATGCACTCAATGTTATAGTAATTATCAATAGATGTACTTTTGTAAATGACATAATTATTCTAGTTTGCTGTCTTTTAGCAATATGTCCAATTCAAAAATTGTATGGGAGGGTGGGGGGTGGAAACTAAATGTTTATGCCTTAATTTGGTATTTTGAACGTATGTGAGCGCATACCTGATGAACAGTTCCATCAATCTCCACCGGAACGATGAAGTCTGCGTTGCTAATGGGCTGCGGGGAACATGAGAGAAGAAGATGACGTGGAGTTATCCAATCAATCACAAACGAGTGTCGGGGGCACGCAGAGGTGAAAAACGCTGTGAGTGAGACTCTGGGGAGGAAGTGGAGGAGGCGCACGCAGGAACCAATGTGGGTGGAGGATAAGAAGAAGAGGGGGATTAAAGAAGGAAGAAATGGCTGGGATGCTGTGAGCTGATTGGATCGTTTGATGTATAGAAAAGGTGAGGACGATAGAAGTATTATAAGTCATCATTCATCAAAATGTCTGATTGCACTCGTTTGAACGAAAAGAAATTGCTCATTGCAAAAATGGATATAGGTTTAGTAACTGTCCACATCCTTTGTCTGGCTACACTATGGACTTCTCAACTTCCCGATGACAGAGGTGAAAAAAATAAAACACCCCTAAAGTCCTACAATGTACGGACGGTTCAGTCATAAAATAAAATAAAAATAAAAAAATAAATATCTGGCTGAGTTTGGTTGAAAAGAGAAAATAAATCAATAATACATAACAATAAATCCAAAAGAAACAATAATCAAATGACTTTTACCTTTTTAAATGGTATTATTTTACACTGGCATGACAATTAACACCCTGTTAAAACACTGTCATAATGGCCTAAGTTTGACCCTGGAGCAGATTTTGCCATCTCTATCATTTCTACTACTACTACAGCACTTACAGGTAGTGCAGTTTACAACTCAGCCAGCAGGGGGAACTGTAGGTATTGAAATAGCTTTAAAACTGCGTGCCACTGCTGATGTCCTAACATACTGCATGGCCATGATCCACAGCCATTCTCTCAACTATGTATTAATATAGTGTGAATGAAAAAAGAAAAAAAAGCAACAAAAAGTATATATAATAACGCCTTTCCAAAGGTCTCAATATAATAAACAAAACTTAAAATACATAATTAAATTAAGAACTATCTAAAAAACTAACAAACAATAGTACAAGCTAATAAAATAATTAAAACAAAAAAGCAAACAATCATTTAGATAATTGGAAAAAGATAAAGGAAATATTGAAAATAAAAAACAATAACAAAATTAGAAACTACAAAACATAAAAAGAACAGTAAAAATAATTTAAAATAACAAATAGAAATATAAAATACAAAATAAAAATAACTAACTAAACATCCAATAATACCTTTCCAAAAGTGTCAATACAGTAAATACAACTAAAAACTGACATTAGAAAAATAAAATGAAAAATGAATACTAAAAAAAACAAATAAAAAAGCTAATAAAATAACAAATTAATAAAATAATAAATAGTAATGGGAATCAATAAAAACAAATTTAAAAAAATCAACAATAAATTCTATGTGAAAACAATAGATGCAAAATTAAATGACAAATTAAAATACAAACAACAAAATATACCAAAATACTAATAATTACAAAATAAACAAATGACAACATTATAAAATAAAACAATGAGAAGAAATGAAAACATTAAACAAAAACAATATAAAATGATGAAACTAAAAATAATTTTGGAAAAAATAAACATCGTAAGTAGTGCATTTATAAATAAATGGATATACAACAATTGCATCAAATAATTCTCCCTCAGCCAACAACGGCATGAGCTCATTACTGTTACAATTAATTCTGACTGCAATTCAGGATAATTGCAGAATGCTAATCTGGGTTAATTCATAATAACGTCACATAATATTTGAAGCACTTCCAGTGTTGTAAGTGGCTGTGAAGCAGTACCATTCTCATACATAACACGCAGTATAACTTGCTACACATGTGTTATGTAACATGGCTATTTCTGGCCGCAGTTCCATACACATCTCGCTTTTGTACAGCATTCTAATTTGCATGGATTAAAGCGGCTTGAACCTACGAACCTTCCCAAAGAGACGTCAATGTGCAGGAAGTTCCGCAGGCTTTTCGGTTTGAACGCTTTTGATGTATAGCATGGCCCGAATCCATTTCCTGTTGATTTACGAAGTGTGAGCATTTATTTGGGCATCGTTTTGTAAATAAGAAGCTGCATCGTCGGTCGCTCATTTTGTTTTGTTTGGGTGATTTCTGACGGATTGGTACAGCAAAACAGCCTGCCGGACACTCCCATGTGTGTTTGCGCGTGACCTCGTGCTGTTCGCATGTGACTGTGACTAATGGGCGGACCCGCTACACTCTGTACTGTTGTCCACCATAAGACAGTGCAAAAAGTCAACTATCCGGCAGAGTATATTCATCAAATCATGAAGAAAAGTCTCATTTGTTTGCGTTTGTCTTACTTGATACATCATAAGAAATTAGACTAAAATGACAAACATTCTTGTTTTCTTCTTCCATCCTGGTACTGTATTTTTCCGCTTTTTTTTCCTTCTTCGTCAGTGCCGTTTATACACAACACCCACGTGGAAAAATGCTGTCATCTCATCAAATCATCAAATAAAAATATCAGTAAAATACGACAGTTATGTATACATGTAAAATATTCTTGGGAAGTTTTAAATCACTTGTTAATGAAATTATACATAATCAAATCAAAAAGGAGAATTACTCCAAGTATTCAAATTGTGTATTATTTTAATATATAAAATGAATTAAAATTGTAATACATTTAACTATAAATATGAAATACACCAAAATAAAACTACTGTATTTAATTCATTCATTAATTATTAAAACTACGATTACATACACATTTGAACTTTTTCTCTTTAATTTTTTCTCTCATCTACAAATGACCTCCCACATCTGTCCATTTTTAAAAGCACATGTAGCCCTGGAGCACAAAATTTGCCCACACTATAGCCGACAATGCATCTTGAAAAGTAGAGAAACAACCGATGATCACTAGAAAAGCAATATATCCCATGATGCATTGCACCAATACGGTAAAAAAAAAAAAAAAAACAATTCGTTTACAAGGTATTGTTTGATTTTTGCGGAATGTCAACTCAGCAATATTGCGGCTCCAGGGCGTCGTAGCCTCTTTGTGCTGCTTTTGCGGTGTTACCTGACAAACAGGTTCTGTATAAACAGGGCTTAGGGCGCAATGCATTATGGGTCGACTACTACGCCGTAACTTCTTAAAATTTCTTGTTGGGTTGGAGGCTTTACACTCCGATCACCGATGCCAACGTTTTCAGACAGCAAATAACAACACTTGGCAAAATATGATAATAGAACAATACATTGAAAAAAGGGTTTCGTTAAACGCGGTTTTACGGCACCATACCTTGAAAGAGCTGTGAACGAGTGTCTCGTCCAGGTCGATCACCACGCAGTTCCTGCCATAGTCTGCTATACTGACCTCAGGCAGGAGGAACTTGGCTGGAGGCTGCGAAGGCAACACACAAACAAACACACTTACACACACACTTGAATGAATTTCACAGTTTCATTAGAGGAAACGGCTGTCACACAGACAAATCGCAGAGCATTGAGTGAGCTGGTTCCTTTTTATCGCAGTTTGAAGAAAAAAAAAATAATATCAATAAAGTGCCAATATGAACACGGATCTCTTTTCTTTCAATGTATAATTTTAATGTTTTCCCCCCAATTTTAGAGTATCTTGCACACGATGTTGCCTTCTCCAGGGCTTTACAGTTATGGGAAAATATATTTTTTTTAAATGATGAACTCAAGAAAAAAATAACACTAAAATAAATAATATTTAAGAGAGGCACCTAAAATGGATAAAATGGTTCATAAAGACTTATTATTATTATAAATTGAAATTCTCCTTGAGGGACTGTAATTAGTACAATAAATACAATTCAAATAAAATTCAAGAATGAAATGAACATTTTAATCCAAATAAAATTATGAATATTTTCTATATGAACTGCATAGATGATTGCTCTTAAGATAAAGCACGCAACGACAGCACGAGTTCATGCAATCCGAAATGTTTCTAAATATACTGTACATGTTACATTATTTAATATAGTCATGTCAATATATTCAACCGTATGCACCTGCAACCACTTCTGTTTTTCTACTGAGTAGTGCTTGTAGTTTTGTTGCGATTTTACTTTACAAAGTGGCTGCTTAAGGTGACCTCATGGTGACTCTGTGACTGTGCTGCCTTCGGGGACAGTGCGGAAAAAAAGAAAAAAATAATAAAGGAAGAGCACTCGAGTTTTCTGCCAAACGAGCCGCAGACTGACAGACGAACGCGACGGGACAGATGGTATGGCCGCAGGGGGCACGCGTGCACGCAAAAGCGCACGCACATTCTGCAATATAGAAATCTATAATGTATTTTTCAGTTATTGTCGGGGACCTGCTCTGAGCAACTGCACAACAATGACTTTGAATGATATCGTGTTTAATGCGACGCGTGCAGGTCCACAAAACGACACACTAAAACTGTGTTTCCGAGATACCGCTTGAAACAGGCTGGGCGAATGTTAACGCGTGTGTTTATTTCGCATCATTTCAGAAATACGGCATGGATTCTGAAGCAAAAAAAAAAAAAAAAAAAATAATTAAAAAATGGACACCAGTCTTCTTAATGCAGTGTACTGACAATTGAATGTACTGTAACAGACGGATCATCTCATTTAATCAAGCCTTCTAAGAAGATCCATTTGTTGATGCAATGTGAAGCCAGACAGCAGTCGGGCTCAAAGGAAAATCAATATGTATTATCCTATCATAACTAGAATGGCACAGAGTTAGAGCGCAGACCTCCGCCAAGGCCAAGCCATCCCGATAAAGAACAGCACAATGTTCCTACTGCTGTTTTCCCCCGCAAATACATTATACTGTTGTTGATCCATTTATCGTCATCACGTACAATGCCGCTAACTATTATTGCTGCTTTTTGCATAGCCTAGCATAGATCTTGTACATGTGAGTTAATCATGTACTGTGAAGTTGTCGCTCCAGTCCATTTATTTCATACACAACTGCTTATAAATATTGATTATTGACCTGACTCGATACCCGAGTAGTCTTCGCGACATACAGTGCAATGGTGCTGACTATTTTTGCAGTTGTTCACATTCACTTGTGCATATATGCTACTATCTTCTTATCCATGTATAATTTGCCATTCAACACGTAATGTATATATCGACTGTTCATTGATCCACGTACACTTTTTGCAACATACAATGCTGCTGACTATTCTTGCTGCTGTTCAAATATACCCCTGCATATATACAGTTGTACTTACTGTATTCATGTATAGTTTGCCATTCAATGATTGTATACAGCCTGTTTATTGATACATGTATATTTTGACTATTCTTGCTTCACTTATGCATACATGGCATGTACGGTATTTATTTATATACAGAAGACGTAGACACTGCTGCTCAAATTCAGCGGTCGTAAATATGTACATTGCTATTTTGGGATATTTTATTATTTCACATTATTCTTGAGTGGTGTAATGATGTAAAACTGGAATTTCCCCATTGCGAGACTAATAAAGGCTCATTCTATTTTATTTTTATTTTCCTCATACCACACCCTTCCATAAAGTTTAATGGCAACAGACAAAGGAAGATTGGCCGCTGTTCGCGGGGTAGGGTGTTAGGAGATTGGCCCTGAACGCGAATAGTTAAAAAAAAAAAAAAGAAAAACAAGGAAATGTTTCCGTAAAAAAAGGAAAAAAATAATGGAAAGAAAATATCTGTGGATAGGTGAATCCACGGGTTCCGAGCCTCGAATATGCGGGATCCACTGTGTACGATTGATTAGAATTGATGGTTGTAAACATGCAGCCTGAATGGTAAAGGACAATCCTACAAGCAAAAGCAAGCAAGATGGGGAAACATAATAATAATAATAATAATAACAATACATACACTGGGGATGGGGGCAACCTGCACCTGGTCACACTGGAGGAGGTAAACACAGAGGAGGAAGGAGAGGAGAGCAGTGAGCAAAAAAGAAAAAAATGATAAAATAAAATCGCTGCAAGTACATCAATATTGTAATCAATAAATGCACAGCGAGTGAAAGGGAGCGGGATGCATGTCAATAGGAAGCAAACGACTGAGCTCCTGTAAATGACAAATACAGCTGGACCGGGCTCTGACAAACATGCGGGAGGGGCACTAACTCCACTTTTTTCGACAGCGAGGTTCGAGGCCTGCGCATTCCAGGCCTAGACGCGAGACATGTTTCGGGTAAACACGAGCAGGGATGACAAAGTTATTTTTCGTTCCGTTTTTAGCGTTTTGGAAGGCTTTTGATGCCTTCGTCCGCTGCCTGGAACTTGAGCTTCACACATCCGCGCTACACTGGTCAAACTGTGTGTCAAGGCTAATGTCGAGGGGTTTGGCGGGAGGGGTCAATCCGTCACACTGAACACACAGTCCACTTTGTAGGAAATGGGGAGGGGGAAAAAAAAAAGCTACAGTGGACCATCATGTCGAAAATTGAGTTGCTATAAGAATCAATTCAGGTACGCGCTTGTTCTTAAGTGTCACACAATTGTAAAAGTTAACTATTCTAATATCACTGCAGTATAATTTGCAGATTCGCCTACTCATTGAAAAACTCACCTATTTACTGTTTTGGTGCCGAGACCAAAGTCTTGTCTAATACGAATGTATTGCTTTGGCGCCATCTTAGTGGCAAGTAACTATGTTGAAGTGGGTGGAGGAGCTTCATTAGTAGTGTTTTGCTGCCATCCTGTGGCATCTATCAGCAATTAGAAACCTGCTGATAGATGCCACAGGATGGGGGGTGTCAGATTTTGGATTGGGGGGTGTCAAATGCTCGCGTTATCACGGGAAAATTGTACCTTATGGTACTTTGGTGTACTCTTTAAATACTCAATAAATATCTTTAAATACTCAACTTTAATGAGCGGTAATTATAGTGCTAAAACAGTTTACAGTATATTAATAAACATTTCAAATGGTTACTATTACCATTTCAATTCTTCAATAATTATTGTCAATGACGTGCAATGTGCTTTGTTATGCGCGACCCGTTTAACGGCAACCACGCGACATCGAGAGAGTTGTAAATTCAAGTTGGCCTTGCGAGTGGTCGCAAGGCCAACTTGAATTTACAACCCCAATTCCAATGAAGTTGGGACGTTGTGTTAAACAGAAATAAAAACAAAATACAATGATTTGCAAATCATGTTCAACCTATATTTAATTGAATACACTACAGAGACAAGATATTTAATGTCCAAACTGATAAACTTGATTGTTATTAGCAAATAACCATTAACTTTGAATTTTATGGCTGCAACACATTCTAAAAAAAAGCTGGGACAGTTGGCAAAAAAGACTGAGAAAGTTGAGGAATGCTCGTCAAACACCTGTTTGGAGCATCCCACAGGTGAACAGGCTAATTGGGAACAGGTGGGTGCCATGATTGAGTATAAAAGGAGCTTCCCTGAATTGCTCAGTCATTCGCAAGCAAAGATGGGGTGAGGTTCACCTCTTTGTGAACACGTGTGTGAGAAAATAGTCGAACAGTTTAAGGGCAATGTTTCTCAACGTACAATTGCAAGGAATTTGGGGATTTCATCATCTACCGTCCAGAATATCATCAAAAGGTTCAGAGAATCTGGAGAAATCACTGCATGCAATCGGCAACGTCCCAACTTCATTGGAATTGGGGTTGTAATAGAAAATTCACAACAGGTCCTCACTAGGACTTCTACGCCGTTTTGTGAATCCTCTGGTCATTGTGTATCTGTTGCACAATGTGAACAGCATGATGAAGAGGACTGTTTAAATATCAATTCTAATTTAACCAGGAAATGTATTGGTCCAGTCATAGATCAAACACCTGCTGTGAGTTTTGCTGTTCAGCGCAACAGGGAGTTGTGCAAAAACTACTGAAATATTGAACACTGGGACGTTTAGAGAAGGTTCAATTAGTATAACCTGAAAAGGTCAAAGTGCATGTTAGATTCATCTTGACATTTCACCCGAAATTCTGTAACCTTTTCTGAGTAGTATATGTGCTGTGCTGGGCGGACTACAAATTGAAAGTGAGGGTGTTGTTTTCGATCGCGCGGAACGCTACATGGGCAGCGGGCCTGTTCCTGCTAGCCGTGGATGGTAAACAACCTCTGGGTTCAGCGAGTTTGAAGCAGCTGGAAACATTTGCGGCAGGAAGACTAAAAAAACACATCAACAAGCTCCTGGCAACAGTAAGTGCAGAGCGCACACCATGTAGAGAGACGAGCGCTTTTCACCTTGGGAGGAGCGCCGTTCTCCTCGGGAGGTGGCGGCGGCGGCAGGGCGTGCGACTTATTGTTGGCGGACGGCGGCTCCACGTGGTAGTCATTGTAGTTGCGAAAGCAGCAGAAGAAGGGGCTGAAAATGCTCCGACTTCGGTGCTTCTTGAGGCTGCTGTTGGACTGGGAGACTGGAAGAGAAAGGGGATGTAAATGGAGCGGAGGCACAAAAAAATAACAGCCCTCCATCAAATGGAATCCCACAAAGGAAAGCCCGCGTCGTGATTCAAACCCAAACCTCAGAACTGTGAGATGAGCATAACACTAGTCCACCGTGATGCAAAACAACAACTTGCCAAAACAAGTAAGGTTTTCATGAGCGGCAAAAACTGGAAGGTATTAGAGTGGCCTCGTCAATCTCCAGACTTAAACCCTACAGAGCATGCATTGTACTGCAAAAGATAGAGATTGGAAAGAAGGAAAAACATCCATCCATTTTCAATAGCGCATGTCCACATTAGGGTAGTGGGTGAGTTGGAGTCTAGAAAATTTCAGTTGACTTTACCCGAGAGGCAGGTGCACCCAGGACTGGTTGCCAGCCAATCGCAATTGGTTTACGGTGATTGATCAAGCTCCACTGCCATGCTCCACCCACACAAAATTACAGGAACTCAATTATTCACGGATTTCCGCTATTCGCGGCAAGACAAGGTCTCTGTGTGCCCCCGCAATCCTGCTACTAGTGGGGAATAGGGACCTAGCCCTGCTGCGAAAAGTGAAAATCCACGAGTAATTGACGCACCCTCTTTAAAAGTTCTATAATTCCCATAGATGCCGAAAGATGGCTGCAAAGCATTACTTTTGTGTTAATTACCTCAACTCCAACATAGTTCCTTGGCACCGAGATGTCTCAAGACAGTGCCAAAGCACTACTTTTGTCTAAATGAAGCTCCTCAGCTCTCTTCAACAGTCTTTTGGAACAAAGATGCCCAAAAATGGCACCAATGCACTACTTTTGTCTATGTGGAGCTCTTCAACTCACTTCAACAGTTCCTTGGTACTTAGATGACACAAGATGGCACCAAAGCAATATTGTTATTGCTTAGCCTGAGCACAAAAACAGCAAACGGGGAGTTTTTCAGTTAATAACGGAGGATACATTTCATCCAATTGTTGCCTTGTACTTGTGACGTCTAATGACAATAAAGTTGAATCGAAGCTAACCTAATCTAATCCAAATCTCTAGAACAAGTTCCTGGAAATGTTCAAAACGACTGCATGAAATCCAAATTGCAGACTACCTCTATTTTCAGGCATGGGTACTTTTATTTCTTCTATTCATGATACACGTGCCAAACAAAGCTTGAGTAAAACGGGGAATGCGACCCTGCTGCAATCAACATATCTGCGCCTCACAGTGGACCGATGCGTTTTGCCGCCTCCTCTTGGTTAATGTGACAAACGCGGTCCAGTTAGCCATGCGTGCTGAAGCCGCCTTCAGATCGACGCCTCAACCGTGCCCGGGTCGCTCCGACTGCATCCGACGGGACGTGGGCAGTACGCCGTCTTTGTTCTCAGCATCTTTGTAGTCTACAGCTCAATATGGATCCTTCCCACAAAACTACTAAATATACACCGGTACCAGTACGATATTACTGTACGTGCATCGAATAAGTGCAGCACAAAAATAATATAACAAACCATATTATTAAAGTCTTAATGACAGTGTCAAACAAAACTAAAACATAATTATTACTAGATTTGGGGGGAAAAAACAGGCCTTCATTTATACCAGTGATGAACAAAATATGGCCCATGGGCCACATATGGCCCATTCTGTTTTTTTAATCCGGCCCACCAAGCATTGACATTATCAAGAGTCATGTAATATTTAATGCATTAATTATTTTTTTCCCCTAAAATTGGTTAATTAAAATGCATTTACTGATTTTGTATTCATCTTTCTTGAGACATGGTTAATTGATTTCATGCAAATATTAAAATAAAAATGTTAAATAAAAAAAAAGATAATCATTTAATATTTTTGTTTAAATCATTGGTTAATTATTATTACTTTATAATTAACAGAATAAAAAAATGAAGAAATATATTTTTTTAAATACATACCTTTATTTAGCTTTTAATCCAAAGCATGCATTTCTAGGAGTTAAATCTGTTTTTAAACCATAAGAATTTATATTTTAAAATTCCATCAAAATATACATTATTAGGCGGCACGGTCTGCGTACGACTGGTCAGAGCGTCTGCCTCACAGTTCTGAGGAGTGGGGTTCAATCCCCGGCTCCGCCTCTGTGGAGTTTGCATGTTCTCCCCGTGCCTGCGTGGGTTTTCTCCGGGCACTCCGGTTTCCTCCCACATCCCAAAAGCATGCATGAATTGGAGACTCTAAATTGCCCGTAGGTGTGAATGTGAGTGCGAATGGTTGTTTGTTTGTTTGTTTGTATGTGCCCTGCGATTGGCTGGCAACCAGTTCAGGGTGTACCCCGCCTCCTGCCTGATGATAGCTGGGATAGGCTCCAGCACGCCCGCGACCCGAGTGAGGAGAAGTGGCTCAGAAAATGGATGGATGGATATACATTATTATTCTTTTTTAAATCAAGGCTATCAATGCAAATATATACTTTTGATAAATCATTTTTAATTCATTCATTATTTACTTTTTGTAAATATAAAAAAAATAGCATTTCTGCTTTATTTATCATTTTAAAACTATTAAACATACAATAAAGTAAAAAGATATGGATATGACACCTTGATGAGAGGGAAAAAACAGCGGAGAGAAAAACAAATATCTTTTTTAATCCATAAATTACTTGTAAACCATATGTTTGTTTGTTTCGTTTACTTAATTTATTACTTTTTTAAATACTGAAAAAACTAAATCAATGCAAATACTATATAAACAGTCATTAAATAATCTTTTTTTAACATGAATTATGTAATGTATGTATGTGTAAAAAAAAATATTAATTATTACTACTTTATTCATCACTTTTTCACTTTTTTTAAATCAGTGCATCCATCCATCAATCCATCTTCTGAGCCGCTTCTCCTCACGAGTGTCGCGGGCGTGCTGGAGCCTATCCCAGCTATCATCGGGCAGGAGGCGGGGTTCACCCTGAACTGGTTGCCAGCCAATCGCAGGGCACACGTGCCGCCTAAGTCAGTGCAATCAATGCAAATATTGTATATACATTTGGTTTTTCCATTTCATGTTTTTTGGCCAGTCATCAAACTAGCTATGTGGCCAGTCGCCTGGGTTTCATTTGTTTTGAGTCTTCATTTCATTTTTTTAAAAAATGGATCAACCCTGCCAGGAAAGTTGAAAACGCTGTGCTGTGATTGACCACTTTACATTTCCGTGGGCGTGGCTTAGCATGTTCAAGACGTTTGAATCAGGCTTCCTCCTCAGATGGCCTCACATGTTATTCTCCTGTCTCCATTTTTGGGACTTCTATATATTTCCCGCCAGAAAGGGCGGACCAACGGGGTTTTCGAGATGGGCGGGAGAGTTCCTGTGGTGAGACGGCCTATACTAGCTCCACCTTCTCCTCATTTGAACGCCGCCTTCCTTTCTGCCGTTTGCACACAAACAACATAGCTGAGAGTCCACATGTTCCTGCAAACACGCAAAGCATCCACTAAAATATTCACCACGTTAATGGCTAAAGAAGGTCCACACCATTGTATTCCCCCTGTGAACACACTTGATCCAACGCAGCACACACACTCCCTTTCAAGGGCCCTGTTACCTAACATCGACGTCGGTGGGGGAAGATCAACAGCGGCCAATGGCAGCCCGGTCTCGGCGTCACGTGATCGGCGCAACCCACCGACAAGGCCGGAAAAAAAAAGCAGGAAATTCTCAGCATTCCTGACAGGAAGAGATAATCACCCCCGTGACCCGAAGGCTGGAATGACGCCAGGCTTCCGAGAGGGAGAGGAGAATATGATCCTGGACTTACGTCTGGCTGAGGCGGCCTTGTTTACAGTCGCTTTAAAAAGCACAAGACATGACTTGTTTATGTTTAGCACATTAAACTGAGTTAATTATAGAGTAGATCAAATTTTCCATCTTTCTATTTCTATTCATTGTGACGACAATGTAATCCACACAAGAACACGAGTGGAGGGAGTGAAATATTAATTTAAAAAATACAATAAAAATCAATATATTATTTGTAAAATAAATAAATAAATAAAAAATTGCAGACAATTCATGCCAATATACACGTTATTATATTTCTTGATTCATTAATAACAAAATCACGGTTTTAATTATTATCTTAAGTGGAAAAAAACATTTAAATAATACAGTTTATGGTGATGACCCCTGGTATTACATGAAACATTAAATTTACACATATCCATGCAAAGATTTACATAATTAAAAAATATATACATTATTTTTAAATTAAAATTAAAAAAAAAAAAGATTTCAAATATTTGTCACTTTAAAAAAAAAAAGCCTTTTTTCCGTCCGGTAGGCACAATGTCTAACTGTCCCAATACCTTATTCCATATAAATATATATATATTCCTAGATTCAACAGTTATTTCCAAAAACGAGCAAATCTATTTTTCCGCTTGGCGGTGGTGGTTGAGCGGCCATGCAGGTAAAGAGGTCAGTCAGTACCTGGAGGCCGTGTGGAGGTAATAGCAAGAGCTGCAGCTTTAATAATTCAAATGGAAAAACAGGGTCAGGTTGAAATGGCACGGCTGTGTGCGTTGTGTACTTAACAAACACCAAAATAAAATATCAGCGTAGCCACGGGGATTTCGACGCTACAGGTATATTTAACGCACAACAACATTCAGTATACAGGTATGCCACCTGGCATCGGGCAATGGGCACCATTTCAGAGATAGCACATGGTTAAAATGCATACATAAATGTTGTACAAGGTAAAAAAAAATAATAATAATAAAATAAATTTAAAAAACAATCACGTTCTAAAAAGAGATAACATAACATAGTCTATTTCTTACACTGTGTGAAATGCTTTATTCCCTTTTTGAATGGATTTCTACAATATTTTTGAAATCATTCGCACCCAAGCTGAGTTGTAACACCAGAGCTCCCACTGATGATAACTGCATAACCAAATTGGCTTCAAGAGCAGTATTTACACCAAAAAGCATCTGTGCATCATCACAACACACACACACACACACACACAGACATGCACAGCTGGGTGAAGTCAAGTGGTGTCAGATGAGCTGAGGCTGCAGTTCATCCAGTGCACCATGAAGTAGTGTATTTTATGTAAAACGCTGTCTTCTCATGCACCGCCATTCACATTCTTTCGTTATCATACGCATTTTATATTCGATACAGAGCAGTTGTGCAAATTAGTGTCGAGCCGCTACTTTGCACGATAGAAATGAACAGGACTGCAGATGGAAATAAATGAAAAAACATGCAATGTGCAATGTGATCGCTCCGATCGCCAGTTAGTCATGATAATCGTTGAAATGATTTTTGGTGCCATTAATCCGTTCCAGCCCCCCTAAAAAAAAAAACCTAAAAAAAAGGTAGAAATGTGTTTTAACAAAGACAAAAATGCTCGATAATATTGTACTTCATAAAAACAGGGTAATGACATAATTTGACAGAATGTAAAGGATTAAACAGGTTTTGCCACATTTTCTTCATTGAGTCAATAGACATTGTGGTGCTCCTTTTAGTGTGTGCGCATTGGCCACGTGGGGGCGGTACAATACAGACAAAAACATGCACGAAGAACATTTTCACAACTGACTTAGAGAGCTGCGGTAATATTGGTCATTTTTCGCAAAGGATAAAGAATATATGCCTTTGAGTATTGTTACATTGTGTGTCTACATGTGTTGCTCTGTTGTCTTCAAAGATCCGCAACATTGATACTGTGCATTAACTGTCTATGACCTTTTGCAATGTTTGCTAGCATCAAGCTAGTTCGACTTTATGAAGGCAAAGCTATGTGGTTGTTGTAAATACACAACGAGTAATTGTCTTTGTTTGAAGTTTAGTTTGACAGTATTCTCCAACTGGGAGTGGCAATAAAGTGGCAATCTTGAAGGCGCTTTTTCAAAGAATTGTTCACTATCTGCCAAACTGCTGCTTGTTGTAAAGGGGAGTTGAGCTCATTGCCACCATACAGCGCAAGTATCTCAAATTTTTGCGTGCAATTCAAAGCCAAAATGTGTCTAAACAAGGGCTTGTATCTTGAAAAACTTGGTCGGCTCACTCGTATCTCAAGGTACAACAGTAGTCCATTGAGTTACAAAATAAATTAATTCATTAAAAAAAAAAAAAAAAAAAAGTCCACGACATGTGCCGTCACATGCGTATGTATCATATAATTATGCGAGCTGCGTGTTGTGTGTGCCTGTGTTGCAGCTTTACGATGGGGGGGATGACAGCTGCTTCTCGAGCGCAGCCTGATATGAAGGAGATGACAAGCGTGCGTGCGTGCGTGCGTCTGTCTGTGTGTGTGTGTGCGTGCGGTGGGAGGGTGGCGGATTAAAACAGTGTGAGCTCAGGGAAGAAATAATGAGCACGATGAGACTGTGCTGCTGCAGTTACGCAACGAGACTGTGAAGTTCCTCCCCACCCTGAGAGCTGACATCCACTGTGCTGTTTTCCTGACTGACGGCAAGATGGAAGATTTTGTGCGGCTAACTTATTTTTACACTAGCGGGAAGGTTAAGAATAAGTGGGTTTGGCTTAATTTCCGCGAGAGACTACAGAGAGGAAATAATAAATCAACTGTTACGTTTGAAATATTTTTAAGGATAGGATCATCTGAATGTTCTGAACTCCTGATGCCACCATCCCCGATCAATTGCACACCATCTCGCCATCCATTTGCTATAGCTCTTAGCTGGAGCCTTCATGATAGCCAATGGAATGTCTCGGAACAGATAAATTCACTTGACATTATTTCCTACGGGAACGATTGTTGTGACAATAGAATTGGAAAACTTGGGAGGTTTCGTTTTTGTTGACTGGCGAGGACTGGAATATGCTCGGAATCCGACGGCAAAACAATCTCTTCAAAGACCCGAGAAGCATATTTTGAAATGATTTGAATCTGCGGGAAGTTTCTCCAACATCAAACTTCACCATCAAACACACACCAAAGAGCAAATACATTAAAAAAAGAGATCAAGGAAACCACCTTCCAAATCCTTTTTTTTTTTTTTTCTCCTCCTCTGCACAACTTCCAGTAAAACACACTCTTCTCCTCATTGAGGCACATTCTCCTTTGAAGCAAAAAGCCATTAATATTTTAACTGGAAAGAAGAAACTGTTCTGTTAAAAAAAAAAGTGTTTTAAGTGTAGCTCAAACCAAATCAACAATAGCGGAACAGCTATTGAAAAGGGCCTTCCCGAAAACAAAGCTGAAAGCATAAAATGGTCTTGCAAAAATGAAGATTTACAAGGGACATACTGTGAAAATCTACTTTTTATTGCTTGTTTACAAATAATTCAGTCTCTGTCATGCCTGCCCATCCATCAAGTGTGAATTTAAATCTTTTAGTTATTAAAAAAAACCTAAGAAATCACGTACATAATTATACAAAGCCTTTGCGCAATACGTGATGCCCCTTTGGCAGCAATTACAGCCTGACAAATGTTTTGCAAACTTATCTTTGGTCAGTTGTGCTGAGTCTTCTTTGCAGCACCATTTTCATGCCATTATGGAGTGTTTTGTGTCAAATTTGGACAAAATAAAATCTATTATTGTATTTCATTTTCATTTGGGATTAAGGCTGTAACCTAAAATGTTGAAAAAGTGAAGCTTTTGTAACTGGGGGTGTGGCTGTGGTCATAATTAACCAATCACATTCAAACTCGTGTTCAATAAGAGTCAGCACACACCTGCCATCATTTAAAGTGCCACTGATTAACCCTAAAATAAAGTTCGGATGTTCTATTATGCTTTTCCTGACATTTTCTAGGTCGCATTAATGGTGGATAACGTTTTGAAATTATTTATATCACAACAACCTGGCATTTAAACAAGGGTGAGTAGACTTTTCATATCCACTGCATATGGGGCAGAGTTTATACAGTCGCTCACTTGCATGCTACAAAATGGGCTCATTTTAGTGAGACACAAAATGTGCAACGAGTATAAAAGTATTATTCTTGATACTTTAGGGTATTTTGATGAAAGCATATAACAGATATGCTCTTAAAAGACCAGTAAACTGTTTTCAATTGCTGAAAAAAAATGATTATATGTCTCCTACTCTCCTTTACGTATGATGGGCAACAAGGTGGGCTAGCCCAACCGCTGATTGATTCATTTATTGATTAAGTGCTGTGATCTCATGAATAATTCTAAGAGACCGGCGAGGCCAAAAGAGGAAAGCCACACAACAATAAAAAGTGAGAGTTTAAGGGCGACGTGGCTACTTACAACAACAAACAAGCTTTGCTCTACAACAATACATCCTTCTTCTTCCTTAGAGCTGACAAACATTGCATCGTGGAACTCAATTTCATGTAAATAGACATAAATAGCAACAATGCGCAGCGGCGGGGAGCGTTAACAGGCTCTTCAGTCACGGAGCTTACAAAACACACACGTTGGCTTCTTCACTATCAGCCAGTCGGTGCGGCACTGGAAAAAAAAAAAATAATAAAACCTTCTTTTTATACGCTCCCCACCGATGAGCAGATAATCTCCTCCTCTGGAATAGACTCATAAATCTGGAATAAGGGGCGCTGCTATTCCGCTGCCTGTCAGGGGGAGTGCTGCAGCGGGATATTGACGTTAGAGCGCGATTCGAGCAGGGAAGCTTCGGATTGACACGCAGCCGCCTTGCACACTAAATCCTGACCTCACTAACATTGAGCAATTGTCATTGTTTTCAGCCCCCCTTCAGTGGAGCCTAGAAGGGTACGGCAAGTGGTTGCTAAATTTCTTCGCTGCTGTGATACCAGATTATTCAAATATGGCATTTTTAGGGATAACCGACACGTACAAAAAAAAACACGTCAAGAAAATTCATGAATAACGGCTAGCGGCTCCTCATCAGACCCGCCCATGAACCTTGAACAGCGCCTTTCTTTAAAGCCTGATGGTTGATTTGCAGCCTTGAGACGCCCTCAGGAAGATGACATTGCATCTGTTGGAGGGAAGAAGCCATTTTTTTTTTTTAAGCCTTTTTTGCAGGTCTACTCATGATAGACACGCCTACCAAATTTCCTGTTGCTAAATCAAAATGGCTTAGGGGCTGAATTTTCAAAATTTTCAAAAAGGACCACTACAGAGCCAACGTTTGGGCTTACCCCCCAAAAAGTACAAAATATTTCATGGCTGTTCTCACATGAATTAAGTAGGATTTTGTACAAAAACTAATTTGTAACTAGTCATACAGATCTATAGCAACTTCCTGTGTCTTTTCAGGCATGGGTTGTTCATGCTTGCCAAAGTTCACGTTGCCAAGTGAAACAGAAAATGTAAAACTCCAATTCACAATTTATTTGAACCAAGTTTTTGCCCTTGGCTGTGTGCCACAAATCCCCTAAAATCAAGACCTTCCCAGCCCGAAGAGAGCACTTATGTTTGTTGCGCTAGTGACCGCATTATTATGGTCTGTCATCGTCACGTCAGCCGACAGGATTGAAGAGCTAAAAGGCTAATCTGATTGAAGTAATTGGCTCATCCTCTCAGAGCTTTCGGCGTGTGGAGATATCACAGCAAAAGCCTCTCGACGAGAAGAAGCCTTTTGAAGCCCCAGTAAGCGAGGGTCCGCTTATTACGCGCAGTTGCATCATTCCGAGAGGGACGCCCCCAAAAAAGTCGGAAGAGAAATAAGCGTCTGTTTGAGGCTACAATACAGCGTGTATAAAAGGTCTGCATACCTCGGTTCAAATGCCACTATTTTTATGATTTTGTGAAAAATGACATCAAGATAAATAACACGTTAGCCCAAAACCTTCAGGCGTCTCTGCTCGAAAGGAAGAAATGTCAAGAAAAGCCTAGTAGAACAGCTGAACTTTATTTAACCAGAGCAACTTTCAATGGTGGCGGGTGTGTGCTGGCTCCCATTTAACATTAGTTTGAATGTGATTGGTTGATTAAATAAGTGCAGCCCGTTTACCATTCTGAACATAGCCACCTCCCCAGTTATAAGAAGGCGTGCGCACTTGTGGAACCACATTATCTCAGTTGTTCGTCTTTCCCTTATCAAAAATATTTATTTTTCTCCCCCAATTGTTACAGGTCATATGAATGGTGCAATAAGTTTTGAAATGATTTATCTTGGAATCATTTTTTTATACATCACAAAAACTTTGCATTGGAACATGGGTGTGTAGACTTCTAATATTCACTGTATCTCATTTTGTGCTCATGTCTGTGGCAAAACGTGACCTAGGCTTGACATTGGGACGTTATACTAGAAGTGCCTGTTCTGTGGAGGGTAACCAAGCAAATTATCATTCCCAGGCTCGCTTCATTTCACGTCATCCATAATGCATGAAGATAGAATCTCCACCTGACCAAAAGTCGAATAAAACTCGCATCTAATGACTTACGACGATGTCGTCACTCACAATGAAACTGATAGGACTCTGAAATAGCTTGCTGTGAAATATTCAATGTGTGTACTATATGTGTGTGGTTCACACTGTGTGTGTCAAAAAAAAGGGGGTACAGTAGGATTCATTTAACATGTCTGAAATTATTGTATCAGTCGAATGAAAACATTTAATTAAAAAAAATTATTTTTTTTCTGTTTATCCAAAATATGAAGTTTTTTTTTTTTTTTTTTAGGGGGGCTGGTGGGGGTACTGACAATAGGCAGACTCTACAATAGGACAATTAAATGTCCTTACTATTTAAAGAAAATTGGGGGGGGGGGGGTACAGGGACGGGACTTCTAATAAAAATAACATTGACTAAATCGGAAAATCAATACACTTTTATCCATTTAATTGTATTTTTTTAACTAGTTTTAAGGCTATATACTGTATGCAATAAATGGACAATTTGTAGGTTTTTGTGTCATTATATTTAATAGTTTTAGAGTTGCATTTCTGTATTTATTCAAATATGCACTATACAGTATGTGCAGTTTCCACAATAGGATTTAAAAAGTATATTTTTGTAGCGCGCGGCACAGTGGACGACTGGTTAGCACATCTGCCTCACAGTTCTGAGAACTGGGGTTCAAATCCCGGCCCCGCCTGTGTGGAGTTTGCATGTTCTCCCCGTGACTGTGTGGGTTTTCTCCGGGCGCTCCGGTTTCCTCCCACATCCCAAAAACATGCATTAATTGAACACTCTAAATTGTCTGTAGGTGTGAATGTGAGTGCGAATGGTTGTTTGTTTCTATGTGCCCTGCAATTGGCTGGCGACCGGGTCAGGGTGTACCCCGCCTCTAGCCCCCCAAAGATAGCTGGGATAAGCTCCAGCACGCCCGCGACACTCGTGAGGAGAAGCGGAACGGAAGATGAATGAATTTTTGTACTGTTTGTTTTTTATTGTTACGTTTTTGTGTTTCAAAGTACGACTGTTTTGTATTTGTTTTTATGGCTACTATATATATCCACTTCCTACAACATATTTATTTATTTAAGGTATGTTTTAGATTCATTTTAATCCCCTTATAGTGTTTAAAATTGTATATTTTTTTTCTCTCTTGCCGCTCTTTCACAGACTGTTTATTGCTGTCTTTTTGAATCGGTTTCATTTATTTTTGGATCGTTTGCACAGTCTTGATGGTGAATAGGGGGACATTTCACATCATGCGCAAACTGTGCGTTTGACCCAAAACAAACATCCATCCATTTTCTGAGCCACTTATCCTCACAAGAGTCGAGGGAGTGCTGGAGGCCTATCCCAGCTATCATCGGGCGGGAGGCGGGCTACACCCTGAACTGGTCGCCAGGCAATCGCAGGGCACATAGAAACAAACAACCATTCGTACAAACATTCACACCTATGGGCAATTTAGAGTCTTCAATTAACCTATCATGCATGTTTTTGGGATGTGGGAGGAAACCGGAGTGCCCGGAGAAAACCCATGCAGGCACGGAGAGAACATGCAAACTCCACACAGGCGGGGACGGGGATTGAACCCCGGTCCTCACAACATTGAGGCAGACGCTCTAACCAGTCGTCCACCGTGCCGCCCCAAAACAAACAAACAAGCAATTTAAAATATTTACAGATAGCTGCTTCCTTCTGCATATGCCTTAGTTTTTCATCAGCGTGCATTATTAACTGTGAATTACGTTTAAAAAAAAAAAAAAAAAAAAAAAAAAAAAAAAACAACATCCAAACATTTATCTTGGGCCACCAGCCGGCACCAGAATTCGATACGTTCATCCTGTGCACCTCGGTTAAATATTTCTTCCACACATACTAACAATGGCAGGGTGTGGAATAAAGGTCATGCTGATGCAGACATTGAAATTGTGTATTATTAAGTCTATTAAATGATGCCAAATGAGCATTCGCTGAGTCATGAGAGTGGCTCATGTGGAGCTCAGTGGAGGGTGACTGCTGTAGGGTGACCTTTTCTCCCACTCATGAGGGGCTACGACATGTGGCCTGTCTACAGAAGACCCCCACTGGTGCGGTCATCGGGAGGGATTTTCGGACAATATATCAATATTATGTTATATCGCGTTGATAATATTGGTAGGAATTGCAAAGGAACTCACCGTAAGCTAGTGTCACGATAGTTGGTCAGCGATGATAATGATAATATTGCTATTACTCGATAATCAAATCGCTGGGAGGCGGGAGGGGTTGGGAATCGAGCAACTCCCGATATTTATATATTCACATTGTTATTAGGGATGGGAATTGCAGAGGAATTCAACATACGATATCATTGCGACACTTTGCCACTGTAACAAAAGATAATACACACAGCATAATAAATCCATTACCTGTATCTACTGTGATGTATACAACTGAAGAAGCAAACAAGTGTTACAAACAAGCCCACAAGCAGACATATCGTGCCCCGCTTTGCACTTATGCCAAGCCAAAAAGCATCCTCTGGGTCTGATTTACCGCTCAGTCGACGGCACTGCTCAGATTAGTGCCAAAGTTAATGAAAACCGAAAACCTCCCCAAAAAAAACTCCCTGAGGGATTTGTTACTGTCACATGGTGAACTCTAATGCAGAAAAATAACAGCAGGAAACAGTGCTTCCCCTTCACTAATCCACTGTGTCGGGTCCATTTTGTGGAAAAGCACTTGATTCATGTTTGAGTGGTATTTACTATTCATCTATGTGTCAGTATATGTTGATTATACAGTGCGACATGGTGTATTTTGTTCTCAAATTTGTGTTTTGAGCTGCAATGGACCATTGATGAGGATGGTCAGCAACTGTAATAGTCAGCACATACCTATATACAGTGGTGCCTTGAATTACAAGTTTAATTCATTCCCTGACCATACTCTTAACGTAAAACACTCAAATCTTTCCCCACAGAATGAACGGAAATGCCATTCATCCGTTCCAGTGCCCCAAGAAACGACAACAAAAAACATTGTAATTAAGAAAAATGGCATTGTACGATATTGTTCATCATAAAACATACAGTAAAACATCATTCAACAGAATGTAAAGAATTAAACAGTTTGTGCATCATGATAATTCAATGGACATTGTGCTACTCATTCTGGTGTGTGCACCTTGGCCACTACAGGGAAGTATAATAAAAACAGACATACTACAAGAAGACTGTCTCAAATAAATTGCAGTAAAATTATGAGGGTTTTTTTGTTTGTTTTTGCAAAGGATAAAGAATACATGCCTGTGAGTATTTTTTGTGTGCTCTAGCTGTATGTGTTGCGAATGCTTGTTTTCAAGTATATTTTGTTGAAAGATTTAGAAATACCGCAACATCGATGCTAATTCTGTTAGCCCATCTAAAGCGTTTTGCATTCTGTGTTAGCATTAAGCTAGTGGACTTTTGTAAGACAAAGTCAATGTGGTTTAATTAAAGTGTAATTTAAAGTGCACTTTTATTTAAGTTTAGTTTTAAACTTCAACTGGGAGAAGCAATAACGATCTGCTTTCATGAATAATTTTCTGCTGCGTGTTGGGAAGTTCGTGGTCAAATTTTTGCTCACAATTTAAGACCAAAAAATAAAATAAAAAATATTTTAAAAATCGAGCAAAAGATAGCTCGTATGTTGAAAAACTCGTAAATCGGATCATTGGTAAGTCGAGGTACCACTGTATGTATTATTTTGCAGCCTTTTGCCTTGCAGCTTTTAGATTTCGGGTTCGAATCTCGGCTCTGTCCTCCCTGTGTGCACTTTGCATGTTCTCCCCACGCTTGCGTGGCTTTTCTCCGGGTACTCCGACTTCGTTCCAAAATCCACAGCCAATGCATGTTAGGTTTATGGAAGACGAGTCTAAATTGTCCATCGGTGTGAGTGGTTGTTTGCCTATATGTGCCCTGACTGGCAACTAGTCCAAAATCAGCTGGGATAGGCTTCAACCCACCCGCGAATCGAACTCGCTGTAGAAAATGGATGGATGCATATTTTATATATATATATATATATATATATATATATATATATATATATAATGCATTGTTTTAGTCACTGCTGTGCCAAAAAAAACACACAAAAATACCTGCGCATTATTAATAATGCAGGCTATAATAAACACATAGGCATAAGTATTTTGGTCTCTAAGCTGTATTTGTGTGTCTATTTGTTTTATTTCGTTTCTTTCTCGAGGCAAATCCAGAAATGTTTTGTCAGTAAGCGACATAAACAAGGGCTGAAAGTACCCGCCCCCTCTTGCAAAAGAAGCAGCTCTGTGCAATCACACACACACACACACACGCACACACACGAAACATGGCAGAAATCGTTCAAATCAAGTGTATTTTGTTTCGATATTAAACATACCAGGAGGTTTTATGTCAACAACGGAGGTGTGGAGTCCGAGCACTTGTTATTGTGTGCCCTCTGCACCGTGCAACATTTTACACACGATGAGGTGGTTGGGGGGGGGGGGGGCACACAACATGGAAGCGTGTCATAATAAACGAAGAAAAATGTACGTCTTACCTTTGTCTTGACTCGCGCAAATGCTTTCCTCCTCTTTGGGATTTGCAACCTGTGTTATGATGGACGTGTTGTCCATGGAAAAAGCGAGATGTGGTGCGCCTTCGGGGGGCTACACCGTGTTATTCCTCGGCGAACATGACTGTGGTAGCGAGTCGACTACACTTCCCAGGAGGCTTTGCGCTCCGGCCGCTGCATCATGACACGTTTACGTGCGTGTGGGCGACATGGCGACAGTTTGAGTGGGATTGGGGTAGAAAACAGCCGAGAAAAAAGTGTCCGGACGGCCCCGAGCTCCACGACTGCCGTGCTCCTTCCACGCACACTGTGATTAGTGACCGTGTCGACAGCTAAGTGGCGCTAGATGTGGTGCCGCCACTCTGTAAAGACACGCCTCCCAGGAAACACCCACCCACGATGACAGGGGTGGGAAGCCTGTGGCCAGTGGGCCATGTGTGCAGATTCGAAAAAGGAATGAAACATCATATTCAACCACAAAAGATACATAAAAATAAATAAGTAAACACACATCACTCATTTGTATCAATAATTCATAATAATAATAATACACATTTTGCATCATCTTTTTCATGAATGTATTAAAAAATACAGCAATATATATTTTTTTAAATGTATGTATAGAAATAAGACTACTTTTAAAAAAACTTAATAAATCATCAATCAAAACTATATTAGTAAAAACTACATTTAATAAATAAAAGAATAATGGAAGCAGTACTAATTAAATTAAAACGCATTTGTGTCATTGGCTCCATATAACAAACTTTTTTTTACCAAAATAAAATTTACAATTTTATCTCTGCATAGCTGTCAGTTGATGCCATCTAAAAAATAAATACACATTAAATTACAAATGTATCACTGCAAATTGCATATCAAATGTCATCCAAAAAATACAATACATAAAAAAATACAAATAGAAAATGATCAATGTATACGTGTCATTGGATGCCATATTAAAATAAACAATAAATAATTATTCATTAAATTACAAATATCGGTAACTGGAAGCATTCTAAAAAAATAAGAAAAAAATAAACAAAATTGGAAATCAAATTACAAATATATCATAGCATACATACCAATGGCAGCTATTAAGAAAATGTATTAAAATTAAAATTTCAATTACAAATGTGATGTCTAAAAATAAAAAAAGTAAAACAAAAGTTACTAATGAATTTTAAGTTAAATGATTTCAATAATTAAACAGAAGTAATCAAAAATTAAGGAAAAAGATGTCCATGATAAAATCACAACTGAGCATTATGTTTGAATGCACAGCTCATGTATTGGATGTCAAGATCGGGCCTGAAAATATCTTGAGCTTTCATGACCCCCAATGCGTGCAACATTTCATTTGACTCTGATACAAGCTTAACTTTAACTTTCTTCTCCTATGACAAAGCATCTTCAACTGTCATCCTCCTCATGCATTGACAGTCAGACCTGATCAAGAAACATTATTCACGCAGGTTCAGTTGGGGAGGAGAGCAAGTCCAAAGTGCTTCCCTGGTCCTTTGCCAGCAGGGACAACGTCACCGCGTCTGTACCAGTTCACCTTCCTTGTCTGTCACTTTAATGGCGCTCGGGCCCACCCGACCCTGACTGACCCTACCTGAGCGTATAATGGAGGACGGTTGGGTTGTTATACACCATTAACGTGTAACACGGGGCTACTGTACGTGTGAGTTACTTTAAAATATGACAGCACAATTGGCTCCAGAACAAGCGCTTCTCATAAAACTAGACGGCGGGTTGGGAGTGGGATATGTAGCTTGCAAGAACTGCATTTTTAGGTGCAAATTTAAATAAAAACGCAGATAGAGGTGCCCCCCCTCCCCTGTTTCCCATGACTCAGAATGCAAATGGTCACCAACGTCGTAAGCCTTTCCTGCTTTTCTCCCCACAACCCAGAATAAAAAATAAAAAAACAGAACGGTCCTGTCACAATTTTCCATGAACCAGGAAGTAGGCTGCTCGCTAACTAAAGGACACAAACAAAATGGGTCATTTATGTTTTTGCAACACAAGCCACAATGGAATAGTCCCCCCTTGACCCCAGAATGCAAATAGCAGTATCCTGTCCAGCTAGTCATAGCGTCCAGGAACCAGCCTACGAGTTAACTAACAGACTAACTACACACAAATACAGCGCTCCATGATTCTTTCACTTTTCATATCATTTCTCATTTTGCCATTTGAATCACAACGCAGAATCAAAAGTGGTATAGTCCTGATGTCTTCTGTAATTTTCCATGAACCAAGAAGTAGGCTGCTAGCTAACAAATGGATAGACAAACAAACAAAAACAAGACAATTTATTTCACATTTAGTTCCTCCCTAGCCCCAGAATGCAAATGGTTGAGTCATTTCCAAATATAGGTTGTGTCCAAAATAACTCCCTAACCACTGTACAGTGCACTATATAGTGCTTACACCATTTTGTAGTGGTGTCTGAATGCTTGGGTGATCAAGGTCAGACCCCTATATAGTGCACTCAAGATTTACCACATAGCATTGCAAAAAAAAGTGAACAACCTCATCACAGAAAAAAATACCAAACAAAAATATGGCACGATTTCCCCTTTCGTTGGGCCAAATTATTTTATCTATTTAATAGTTGAGTTACGACGGTCTGATGTCATCTGTGAACCAGGAAGTAGCCTGCTAGCTAACAAACAGACAAACACCAATTTTGCGCTCAACATTATTTTTTTTTTTCCATTTCTGCCCATCACATCAAAAATTGTGTGGTCAACAACAGACAGACAAACATAGTTTTAGTTCCTTCTCTTTTGTTGGACATATTTATTGTCTGGTTTTGCTGCGCAAGTTATGATGGAGTCAAAAATTGTACAGTCGCATTATCTGACGTCCAGGAAGTAGTCTGCTAACTAAAAACAAACCCACAAACTAACATACTGTATCTAAGGCGCGCGATGATTCTTTTCACTTGTTGGTTGAATTTGTTTTCTGTTCTTGCCTCGTGACTTGCGATTACCTTTAAAAATAAGATCAAAGTTTCACTTCGGAGTCATTCCTTTGCAAGCCTATTTGCCTCATTTTTTTCTTGGTTTTTTTTCTCCCCGAGCTAACCGAGCGGCCCTGCCTGGAGCCGCGTACGTACGTCTCTGTTGATGAATTATTAAAACACATACGGTTGTGATATTTGTTTTGATAAGACACCTATGATCAGGCTCAATATCGTCAAGTACATGTGGCGAGCTTGCAGACGCCTTGAATGTTTTATGAACGTGGGTGCAGTTCAGTACAAAACCTCTCCTGAGGCCTTCTGACACAAAAGTTGGATATAAGAACACGATTCCATATACAGGTAGGAAGAGTTTATCCACTTGCTGGCTGGGTATATTTATACATTCATAAGTGGGTTGTTTTCCCCAAGACTATTCGAGCAGGTATATGTAGAATCTCAGTTTACAATGATACCAACATTTTGCGAGAGAGATGGGGTGGACTGGTCACCAGTCAATTGCATGGCACATATGGACAAATGATCATTAAACACTTACATTCACACCTATGGACAATTTTGAAGTTTCAACTTGCACATTTTTTGAATCTGAGAGGAAGGCTTTATTCCCCCTCAAAAAAAAAATCTGACTTCTTAAAATATAAAACTTTAATACAACTTTTTTTCATTCACGAGATGCATTTTTCATTGGGGGAAAAAACAATTTCCCTTGATAACTTTAACTCGAAAACATTTTATGCTTTTTTCCCCCCGCTTGGAAAATATGCCTTTTATGACAAAAAAAAGCTTTTTTTCTATAAGTAACTAATTTTCCACAAAACAGTAGGAAGACCCATACAAACATTAATATTTTCAACGATGACTTGACGTTAGTTAACCGTGTACCACTGAGGTAGATTCAAGTTCCCGTCGTTGCATCTGAACATGCAACCGTAGTGCCATCTGGTGGACGATATTTAAAAAGCACTCAGCTCATTTTAACACCCAAAAATAGCACATAAAATGCGTTTTTGAAAAGACGTAAAGTTAATCAAATAAAAAAGGGCACATTTCATTCTGGTTTTGTTTTGTTTTCGTTTTATTTGAGCGTGTTTATTTGTGGCGAATCTGCGGATGTTTAGCCGTCGTGATTGTTTTTTTCCTCTTTTTTTTTTGCTGAGCCGAAAGTGCGGCCCGTATATGTACACGACATTTACTCTACACTGGAGCGATTTCATCATCCTGGTCTTCTCGCATTACGGGCTGTCCATGCTTGTTCTTCTCCGCGGGGCTGCTGCATCGGCACTGCTGAGGACCACCGCTGACATTCCCTCCCTCTGCTCGGTGCCACAGGTCCGGTCTGTTCGGTTGGCTCGCCCCCACAACCGGCCCTTTTCCACGTCCGCCCGCCTTTCCAAGAAGAACAAGCAGAAGAGCCTCTGGCGGCTGGAAGAAGGACGACCAACTATGGACGGCGACGTGGAGCAAATCCTCGCCCCTTTGAGGCTAGCAGTCAAGGAACAAGTAACGCGTTCTTTTACACTTTCATGAAACCCTTTCGGTAGCGACACCGCGTTTAAGTCCAGCTCAGCCCAATCAATGAATGGGGCTTTGCCAACTAGCTGGATGCTAACCTTGGCGAGCAGTCATGTCTGCGCCCTTTGCCACGTTTCAGCCGCGGTCCCTGCTGAGACTTTTTAAGCGGGGTGTGGTTCGAAGAATGGGGGAGTTGATACTATTTTAATTCAAAATAGCTTGTCCTTAAGGTACATTCCCAAATGCAGCTTCGTCGGTCAATTTCTAAAATGGGATTTTAACCTTTTTTAATGCAGCATCAAAACAAGCACATAATGGCTTTTTGATTCATGTTTGTGGTAATGCCAGTCAGTTTCAATGTTTTTCATCAGTATCTGTTGTTTAGTGTATGTCAATAAAGTTGGAAGAACCGTGTCATAGTATTTAATGCTGATGGAGCTAAAGATGGGCTCCAATCAAAGTTATTTGGAAAGCGAGAGTTAATCAAGTGCTGTACATCAATAAAACGGTAAAATATAGCGCATGTAACATTTAAAAAAAGCAGTCCATAAACACTGTTTACCAAAAAGGCAATAGAAGCACAAAATAAACCATACAAGATTTCTTAAACAGGGTCTGAAAACGCCAAGGACAACCATTTTTGAAATGTGATTTGATTGGGGGTTTAAAGAGAGAGATTTAAACGCAAGGTGGGTGAGGTTTAGGCTAATCTGACACAGCTCTAATTCCAGATTTTGAGGGCTGCAATAGCAAAGGTTCTGGCTCCCCTGATTTTTAACCTTGCTGTTCAACCTTGTTCTTGTGATGACGAAAAATGATCTGTCTGCAGACCTCAAGAGACAGTGCTGCATAATGAGTGTAAAAGGTCAGGAAGGTAGGATGAAGTCATTTTATTCAGCTCTTAAACAAATTATATTTTAAACTAAATACTAAATAATTAGAGATGTAGGTAGGTGCAGGGGCGGCACGGTGGACGACTGGTTAGAGCGTCAGCCTCACAGTTCTGAGGACCGGGGTTCAATCCCCGGCCCCGCCTGTGTGGAGTTTGCATGTTCTCCCCGTGCCTGCGTGGGTTTTCTCCGGGCACTCCAGTTTCCTCCCACATCCCAAAAACACGCATTAATTGGAGACTCTAAATTGCCCGTAGGTGTGACTGTGAGTGCCCTGCGATTGGCTGGGAACCAGTTCAGGGTGTACCCCGCCTCCTGCCCGATGATAGCTGGGATAGGCTCCAGCACGCCCGTGACCCCAGTGAGGAGAAGCGGCTCAGAAAATGGATGGATGGATTGATAGTAGGTACAGGCTGCACTCATGCTGATTTTGACCATCTTAACCGATTTCTGAAATGTGAGAGATTTGCCATCGTAAATATTATGTTTAACATTTATGATTCATATCCCGCCAGTCCATTTTTTTGAATCGCACAGGATAATCTTGTGATTTTCAAACAGTGGGTTATTTACTGACTTTGATTGTGGGGGGGGGGGAACCATCCATCCATTTTCTGAGCCGCTTCTCCTCACTAGGGTCGCGGGCGTGCTGGAGCCTATCCCATCTGTCATCGGGCAGGAGGTGGGGTACACCCTGAACTGGTTGCCAGCCAATCGCAGGGCACATACAAACAAACAACCATTCGCACTCACAGTCACACCAATTAATGGGGAAAAAAAATCACTGTTAACCTAACAATTATCGATAATTGCTCAGGCTCATCTTTTAGAGTCATCTGGAAATCTGACCTTCACTGACTGATAGAAAAGGAGGGAAAATACTCAACTTTGTCAAATTATCATTTTGTCTGCACCCTGCTTAACATATGCCACCTGTCTGATTTTCAGGGGGATCTGGTGCGCCAAATGAAGCAGGACGGCACTCCCGATGTGGATGTTACCAAAGCGGTGGCTGAACTCAAAGCAAGGAAGAGGAATCTGGAGGCCAAGGTATGACAAACTGAAGACTGCCTGCAATTTTGCCAAGGATTACGGGATTAAACTTGTGACCACAGGAGCTAGCGTTGCAACCCAAAGATGACATTGTCGACAGAACCAAGATGGAGGACACCCTAAAGAGGCGTTTCTTCTACGATCAGGCCTTCGCCATCTATGGCGGTAAGATAAAGCTCGCTCAGGTTTTTGGGTGGGTATGCGTAGACAGACATCGTTGACCACGCAGTAATTCTTCTCAGGGGTGAGCGGCCTGTACGACTTCGGGCCAGTGGGCTGCGCCTTGAAGAACAACATACTGCAGGCGTGGAGGCAGCACTTCATCCAGGAAGAGCAGATCCTGGAGATCGACTGCACCATGCTGACCCCCGAGCCAGTCCTCAAGTGAGCCAAAACGACACTCATTCTCCTTCTGGTTTTTGGCGCCTGGTGGTTCCTAGAGTCAGCTCCAAAGTGCTGAACTGTGGGGTTTTTTTGACAGGCGCACATTGACTCTGCGATTTCATGCATGGGAGCTGTCATTATCGCGGACTTCCATAGCCCGGTTGCAGATACATTCTTTAAAAGTGACTTTTTTAAAATGTCACAGAACCTTGGAGACGCATTCACCATTTATTTTTTTTGTGTCACCAGGACATCAGGACACGTAGACAAGTTTGCTGACTACATGGTGAAAGATGTCAAGAATGGAGAGTGCTTCAGGGCGGACCATCTCCTCAAAGGTAAGCGTAACGGGGTCCTCAGTTTATGACATACAGTGGTACCGTGATTTATGAGTGAACCGACTTTAAAGTTTTTGGAAAAACAAGTCATCACTGGGCCAATTTTTTTTTTTCTACTCTGTCTTTAGTTGTGAGCAAAAATTTGTTACACACACTAGATAGATGGTGGCAGCTAAATGGATCCGCTAAAACAACAAACATAGCATCAATGTTGCAGTAGTTATAACCCTTTAAGCAATGTATATTTGGAAAAAAAGACTAATATTACTGCAGCTTATTGAATCAATCTGGTGTGACAGTTTATTTATTTTTGTATTGGACTGTCCCCTGTTCAGAAGGAACGGCTCAATGTCAATGGGCATTGAAGCATGAACTGCTTATCCTCATGATGAATCAAAAGACATCAAATCAGTCACTTCTCATTTGAAAATGTTTGATTGCAAAATGGAAGCATACAAATATTGTAAATAAACATCTTTAAACCTCTATTTGGTGATGTGCTCACCGTGTTGGTAGAAATGTATTCAATTATTAATGATTTCCTCTGTAGCACATCTCCAGAAGATGATGGCTGACAAGAAGTGTACTGCAGAAAAGAAGGCCGAGATGGAGGACGTCATCACACAGGTCCAACTGGAGCTTAATTTATTTTAAGGGATCTTACTCTGGATGGGATGATTAACGTTCTATCCCACAGATGGACAACTCCACCCAGCAAGAGCTGGCCGACCTCTTTGTCAAGTACAACGTCAAGTCCCCCACCACAGGAAATGACCTCACACCTCCCATTTCCTTCAACCTTATGTTCCAGACCTCTATCGGACCAGGAGGGAACATGCCAGGGTACAAAGAAGAAAAAAACGGGAAAGCTAACAATGGTCAATGTTTATGTAAGCTAATGGTTGTCTAATACGGGTGTTGATTTGAAGCTATCTGAGGCCTGAAACCGCTCAGGGAATCTTCCTCAACTTCAAGCGATTGTTGGAGTTCAACCAGGGAAAACTCCCCTTCGCTGCTGCTCAGATAGGAAACTCCTTCAGGAACGAAATCTCGCCTCGCTCTGGACTCATCCGTGTTAGGTGAGGAAAGGACATTTTCTTCATTTCTCAGAATGTCTGATTTCTCCTTTTTCTTAATTAATTCAGCATTTTCTTATTGGATATTTGATTATACAATGTTTATATTTGAAAAGTTCTTTTCAAAACGAGATAAAAGCCACATTTCAAAATGATCGATACTGATATTCCATTCATTGTGTCCTACGGACTCTAAAGTTTTGTTGAATAGTTTCAGACTGAGCCAATTCATATTTTTAACAGGATAAAATTAATATTTATAATATTTGCAGATCTGGGTAAATATTTTCACAGAATAATCCAAGTGGATTTATTGCAGTTTTAGAAAAAGTGCTTTATTTGGATGTCGGAATGTTCAAAAAGAAGGTAATCTAAGATGCATAATGTGGTGCAGATTCAAATTAATATTTTGTCTTGGTTGGGTCTGGAGGGATTTTTTTCCCCCTCCAAGTGAATTGGGAGGGGGACTGAATGTATTCATGTTAATAACTAAATTTTGTACCTTCCTCCGACAGAGAGTTCACCATGGCTGAGATCGAGCACTTTGTGGACCCCAGTGAGAAGGTCCACCCCAAGTTCTCCAATGTGGCCGACCTGGACATCCTGTTGTACTCCTCCAAGGCTCAGACCAGCGGCCAATCTGCACACATCATGAGGCTCGGAGATGCTGTGGAGCAGGTAGGAACAATTACCACGGGAATACACTGGATGGATTGTCATTTGGCCCACTAGTGGCCAATATAATATTGTGAATGTCTTTTTTTAAAACATTTTAATGTAGTGGTGCTATTAGTAACATCAAGGATGCAACATTTGAATGCAAATGTCAATTTACATTCCTCTTTCTTGTCTTGTAGGGTGTGATCAATAACTCCGTCCTGGGGTATTTCATCGGTAGGATCTACCTCTATCTCACTAAAGTCGGAATAGCCAAAGACAAGTTGCGTTTCCGCCAGCACATGGACAATGAGATGGCCCACTACGCCTGCGACTGCTGGGATGCCGAAACCAAAACTTCCTACGTATGTGTCCCTTAGCTGTCCTAATGTGGTCTCGCTCGGAAATCCGCGTGCGATGATTGTGGTATTTGTCCCTCGCAGGGTTGGATCGAGATCGTGGGGTGCGCCGATCGCTCCTGCTTCGACCTGAAATGCCACGCCCAAGCCACCAAGGTGCCCCTGGTCGCAGAGAAGCCGCTGAAAGAACCCATATCCTTCAGAAAACACATTGGGCGTGTTCTCCCTTGCCACGCATCTTTGGAAATACTCCTTAATGTCTCTGCACAAAGTCGTGAATGTAGTCCAGTTTGAGCCCAACAAAGGAGCCATCGGCAAGGCTTACAAGAAGGACGCCAAGATGGCCATGGAGTACCTGGCTGCGTGTGACGAATGCTTCATCTCGGAAAAGGAGCAGCTCCTCAACGAGACCGGGTGAGTTACAAAAGCACGAAAAAAATATGAGGTCGTTGGCCCTTTGAATGCCGAGCATCCGTTTTAAACCCCGCAGAGAGTTCACCATCGAGGTCGAGGGAAAGCCGTTCCAACTGACCAAAGACATGGTGGCGGTGAAGCGATTCCAGAAGACGCTGCACGGTGAGCTCTGAACTCAAGTGGCACGCGTGGAAGTGACCGTGCTAAAAGTGGCTTGTCTTGCCCAGTGGAGGAAGTCATCCCCAATGTCATCGAGCCATCGTTCGGCATTGGCAGGATCATGTACACCATCTTTGAGCACACCTTCCACGTCAGAGAGGGCGACGAGCAAAGGACGGTAAGTACGCCCAACATTGATCCTTCATCGGGCAACGCAAGCTGTTCTATTACAAAAAATAAAATCTTCCTTTATAAAGCATATTCTGGAATTGGTATGATCTTACAGTAAATGAATAAAATAATATTAGTACAATTTAAAAGAAATGACACCTATATTTAACATCTGTATTACTTTTGAAGGAATTATAAATATAATAAATAAAATCAAGAATGAAATTATTAAAACAATTTGACATTTAAAATGATAACGTGATCATCCCCACGCTTTTTTTCCCCCCAACAGTTCTTTAGCTTCCCAGCCCCTGTCGCTCCATACAAGTGCTCTGTTCTGCCTCTGAGTCAAAACCAAGAATTTGTGCCTTTCGTTAAAGAGCTGTGTAAGTAATGCTTATCTTTTCTTTCAAAAAGTGTATACCTTCTTTTGGCCTACCCTGTATATCCGACGCAAAGAACTCGCTTTACCGCTCCCGACTTTCCTCTCAGCCGAGGCCATGACCCGAAACGGCGTGTCCCACAAGGTGGACGACTCTGCGGGGTCCATCGGGAGGCGCTACGCACGGACGGACGAAATCGGTGTGGCCTTTGGCATCACCATAGACTTCGACACTGTTAACAAGACGCCGCACACCGCCACTTTGAGGGACCGTGACTCTATGAGGCAGATCCGAGCCGAGGTACGCCTCCCAGGGTATTTGATGCTACTTTTAGTGTCTTATTAATGTCGCAGTTCCACCGCTGCACTTTTTAAAATTATTTTGCGGACCCCCAAGCGACAACCCCAGTTGGAGAACCCCTGCTTCAGCCCATAATCCAGATATAGCTGCCCTCCAAACGTTCAGTGGTAAAAGTCCTGCGGTGGAAATCCACCATAACGTTTAACTCTTTCCTCAGGTGAGCGAGCTGCCTGTGATCATTCGGGATTTGGCCAACGGTACGCTGACCTGGGCAGAAGTGGAAGCCAAGTATCCCATCTTTGAAGGACAGGAGACCAGCAAGAGGGACGCAGCAGAGGAGTGAAGCATCCCCTCTTCTCTCATCCGCCCGTAGGCCTCTCCACAGGGGTCACATCCACAGACTTCTGTTGCATTCGCATCACCCAGGAAGATCATCATCACGATGAGCTTGTATTGATCACGTCCACAAGGAGGAGCTGCATTTCCAACCATGTATGACCACAACGTCTTGTTTAAAAAAAAAAAAAAAAAAAAAAAGAAAGAAAAGGGAGGAACTGGCATCAGGGTGCGTCTTCGACTGAAGGAAGACTAGACTGCCACTGTTCTGCTTTTCAGGCAGACTAGATTGAGATATTTAACACTCAATAAAAACAGCCAGCACTTACTGGACATGTGCATACCATGTAAAAGGTTCTCTCATTTTTGCAGCCAAGTAAATGTTTACACATGCTTGCAATTCCACACTCACAAAATGTTGGAAAAGGGACACACTAGCAGCCCCCTGAAGATACGTTAGCCTACAAAAAGCCTTAATTGCTAAAATGAAGAAAGTCGGGTGAGCCCCATGGCCTATTCCAGCTGACTTCGAGTGACAGACCCGAAGTGGTCGCCAACCAACGGCACGACACATAGGGTATAGACAAACGAGCATGTATTCACACTAACGGACAATTTAGTCCTTAGTGAACCTAATATGCGAGGCGTGTCCAAGAGGGACGGAGAAACCCGGAGAAGACCACAACCATTTTGACCCATAAAATGGGTTTAAAAGTCATATTGTAATATAAAATAACCCAAACTTTGTACTCTTTCCTCACAGGTCAAGCCTATAGATTGACTGTTTAAACTTTAGTCTTGGCAAATCAACTGCTTATGGTTCAAATCACATTTCATGCTGCTTGGAGTTAAATCAAGACAAAACGGTTCACATCAAGGCATACATTTGGAATAGTTCGGCAGAGTTCGTAAAATATCAAAACAAATTTTAAACCAATGTGAGTTCATGGTTCAGCTTTGCAGTTCCTCTCACAAGCCAGTAGGTGGCGCCTTGAGTGCACGTTTGGTCTCCCGGAGAGAGGGGCGCACCTTTTTGGCCTGCTGTCAGTTCAAACGAAGAAAAGACCCTGATGACTAAACCAAGATTTCAAGGGGACCTGCTCATTAATTTAGGGCCCAGTAGACGTCTACTAGTGACTGCCTCACGGCAGGGCGGCTTCGAAGAATGCAGTTTATCTTCTTTAAAATCCGCCTGCATGTAAAGCGTTGTAGTTCACTTTGGATGATGCAACACAAAGCCTTGGTTTCCAGACCTCACTCTTCACTCCAGGATGTGCCAAGTTGATGAACACTCCAAGGCTCCTCCTGCTGGGCTGGGCCGGCGAGGGAGGGGAGGGAAGGGGGGGGGGACATCCACACAGCTGGCTGCTGGTATCAGGGGAGAGAACACGCAAGCGGTTTGCAGGTTCTTCGACGTGGCACAATGGAACAAGTTCTGGCACCTTTGCGGGAGGCTGTGCGGGTGCAGGTGAGTTATTTCGACGGGAGAAAAGGAGTATTTTTTGATTTTCTTTTTTGGGGTGTGCAGTCTGTGCTAAATGGGCGTGAATACTCTTTAGTTTTTGTGTGGATATATCTCGCTCAACTGTTTTTGTTTTTAAATGCTTTTAATCATGTAAAGCACACAGTTACCGTGTGTATGAAATGTGCCCCATAAATAAATGTGCTTTGCTTTATACAGGGATTTTGAAGTTGAATAAAGTTAAGCTTCTTGTTTCAAATCTTTTTATTCCCGTCACAGTCTTGCGTTGAAATAAATATGGGAGAATACTTTTGCTTACACATTTAAACATAAATCACAGTTTGCCCATGTATCACTAGACAACGTTATTGTCGATGTAATGGAAGTTTGATAGACCTATCACACCTAGCCTACGCATGAATTTTAAAGTTAGATTAAGTTAATATTCCCACTTCAAACCCACAAATAAGCTATACTCTACATATTGAATGTGTACTGCCCCATACACTAATGCAAGTGAATAGACTGAACTTCCTAAAGCGACAACCTAAAGTCCACACAGTTAAATGCCTCTCATTAACCTATTCACACATAAAATCATCCATCCATCCATTTTCTGAGCCGCTTCTCCTCACTAGGGTCGCGGGCGTGCTGGAGCCTATCCCAGCTGTCATCGGGCAGGAGGCGGGGTACACCCTGAACTGGTTGCCAGCCAATCGCAGGCCACATACAAACAAACAACCATTCGCACTCACAGTCACACCTACGGACAATTTAGAGTCTCCAATTAATGCATGTTTTTGGGATGTGGGAGGAAACCGGAGTGCCCGGAGAAAACCCACGCAGGCACGGGGAGAACATGCAAACTCCACACAGGCGGGGACGGGGATTGAAACCGGGTCCTCAGAACTGTGAGGCCGATGCTCTAACAAGTCGGCCACCGTGCCACCCACATAAAATCATATAATTTGGAAACAAAAAGGCACCTAAAACAACATACTGCACTTTTAATCTGATTATTATAAATGTTCACCACCATATAATGTATATTTTGAAAGCCGGACTCACCATTTGTTCATCAGAATGTGGGGTGGGATGAGGGCTGGAGCACTGCATGAGACTGAGCCGCGCCTAAAATAAGACAATTTCACCTTGACCAAAAAAATAAATGTCATTCTTGATACTTGAAGTATTTTAACAAAAGTGTTACATCGATGTTATTGGTAGCTATTTTTAAAATGTGGGGGGAAAAAAAACATGATCTGTCTCATTTTACACAAACGTAATGAATAACATACAGTTTGTGTTTTCTTGAGGGCGACTTGGTGACCTGGTTGAAGGAGCAAGGAGCCCCCGAGCTGGAGGTGCACCAGGCCGTCACGGAACTGAAAGTCCGCAAGAGAACTCTGGAAATGAAGGTGCACTTTCTACACTAGCGTCAGCGTCTCCTTTCTGCCACTGTTGGCTTACACTTTTGCTTCCTCTTTGCAAATGTGTTCCTGTCATAATGAAACTACGCTATCAACTTCCAGGAATTGTCCTTGCAGCCCAAAGATGACGTCGTTGACAGGGTAAAGATGGACGACACGTTAAAGAGGAGGTTCTTCTATGATCAGTCTTTTGCCATATATGGAGGTAGGGTAAATGTTTAAAAAAAACAAAAACATTGAAGTTAAAAAAGTGGGAAGCGCCATATTTTTGATCGTTTATTAGCGAGCAGCCTACTCTTTTGTTCATGGAGGGTAACCTAAGATTCCCTTTTTGACTCCAGGGCAGAAGCAAAAGCAGAAAAAAAATGTCTTTAAAGTAATTTAAAAAAAAAAAAACACTGAGCGTAATATTTGTACGTCAGTTTGTTAGCTACTTCTTGGTTCACAGAGGACATAAATTAAGGGATTTTACCATTTTGTTCGTAAACCCTGCAAATTGCAGGTGTTTTTTTTGTTGTTGCATTTTTACTCAGCATGTTTTTACATACTACTATTATTTTTTACTACTAACATATTTTCGCAGGCGTGGCTGGCCTGTACGATTTCGGTCCGGTGGGCTGTGCCCTGAAGAACAACATCCTGCAGACGTGGAGGCAGCACTTCATCCAGGAGGAGCAGATCCTGGAGATCGACTGCACCATGCTCACCCCCGAGTCCGTCCTCAAGTGAGCGCGCTCCTAAAAAAATAAACAAAACCAACTCCAAAACATCGAAATATCGCAACTTCCTCACTTTATTCTGTCAATCAGAACATCGGGCCACGTTGATAAATTTGCCGACTACATGGTGAAAGACTCCAAGATGGGAGAATGCTTCCGCGCTGATCACCTCCTAAAAGGTGTCTTTTTTTTTTTTTTTTTTGTCACTAGGTGCAATTTTGTGAATTTTGCTACTAGCATAATGGGTTTTCACCTGCCATAACGGGTTTTCCTTTTTCTGGAGGAAAGGGTGAGGCTGGAATTTGCGTGCTTAGGAGGTAACTGGTCTTTCTGGTGCCCCATGATCATTTACATTGGATTTCTTCTTTTGCCAGCAGCTATATTTGACAAAGTACGTTTCATATATTAAAGCAGGTCCAAGCAAGCTGCTGCAAAATCTGTCAAATGATGGCACTTAGCCTTTTCCTACTCCATGTAGCACGAGGTGTACATAATTGCTTTGAGTTCTTCACGATATCTTTTAAGCTGCAGTCATCAAAACATTAGCAAATACTATATTGATTTCGCTATTATTGCTTAATTTCAACATCTCTTTAGAAGATCTTCCACGTTAATTAACCGTTTATCGTTTGGTGTCTTTTGCACTTGTTAGGCTTGTCGAGTCAGTGCATTGTAACTTGAAGCTTTCATCCATCCATCCATTTTCCACCTCTTATCCGAGGTCGGGTTGCGGGGGCAGTAGCTTTAGCAGGGACGCCCAGACACTTCATCCAGCTTTTCCGGGGGGATCCCGAGGCGTTCCCAGGCCAGCCGAGAGACGTAGTCTCTCCAGCGTGTCTTGGGTCGTCCCCGGGGTCTCCACACGGTGGGACGTGCCCGGAACACCTCACTGGGGAGACGTCCGGGAGGCATCCGAATCAGATGCCCCAGCCGCCTCATCTGGCTCCTCTTGATGTGGAGGAGCAGCGGCTCTACTCTGAGATCCTCCCGGATGACTGAGCTTCTCACCCCATCTCTCGGGGAGAGCCCGGAAACTCATCTCGGCCACTTGAAGCTTTCACCTCGACCAAATCAGAAAAATGCATTAAGTATTCTTTTCTAGCTATTAAAACATGAGCTTCATTCCTATTGTGCTTGTTGAGTTCAGGAACATTATGAAAATTAAAGAGTCAAAAAACAAACATTTTTAACCAATAAACTAGATTTGAGAATGAAACCGTTTCCATATGGGCTTAGAACATCGTCTACATAAACTCATTCACTTTTGAGTTTAGTAGGCTGGTTGATTAAGTGTTGCATTCAAAGACATTACATAAATCATAACATCCTCCTCCTGAAAACTCATTACAGAAAAGACTATAGAAAGACTATAGAATTTGATCGAAGACTGAGAGTGTCTCTCTGTTGTCTGCAGCCCACTTGAAGAAAGTGATGTCCACTGAGACGTGCTCCCCCGAGAAGGTGGCCGAGATGGAGGACGTGATCACTCAGGTAGGTTGCTGTGTGTGTGGTGCCAAGATGGTCACATGATGTCATATCCTGTCCCCCGTCAGTCATGTCCTGCTCTTATCTTTGTGTGTGTATGTTGCAGATGGACAACTACACCCAGCAGGAGTTGGGCGAACTGTTTGTCAAGTACAACGTCAAGTCTCCCTCCACGGGAAATGACCTCACGCCTCCCATCTCCTTCAACCTCATGTTCCAGACCTCCATCGGGCCAGGAGGCAGCACTCCTGGGTACTACTGCTACCACAACTAGTCTTACTACTTCTACTGTTACTAGTAGTGGAACTACAACTTCTAATTACTACCACTTGCTGCAACTATTTATACTACTATTACTACTCCCTACTAATGCTACCGCTTTACTAGTAATACTACCTGATAGTACTTAGTACTGTTCTTTTTATCCCCCAAATAGATTGAATCCTGTTATGCTCCAAAAACATCAAAATTGCTCGTTGTATATGAACCTGCAATTTTGCACCAGCCCACTTACGGCTGCTTGCATGTTTCATTCGGCAGCTATCTGAGGCCAGAAACGGCTCAGGGAATGTTCCTCAACTTCAAGCGACTGCTGGAGTTCAACCAGGGAAAACTTCCCTTCGGCGCCGCTCAGATCGGAAACTCCTTCAGGAACGAGATCTCGCCTCGCTCCGGACTCATCCGCGTCAGGTACGTGTGAAGATTGAGTCCACCCTCTTTTGCCTCAGTTGCTTCTTTTAATGGTTGGAATAAGGCATTGCGGGAATGAGCACAGTGAAACTTGCCTTTACATCACAGAGAGTTCACCATGGCTGAGATCGAGCACTTTGTGGACCCCGACGAGAAAGTCCACCCCAAATTCTCCAACGTGGCCGAACTGGACATCCTGTTGTACTCCTCCAAGGCTCAGACCAGCGGCCAGTCTGCGCAGGTCATGAGGCTCGGAGATGCTGTGGAGCAGGTAGGAAAAATATCATTTCCACCAATAGTGTTCCCCTGCTATATCCCGCTTTTTAAGCGATCGTTTTTTTAAATGGGTTTTTACATTATACTTATTTACTGTAATGTCCTCGCATGTGGGAAAGGATTGCCACAGTCGCCGATGCACTTTTCAGCTATTTATTGATAGTTGGGAGAACAGTTAAAACACTCACACTGAAGTTGCTGTCTGCCACAGCTCACACCCAGACGCTGATGTCAGACGTCACCAGACCCCGCCTCTTAAAGGCACGTGCATGTACACAGACACTACAATACATTCAGTACTTTCTATACATTATATTCTTTTTTTTTTCTCCAGAATGCGTTTCAAACTTTTTTTTTTTCTATATATCAACGATATTCACCCACTGTGGCTGGGTACGGAATGTATCCCCTGCAATAAACGGGTGATCACTGTATTAGGTTTTGGTTATTGAAGATGGCGGGCTAACCTTATGCACGTAGGCCCAAAATGATGGGAGAGTATTTGATCGGTCCCAAAAATGGATAAAAAGGAAAGAGGCCCCTCAAGCATTGTTTTCATGCTGCAGGGTATCATCAACAACTCTGTGCTGGGCTACTTCATCGGCAGGATACATTTGTACCTGCTCAAAGTGGGTCTCACCAAAGACAAAGTGCGCTTCCGACAGCACATGGACAACGAGATGGCTCACTACGCCTGCGACTGCTGGGACGCAGAGTCCAAAACCTCCTACGTGTGTCATCTTTTTATTCCTCCACGGTTTCAACCACAACGGCTGCTCTTTTAACACGCAATTCTCTCTCTCCAGGGTTGGATCGAGATCGTCGGGTGCGCCGACCGCTCTTGTTACGACCTCTCGTGTCACTCTAGAGCCACCAAGGTGCCTCTCGTGGCGGAGAAGCCGCTCAAAGAGCCCATATCCTGACACACATTCACCCATCACAACATTGTGATGGAGAGTCTGCCAGCATAATATTAGGAAAAAAAATGATGGTTCATTTTCCCCTTAGTCAATCAAGGAAATCCAGTCAAACGCTCAGCCCTAATCAAGCATGTTTTCTAGGCTCAAAAACACAATTCCATTTTTTTCAGCTCTGAAGTGGCACAATTGGTGTATGCTTTAAAAAAAAAAAAAAAAAAATGGAATCGGTTATCTTCAGATCGGAATCAGACCTCTTCCGATGGATAAAAATCTGATGGGATCGTTTGTCTGCCAATGCGAGTGCAGCCTAAACACACAGATTTGCTATACCCGGAAATATACAGTTCGGTGACGTATACACACTTGGGTCTGCCTCCAAAATATAAAAAAAAGTTTTGACCCCCCCCCCACAGAAAACAAAAAACCTTAACGCGTCAACACAAGGTGGTCAATGTGGTGAAGTTCGAGCCCAACAAGGCCGCCATCGGAGCGGCGTACAAAAAAGACGGCAAGCTGATCTTCGACTACCTAGACGCGTGCGACGAATGCTTCATTGATGACCAGGAGAAGCGTCTCAACGAAAGCGGGTAATTTGTAATTCCTCAGCTCGACACAGTCCAATATAAACCTTTTTAATTTTTTTCCCCCCACCATAAATAAATGTGACCTATATCCTGTGCAACTCAGCTGGGGGAAAAAAAGCATATCTTTTCGAGAGAGGACGTAAACATGTACAACTGAGATAATGCAGTTGCACAAGGGTCATAAAGTGTCATTTGTTTTGCGCAGAGAGTTCAGCGTGTCAACAGCGGGCAAAACGTTCAAGCTTTCCAAAGGCATGGTGGCCGTCAAGAGATTCCAGAAAACGTTACATGGTAAAAAAATTGATTAAAGGAAAGAAAAAGGGGGGAAAAAAAGACGATTATGAAACATCATGCTTTCAATCCTCGTTCCCGCAGTGGAGGAGATCGTCCCCAACGTCATCGAGCCATCCTTCGGCATCGGCAGAATCATGTACTCCATTTTTGAGCACTCCTTCCACATGCGACAAGGAGACGAACAGAGGACGGTGAGGGGCAGCAAGCATTTTTGCTTTTGGTTCTTTGATTCAATCATCTCCCTTGATTGATTGTTTGGAATCAACATGATTGATTTCGTTTCCAGTATTTCAGTTTTCCTGCCACCGTGTCCCCGTACAAATGCTGCATCCTTCCTCTGAGCCAAAACCAAGAGTTTACGCCTTTTGTCCAACAACTATGTGAGTTCACTGCTTTCACACGCGCATACATTGTTCTGAGTTGTCTGGTGGTAGAGTTTTTTTTTTTTTAGAAGTCAATTAGAAATTCTAATAACTTGTTAAATATTAAAATATGATCAGTTAAAATGTTGATTAATTTAAGAAAATAAATTCATTCATTAAGACATATGTTAGAATATGAATTGACCTAAATAAGAAATTCCATCGAATAATTAAAAAAATAAAAATCATAATTACTGTTACATTACATTGTATAATTAGTAAATTAGTTAAATAATGCTGAGATTTTATGACGCAAGATCAAGAATTTACATAAAATATTTAGAAATTCCATCAAATAATTGTTGCGTTAATAAGAAAATACGAATAAATTGTATTGCATAATAAGTCAATTCACCTTAAATACAAATTCACAACAGTTTACAAAATGCTTAGATTATGTAACGTAAAATCACAAATGTACCTAAAATATTCCAAAATGTTATGTAAAAAGATCATCTAAAATAAAATGATAAGAATTAAAATAGTTATATATTTACATAAAATAAGACATAGATTACATAAAATCAAGAAATTACCCAAAATGTCCCAAAATTCCATAAAGCGTTCATTAAAATTTTTCAATCATGAGAAAAAAATATAAAATGTTTTTTGTTACAGTACATAAAATAAGATTGATTTTATGTGATGCAAGCTCACCAAGTGATCCAAAATATTCCAAAATGTGTCCAGAAATTTCCATAAAATGTGTGGAAAATGTGAGTTGTATGCATCTATATATTAGGTTACATATGGCTGTAATGTAAGACCAAGCTATTGTGGCATGTTGAAAGGTAATTGTGTACAGGAAGTCCTGAACGAGTTCCGTTCCTACGCTGGCGACGTAACATGAACTTCCGCGTAAGTCGGATTTCACCAAAGTCGAAATTTACGGCGAAATACTTCTGTTACGGGTATTGTCCCACGTGATTGTGACAGCAAGCTCGGTGTGTGTGTGGGCGTGTGAGTGAGACGGGACTGTGACGGAGGAAGGAGTGCGCGCCGGTGCGAGGGTGTACAGTAGCGAGGGTAGTGACGGCGACCGGGGAAGAGTAGCGATTAGCGGAGGACCCGTTAACGTTGAATGTCTAGAGGAGCTAATAAAGCCATGAAAGCAGCAAATCGGTGCTTCGTGCCTTTATTGTTGCCGCCACCCAGCTCAGCTGTGCCACGAGAGAAGGGAGTTAACCCCTGCGTCTCCCGACCACGGTCAGGTGACCGTAGCAGGAAAGGTTAACACTTCGTATAAAGAAACTAAAATACATTCAAATAAAAAAAATAAGATGCTCTACTTACCATTACTGCTGAAAGTGTGAAAGAAGGTGGGCGCAAAAGGCAAAGATACTCCCGCCGCACAAACACAGACAAGCACTATGCACGAGCTAAGCAGAAACACTACGGTGCTGGGACAAAATGGCGGACGAGGCACGGGCGTCGTAAAGTCGAAACGTCGTAGGTCGAGTGCGTTGTAACTCGAGGACTTCCTGTAGTTCCAACAGCATAAAACTCTTCAGTGACCCCAAGTGGCAGTAAAGCGACACTACATTTAAATACACTACCCTCACACAGTCTGGAGTTAATGGACTGTTTGATTTTTGTCCTCATCAGCTGAGGCGTTGACCAGAAAGGGCGTGTCCCACAAGGTGGACGACTCGTCGGGATCCATCGGCAGGCGCTACGCCCGCTCCGACGAGATCGGCGTGGCGTTCGGCGTCACCGTCGACTTCGACACAGTCAACAAGACGCCGCACACCGCCACCCTGAGGGACCGCGACTCCATGAGGCAGATCCGTGTCGAGGTACGCCCCGCGACCACATAAATGTTTAACTAAAACCGTGTGCCCGCCTCTCACCTGGGATAGGCTTCAGCTATAGCGCTATAGAAAATGGATGGATGATTTTGTTTCCGTTTAATCACTTGAAAATGTAGGATTTTGGCCCAGCCCAACTTCCAAGTCATGGATGGAGAAACTGTATTATGTAAATGAGCCGAATTGTGACGTCACTCGGTAATATTCAGGACGGCTCGCTCACAGACACATTTTCAGATCCAAGGGGAAAACAAAAGATCGACTTGGTTGTTTAATTTTGCGCTTGGCAGGTGGACATGAACTCCAGAGACCTAACTATTTGGAAACAAGCTATTAAGAAGTCACGTTTTCATAATAGTGAACTGCCGCATATTCATGGTTTTGCATTTGGATTTTTTGGGCAACGCATCCTCTATTATTCACTTTAAAAAATGTGTCTATTCTTTGGTTTTGTACTCAGCCCAAAGCAATACAAATATGACTTTGGCGCCATCTGATGGAATGTTGGTGTTAGGTTTAAATCATAGTGTTGTTTCGTGCCTGTTTGAGAAGTCCTGTTTTGCTGATGGTCCTTGAATGCACCTCATGCAAAAGTGAAAGTACATTTCTGCTTCCCTCCTGACGCAGGTACTACCAGTCCGTGTAGTCTACTTTTTAATGACTTTATACCGTTTCTTGCAAAGTGCTAGAGCGCATATTTGTATGCCCATGTGTGATGTCACGTCAGTTTGTATTATTTAGGCTATTCTGCTAGCTAATACTATCGATGAGCCTTATGTGAAGGTAGTTTGTTTGTGTTGAAATACAGTCATTCATCTAACATGGGTTCATATGCTTGTGTACATGCTAGATGCATGCTGTTGGTGCTTTATGATCCTCTTGATTTGAAGTGCTTTGCCGCCATCCTGTGGCAACTAGACGGAATTACAAATCCCTTTTTGGGACGCGTCTATTTTTTTAGTTTATTTTTTGCTATTGGTGGCAGGGCTCGGTTCACTCCACGTCTATATTGTGATGCTGTTGTACTAACAATGAACCCAATGGCGGTGCAGGTGGACGCCTTGCCTGGTGTGATTTGGTCGCTGGCCAACGCCGTCTCGACTTGGCCTCAGCTGGAGGTCCAGTACCCCCTGTTTGAAGGACAGGAGACCAGCAAGAAGGAGTGACTGACTGGGGCACATGGTAATTTTCAGGAAAATGCTTATCAAGGAGGGATAACATATTTCTTAAAGGGCTAGAAGAGAAATTAAAGGAACTGTACACCCATTATGAACTGTTTTGTACACAAAGTGTGCATGGTAAGATCTCCTGTGGCACATTACTAAAATATATCAATTCCCAAATGAAAGTGTAGCAGCAGCACTTGCTGTTGTTGCTATGAACTCACACAAACTATATTTTTATATCTCACATTCACCCTTTTTCTAATAAATGTCATAGGGTTCCTTTTACCACCGTGTCCTATATTTGAGATGTGCGTCTATTTTCTCTGTATTGTGTTTTGTTGTGTGGCACTCGTGTGCGGAATTCGAAGCACGGGCATGGCTCAACATTGCAACAGGCTTAGACCCTTCCAAAACAGCTGCGGCCATTAGGAATATGGAAAATAGCATAGCCTCCATTTTATTCCATTGTTTGTGTGTGTGTGTGTGTGTGTGTGTGTGTGTGTGTATATATATATAAAAAAAAAAAATAAAGAAAATCACACAAACAATTTGATTGATATATTTTTACATTTATTTATGAATTAAGAGTAGCAGCAGAATATTAAAAAAAATTACATATTTCAATTTTCTTAAAGCTATAAAAACAGTAATAATAAATAGGTTATATTCAGTCATTTTAATATATAGTAATGAAATAAATCATTCAATTTCTGTTATTTAAATCAAACCCTTTTAATGTGTTATTATTTATTTTATTTGGTTTTAATATCATTTTGGTCAATATAGTATAACGTGCAATTTAATGATAAAATACATTTTATTTATGTCATGTTATTTTATATTTTGCATTGTTTTATTAAATGGCTCTATTTAATTTTGGAAATCAAAAACACTATTGAAACTGATAGTTGTGAAAAAGCAATACGGGTGAAAATACAGACTTAGCAAAAATATGAACTAGGAAATACATGTATATATATTATTTTAATTTATTTCATTTCATATAGACATACAAACATTATGAACATATGTATTTATAAAACTTAATGAATTACTTTATATGTTTGTGTCTATCATTTTTTTTTAAGATGTATATTACATTTAAAAAATATTCAGTGATTCTCACAGTCCACTAGTGGTACGTAAAAGAATCACTGTCCAAGTACAGTTCAGTTGTATTTAACTTTTTAGCATGATACATTAGCATTGAATCTTCAAGAACCGTTTGTTTTTAAACTTTTAGTTAACGTTTATACATAACTGCCTTTATTTAGGCACAGTGTTGATGTTCAAACTGTGCATGATTTGGCAGAGACTTCCATCGGCCAAAAAAAAATAAAAATCCCTGCGGCAATTAGGCTCACACGCCCCTTGCGTCCCGCCCCTCTTTGTCACCAAAAGTACAAATACAGCAAGTCACCTTTTCAACTGCTGGCAGCTCCCCTCTCAGGGAGTCGGAGGGACTTGCAGCCACTCCCCCCCCCCCCCCCCCCCCCCAAAAAAAAAAATCAACACATTTCAACTCATTTGAATATATAGTATAATTTGGGACGTTTTGTTGAAGCAACTTCTGCTGCTGCGTTCAAGGTCAGTACGACAACAGGTGCTTGCGGAGGACAAAGTAAAGTGCATGACCGTGTTGCTATTTACAGGCATGCATGTGACTCAAACATTTCTATTCTATCATAATGGACTTTTTAAATGTTTTCTTTTTCTTTTTTAAAGACGGTCTTAAAACTCAAGCTTCTCAATGGATAGCTTGTTGTTGAAGTGTGCTTTAAAAAGGAGCCAGCAGCTGTACTTTGTGGCTGTCTAAAGAGTGCAAATGACACTCATTCCCTTGATTGGCAGCTCAGATAAACACAAAGTGACTTTTATTTTCATTTTATTTTTTAATTAATACAATTGCAGGGCCACACAGGAGAAGCTAAATGATGACGATGAGGTTACGGAGTAAATGTCAAGTCGTAAAGCATAACAGCTGCACTCAGAGCAGAGCAGCAACTAAAAATTTCATTTAGCAAATAAACGAACAAAAAAGCATTTCTGTTTAAATGTCCAAAATACTTTGAGGACTTATCACATTTTTATAAATTGTAATTTAAAATGGCTTATTAAATTAAAGTATTATATTATTAAATTAAAGTATTATATATATAGTATATTTAAATAACGATTTTTTTTCAATTTATTTATATCAATGTATTTTGTGTGTGTTACAGAAGTAGCAAAATGTATTATTTTGTTATTAAAATGTATTATAACTATATAAAAGACCAGACTACTAAAATAATCAGTCCATGGAGATTTTGGTGCTTGCTATATGCTACATGCTTAAAAAATTACATTGCTGAATCAATGTTCATCATAATTTTTATGTTACTGTATTTATAAATTGATGTATACATGTCAAAGTATTTATATAATTCTATTATTTTAGTGTTTTATCATTTATGTAGGATGCGAGTGACTAGCAATGGCGACCCCTGATGGTAGAAGCTGGAAATCGCAGCAACATTAAGAATTATATCTACATTAAACGACTTAACTAGGAAAATTACTTTTATTTACAAAGGCATATATACCATTTTATAAATGTATTAATTTGAAAGCGCTAACGTGATACCAGCATTGTATGTTGGCAGCAAAGTCTACTCACTTCACAATGAGCAGCAATTTTGCGGATACAGTATAATTAGTGAACAATTCTCTCTCTCCAAAAAAACCCCACTTCAAGCTGTTTATTGCCATTCCCCATTGAAGTTTACTGTCACACTAAAAACAATGAGAATTAAACTTCGTCTATTAAAAAAAAAATAAAAAACATTTACTCTGCTAGCCTAATGCTAATGCTAACACCTAATGGGAACGCCATAGGCACATGCTAACAATTAGCATCTATGTGCGGTGTCATAACCCCTTAACAACTGACATTTGAACAAAAACTGTGCAGCAACACATGTAGACAGACAATATCACAGTACTTTGAGTCATTTTTATCCTCTGAAGAATGATTAAAATGATTGGATAGAACTGTTAGTAATGAGTACATGAAGACTTTTGATGATTCTACTTTGTGTGTACTGCATGACAATAGTAAAAAGTCACTTTGTTATACACTATGGACAAAAATTATTGGGACACCTGGTCTTCTTCCACAACAAACTCATCCAAGCGTGTCTTTACTACACACCAGTACAAGGTGCATAAAGAGGGTGTGTCTCATTGCTTTTGTATATGGAAACAAGAAGTAGTTCACACCATTAATGGCCTGACGTCTGGTGTCAATTACACTGGTAAAACCAGTTTTGGAGTGTTAAAACACGCTTGTGTGTTCAGGAGCTTTTTTGCCGAGTTCCTGGTGTGTATGTGTGTGTGTGTGTGTGTATGTCGCCATGGCGATCAAAGCGGCACTTCCCAAATATGAGCTGTACTTCTACAACGCCGTGCTGGCCTCGGCCCTGTTCTGGTGCACCTGCTGGGTCTTTGACTCGTCTACGTGTGAGTATGACGCAACACACACGCGCACGCACACACGCACACACACACACACACACACACACACACACACACAGTGTGCCCATTGAAAGCATCCTTTTGAAGTTGAAATTATTCATCTTATTTAATGAATCCATTAATTGCACTTCCATCCATCCATTTTCTGTACCGCTTAATTCTCACTCGGGTCGCGGGCGTGCTGGAGCCTATCCCAGCTATCTTCGGGCGAGAGGCAGGGTACACCCTGAACTGGTTGCCAGCCAATCGCAGGGCACATAGAAACAAACAACCTTTCGCACTCACATTCACACCTATGTGCAATTTAGAGTCTTCAATTAACCTACCAGGCATGTTTTTGGGATTTGTGAGGAAACCAGAGTGCCTGGAGAAAACCCACGCAAGCGCGGGGAGAACATGCAAACTCCATATAAAATGATAAAATGTGAATGATATAAATTATGCAGTATTTTTATGTGATGCAACAGGAAAATAGACAAAATATTCATGAATGCATCTTCATTTTTTTAAATAAAATTAATCTTAAATGAGAGATTTTACTTAATGGCTCTGTATTAATTTGAAAATAGACTAATGATGCGACCTATAACTAGTGAAAAAGGCAAAACAGATTATGTTCATAAAAGGTGATAAAATCAATGTTTTAATGTAATGATATTGATACTGGTTTAAACATATATTATAATTGTTTTTCTTATTGCATTCCAGCAAACACAAACAGAAAAACATTCAAGTCCAGCGTGAAGCCAGGATGGCACTACTTTGGCAGGAAAATGGTAAGTCATCACTTTGTAGTTCTTCATGATCATGAAACATAACACGCCATACCTTTAGTTCTGTTTTTTTGTCCTTCAAGGACACGGCCGACTCAGAGTGGGCCATGTGGATTTGGACCTTCCGGGCTCACATTGTGTTCGCTCTGTCTGGACACTTGCTGTTCGCCAAGCTCTGCTCCATGCTGGCTCCTCAGGTGCTTCATGAAAAAAATGAGGAAACGTCAGCGTTTAGCATCGACTGATACCATTGTTGTTGTTGTTCTACAGTACAGGTCCCTGGTGTACATGGCGTACGGGCTCTTGGCGGTGTGGACCAGCATGGGCTGGACCTACGTCACCCTCATCCTGTCCCACTGCATTCTGCTCTACAGCATCTCACTGGTCAAGATACGTTGGCTGTGCTTCGTCACGGGGTTTTGTACACTGGCCACATTCAAATGCGAGCCCTTCCTGTCCTGGCAGGTATGTCAAGGAGTTTACGTGACCGCACAAGGAAACACGTTTAGTAGCTTGAACATGGAGCCTGGCGCTTTTTAAGATTATGCTTAGCTACCGCCTGGTCACCTTAAAGTGTAAGCTTTTCCTGTCCCGGCAAATTTGTCTGACTTATTGATGGAGTTTTTTTTAGGACCCCTAAAATACAAACATTTTCAAAATAGACGTCCCCCATTCCTTTTCCAGGTGGGCTTTGTGGCGGGCGACTTCGACCTACGCCGCGTTCTCTTCTACGGCGGCTGCGGCTTCACCATCATGCGCTGCATCAGCTTCGCCCTGGAGAACTGCGAGCGCAAGGACGGCAACTACAGCATTCTGGAGCTGCTCAAGTACAACTTCTACCTGCCCTTCTTCTACTTCGGGCCCATCATGACCTTTGATAAGTTCTACGTGCAGGTCCGTTTCAAAAGCGCCGACAGGTGTAACCCAAGTCTACTTAGCCGCAACCTTGTTGGTTTGTCACACCGTCAAATAAAGCGCGCGCACACACACACACAAGACTATTTGTGACTCTGCATGGCTCACCAGCTGCATGCATGCACATATAGTGGCTACATTCACCGGCCACAACATTAGGTACACCTGCTCATGCTAATGACGTAAAATGTAGCTATAACAGTACAAGAAAAAAAGGTTAAAGTTAGGATCGTTGAAGCCCCCCCTAAAATAGGGCTAGCAACGCCCCTGGTACTAGATCATACATTGGTGTTTCTAAATAAAGTAAACAACACACTATATATTAAAGGCAGATCGTCCAACACGTTTTGGCATGTTTTCTAACACAATGCAATTTATCAATGGCTGTTAATGCTCAATAGGATTGAATACATTTCTGAAAAATAAGAGTTTGTGTTAAGTTTCTGTTACAGTAGTATTGTGCGCGGTGCCCCCTGCAGGCCAATAAGTCAGATCTGAGCAGGAAGGAGCGAGAGGTGTGGAACATCAGCGTGCATGGTCTGACCCACCTGGCTGTAATCCTGGTTGTGGACATCCTCTTCCACTTGTTGTACATCATTACCATCCCCGGCGACTTGAAGCTGCTCAGGCACCTCTCGGACTGGGCCCTGGGTGGGTCCAAGCTCCCTCCGAGAAGATTCTGATTAAGAATTAGCTCAGGCGTGACCGGCGACTGCTTTTTTCCAGTTGGCGTGGCCTACTTCAACCTGCTCTACGACTGGGTGAAAGCCGCCGTCATGTTCGGAGTCATCACCACCGTGTCCAGACTGGACCACCTGGACCCGCCCAAACGGCCAAAATGCATCACGATGCTCTACGTCTTTGCCGAAACGTGAGTTCCAGGACTTGGGGTGCGTATTTACCTCTGCGTCAGATGTTCTTTGTTGATCATCGTTCATCTCCTTTCTCAGACACTTTGATCGAGGGATCAACGACTGGTTGTGCAAGTGAGTATCCCACATCTGAGACCCCAGTTTGAGGACCCCTGATTTTGAGGAATTACCCAAAAATAATAGATAATAAAAAAAATAATTTGGAACACAGCATATGTGCCCTGTGATTGATTGGCAACCAGTCCCAGGTTGTAGTCCTACCAGGATCCATCCATCCATTTTCTGAGCCGCTTCTCCTCACTAGGGTCGCGGGAGCGCTGGAGCCTATCCCACCTATCATCAGGCAGGAGGCGGGGTACACCCTGAACTGGTCGCCAGCCAATCGAAGGGCACATATAAAACAAGCAAGCATTTGCACTCATATTCACACCTACGGACAATTTAGAGTCTTCAATTGACCTACTGTGCATGTTTTGGGGATGTGGGAGGAAACCGGAGTGCCCGGAGGAAACCCACGGTGGCACGGTGAGAACATGCAAACTCCACACAGGCGGGGCCGGGGATTGAACCCCGGTCCTCAGAACTGTGAGGCAGACGCTCTAACCAGTCGTCCACCGTGCAGCCCCTACTAGGATCTAAACTTGAAAATTCATGTCCGGGTTCTGATCCTGGTATGGTTTCCTAACAAAAGGTATGTGTACAATCGCCTGGGCGGCAAACACGACGACGTGCTGGCAGAGCTGGTGGCCACGCTGTGCACCTACGCCGTCACCGTCCTGTGGTTGGGACCGTGCAAGGTGGTCCTGGTCTGGGCTTTCTTCAACTGCTTCGGCCTCAACTGTGAGCTGTGGGCCGCCAAGTTCTTCTCCATGGAGCCCTTTGCGTCTTTCGAGGTTCGTGAATCCGTTCTGCGGTGGTCTTTGCCAAAGATGCAGACTCGAGTCATTGCGACTTGGACTTGGGTCACTATTTTAACGACTTGTGACTTGACTTGACAAAAACTAAAAGACTAGAGACAAGCCTACGCTATCTTTATGTGGAGCAACAATATTTTTTTCAGATAGTTCTTTGCCATGAGGTGCCATGTTGAACATCCAGTGACCAGTATGAGCGCAATCACACTAAGTTTAACACACTTACTCCCCATTCACACCTGAGACCTTTGAACACTAATGAGGAGGGATAATGAATAATCGGCCCAATTTGAAGATTTTCACCCAGGGGTGTCCTCACTTTCGTTGCCAGCGGTTTAGCCATTGATGGCTGTGTGTTGAGTTATTTTGAGGGAACAGTAAAGCTACACTGTTATTGAAGCTGTACACTGACTACTTTATATTTATAGCAAAGTTTCATTCTTAAGTGTTGTCCCATGAAAAGAAACCTTACTGCTTTGTTTTGTTTTCAGTGGTGGGAGGTTTCGAAGTACAAATGCTTCATTCATATACAGTACTTTAGTAGATATCTGTACTTATTTTTTTTACTTTTACTATGACTTGATTTGAGATGCCCTATGACTTGACATGCAAAAATGACTTGGGACTTGCACGTGTGTGACTTGATCCCACCCCTGGGTTGAAAACCGGTTTCTTTTTCTTTTTTTTAAAAGAAGGCAATGTCAGAGGCAATGTCCCGCCGCATCCGGGCAGTCTTCTGCATCTTCAACTTCTGGAGCATCGTGCTGTACAACACCCTGATTCTCAACAGTTTCGACTTTGCCAAGTTGGTTGTCAAGCGTCTATTGCTCAAAGGTGTTTTAGGCTAAGATTTACGCCGCACGATTCAAGTGACACAATTGGGTACTGCAATGGATCTGCAAATGGAAAGAAATCCAGGTGTGATGTGCAACCTTCCCCTTTGTCGCATCTCGCCAGGTTTCCCAATAACCACCGTGGTCGTCATGTTCGTGACCTACTGCCTGATTCAAGTGATTAAGGAGCGGGAGAGGAGACAGGCCCTCATCGATGACCCCGATCCGCTTCCTCCCGCAACGCCGGACGGAACCCCGCCAGCAGGAGCCCCGCCGGCAGGAGCCCCGACCGCCCCTCCGGCAGACTCCGTATCTCCCGCGCCAGCCGGTGCTCAACCTGTCGCCGATCCCAGCAAGCAAAAAGCAGAGTAGACGATTATCGCTTAGTCATGGGCATGCATACGGTCTTGATTTTCATCATGTCATGTGTTCCTTTTCCTGAATGACTAGAGTGAAATTTTCTGAAACATCTGTCATGAAAGCAAATGAATGAAGTGCAAATAAGTCAGTCTTGCGTGTGTGTGTTTTTTTTTTTGTCAAATTAAGTTATATTACAAAGTTAAACATTGCATTTTTTTTCATGATCAAAATTCGCAATATGACAAGATTAAAGATAGAGATATTACAATTAATATTACGAGGGTTATATTTTTTGGAGTAAGTGAAGTGCTGACAGAAACTGAAGTCGTAGTTTTTAGAAATGTTTTGGGAATATTAGCTAATACACTTAAGGAAATAGTCATATTTTTTTAAGAAAACAAAATCTCTAAGAAAAATATTCTTTTTTTACAGAGAAAAAGTAATCTTCCATGATTAAATATATATAAAAAAATTGTATTTGAGTAAAGATAAAATTATTACAACGTTAATTTTGTTTAGAAAAAAAACAAAATAAAATTACCGGTTACTCATATTTAGAAGAAAATGAGTAAAAAGTTTGAGAATTAAGTCATACAGAAGATAGCGTTATTAGACAAAGTTGTAAAGAATATCAAGTTTCTTTTTTTCCCCCCAGAATAACAATGAGTCGTCATGAGAATAAAGTCATCATGCCATGTGACGGAACTATAAAATAGTTGTAATAGTAATGACTCTAGAGCAGGGCAGCCTGCAAACAAATTCTATTTCAGTGCAATGAAGCCATGTGTCAGCTGCCTGAAAGTGGGTGGATGTAAGTTAGGGGGGAGCTCGGGTGGGTTTTGGGGGGGGCGAATGCCTGTCATGTTCCAGAATGAAGCCCATTGCCGGCTATAAATAACCTGCCAGTTGGAGCTCCGTTGAAAGGTGGGGACAGCTGAGGGCGCGGACGGGCTTCAGTTGGCGACTGACTCTCCTGGCGAGGAGGAACCCGTTTGATTCGAAGACCCCCAGAAGGATCTTCAGACTCGTCCCCCAGGCCAGGAATAATGGCTCTACAGGTGAACCCCATGGACGAGCCCCGGGTGTACCAGCAGACGCTTCTCCAAGACGGCCTGTACGACCTGCTGGAGAACGACAAACTGGTAGACTGCGTTCTGAAAATCAAGGACAAGGAGTTCCCGTGCCACCGCTTGGTCTTGTGCGCCTGCAGCTCATACTTCCGCGCTCTCTTTCTGTCGGACCTGGACGAGAGCAAAAAACGCGAGGTGGTCCTGGAGGACGTGGAGCCGGGGGTCATGGGGCTCATCCTCAAGTACCTGTACACCTCCAGGATCAACGTGACGGAGCAGAACGTCCAGGACATCTTTGCCCTGGCTAACATCTACCAGATCCCGTCCATTTTCACAGTCTGCGTATCCTTCCTCCAGAAGCGTCTGAGCCTCAGCAACTGCCTGGCGGTCTTCAGACTAGGCTTAATGCTGGACTGCCCCAGGTTGGCCATCTCGGCACGGAACTTCGCCTGCGAGCGCTTCAGGCTCATCTCCAGGGACGAGGACTTCCTCCAGCTGCAGCCCGGCGAGCTGGCGGCCATCCTGGCCAACGACAACCTGGACGTGGACTCCGAGGAGGTCGTGTTCGAGGCGTTGATGAGCTGGGTGGCGCGAGACTCGGGGGAACGGGAGAAGGAGCTACCCGGGTTGCTGGACTGCGTTCGCTTGCGTCTGGTAGGCGAGGATTACCTGAGGGAGAAGGTGGAGAAGAATAAACTCATCGCAAATAATCCAGAGTTGCAAAAGAAGCTCCAGTTGGTCAGGGACGCTCAGGCGGGAAAAATGCCCAAAGTGAAACCCATCCTGAAGAAGAAGAAAGAAGGCGGCGGACAGAACGAGGAGGCCGAGGAACAAGAGGAGAATCTTCTTCCGAGTATCCTGAACGACAACATGCGTTTCGGGATGTTTGTCCGCGAGCTGATCCTGATGGTCGGCGACGCGGGGGCGGTGGCCTACGACCCGACGGGGAACGACTGCTTCATGGCGTCCGTCTCCACGCAGGTTCCCAAGAACCACGTCAGCCTGGCCACCAAGGAGAACCAGATCTTCGTGGCCGGGGGGTTGTTTATCGACGAGCAGAACAAGGAGGATCCGCTTTGCTCTTACTTCCTACAGGTGAGCTCACACATTTTGCGGGTGCAAAGACATCTCGATCCCTTAAAGTTGGGTACACATATCTTGACAATTGGGCCAAATTTGAGCATTTTACCGTCCTTGCGATCAAATTCACTAAAGGCCCAATTGTTGAATGTCCCTAAAGGATTATCCTGATTGATTATCCTGTGGTGCGGGGTGTGTTACGGGTGATTTTTCCTCACCGATCAGATCGGAAAATGGTCAATCTTGATGAATTATGAGCCTTACAAGTACAGACTAAAGCGGGGTACACACATACTAAGGTGATGAATGACTTGGGAAACACCATTGTACTTTGTTAGAGTTGGCGTTTGCTTCAGATCCAGCATGAAATAAAAAAATGAAATGAATAAAACACTTGTATTATTACTTTTTTCCCAAAAATATGACAATTATAAAATCATACAACCTATTCAACCCAAAAATGTTGACTTTCCATTATATTTCACGAAAAAAACATGACTCATCTCGTAATATAACTTTCGGGAAAGTCTTATTACATGGTTAATGTTTCTTTTTTTTAAAAATCGTAATATTAAGATTTATTCTCTTAGATTTATTCTGATAAATGTATTACTTCTCCCCCCAAAAATCTGACTTTATCTCGTAATATTAGAATTTTGTTCTTTAGAGAATGTTACTTTCTTTAGTAGACCAAGATTTTTTTCTTGGTGTAGAATATTTTTCTTTGCAATTGAAAAAGTATTTTCTTTGAGATTCTAGCCTACCTAAAAAAATATTCTCTTAAAATATTAAATGTTTTCAAATAAATAGAACTTTACTCTCACCAAAAATGAATTTAATCTCAATCTGATAAAATCAACTTTTTTTCTGGAAAATTACTTTTTCTATCTTTAAGACAGACCACTTTTTTCTCATAAGACTGATTTTTTTCCCCCTCCCTTAGTATATTACTGTTATTCTTTCCAGCATGTACCTAATGCTGATTTGTCTTATTTTGAGTTTGCATTGGCTTGTGAAATCACAGCATAACTTGTGGATGTCCTCTGCAGTACATGGACACTTCACGCCATGTCTAACAACGTAATGTTTGACCTTTGTGTCTTCAGTACGACCCGGTCAACGCCGACTGGCTTGGGATGCCCCCGCTCCCGTCCCCTCGCTTCCTGTTCGGGCTCGGGGAGGCCGAGAACTCCATCTTTGTCATGGGAGGGAAGGAAGTGAAGGATCAGGAACGCATGCTGGACTCGGTTATGGTCTACGACAGACAGTAAGCGCCTCATCTTCAGCAAAGTGGAGATTCGGATTCTGAAAGGACAGAAGTCACGTACGTGGTCTGCTGTTCATAGATCTTTCAAATGGGGCGAGTCGGACCCACTTCCGTACGTGGTCTACGGACATGCAACCGTTTCCTCCAACGATTTGGTTTATGTGATTGGAGGAAAAGGAGACGACAAGTGAGTATGCAGGGGTCTTCGGTTTATGATGGTACCAATATATGATGTTTCGTGGTTATGAATGTTGCACAGTGAACTACTTTACGCAACAGCGTAGAAATATGTTGTCACACTGCATAAGAAGACTCACTCAGATACTGTATACCATAATGTATACTGTTACTGCATTAGACAGTGGGTTTAAAAAAAATTCTACATATTTATGGGTAGGAATTATGGGATTCAAGTTAAACTATAACTTTTGTTTTTCTGGTTAAATTTCAACTTTAAAGGCAAACTAGTATGATAAAAATCTTTCTGGCAAAAATATTTTTGTTTTACTTGGAAAAAGAAAAAAATCCAACTTTTCCATTTTTTGGGAGGAAGTACACGTTATTTTGAACAATTACCTTTTTTTTTTTTAACAAAAAATATATATATTTTTAAAAGAAAAAGCTTTTCTTTTAAAAATATTTTTTTATTTAAAAGAAATTGACACTTTTGCCCCTCACAAAAAAATGACAAAATAAATAAATCACCTTTATCCTTGAAAAATCTTTTTTTCCATTTAAAAAAAAAATCACCTTTTTTCTTTTTGCAAAAATGTGACTTTTTTCATCTGTAAGATTGAAGTTCCTTCCAAAAAACAAAACCTCTTAAAAAACACTTTTCCTTAAAAAAAATATTTTCTTCCTTGAGAAAAAAAAACTGGTTAATGATAGACTACAATGCATTCCGACCTCGAGTTATCTCCATGCCACGGGAACGAAACCCGGCCGGAAACCGACGGCCCCATGAATGTCCAGTGTCATTAAGGCTAGTTATGACCTAATTCCCCCTTTTTTTTCTTTTTTTTTTTTTTTAAATTTACCTGAAAAGGAACTGCTTGAGTAAGATGTACGCATACGACGCCAGGAGGTTCGAATGGAAGCAGCTGGCTTCCATGAAGACCGCACGCTCGTTATTCGGCGCGACCGTCCACCAGAACAAAATCTATGTGGCAGCGGGAGTCACAGACACGGGTCTGACGGATTCCGTAGAGGTCTACGACATCGCCAGCAACAAGTGAATTCCTCAGACACAAAAGAGAAGACGGTCAACGTATCAAGTAATGTATTACAAAGGGCCTCGTGTGATCATTCCACAGGTGGTCTGACCTTGATCCGTTCCCCCAAGAACGCAGTTCCCTCAACTTGGTGTCTTTGGGCAGCTTGCTCTTTGCTGTTGGAGGTTTTGCCATGATGTCTCTGGAGGACAGCGAGGAGATCATTCCCAAAGAGATGAATGACATCTGGAGGTGGGTCGCACTTCACATCACCGTGAAGAAACTTTAGCCCGTAGAACACATTAAAGGAAAGAGACTTGCCCGTATAAATTGGAATATTGTTGATCATTGAATGTAGTATTAGTGCCACACATAGGAAAATACAGTTGTTATCTTTGTCTTTTAGTTTTCCAAGAAAGAATAATTTGTATTTTTGAAGTAAATAACAAATAATGTTTGGTTTTTTGTTTTGTTTTGTTTTATTCAAAGAAATTTTGTTCCTTTAAACTGAAAAGAAATATGAATACAAAATGTAAATAAGCCATATTTTGTTCAAGGTAATATATTTACAAACATTTTGGAAATAAGTCATTAATTTAAGCAATAGGACATATTTTATGAATAAGTCAAATTATTTTTCGGGGGAAATTTTCATTTTTTAAGGGAAAAGAAGTAAAATCAAGGTAAAATGGGTGTATTTTTCAAGAATCTCTTTTTTCGAAGCAAGTTGTACTTTAGAAGAGAAAAATCTTACATTTTGAAGTATTTTTTGAAGGAAATTTAAAAAAATATATTTTTTTCAGGAAAAACATTTCCCTAAAAAAAAACCTTTTCTACTAAAAGAGTTTTACTTGAAAAAAGATGACTCTTCTGACTATGTAGTCAGGGGAAAAAAATACAATTTGACTATTGTAATATAATCATATATATATATATATATATATATATATATATATATATATATAAAATCTTGGAATAATGTATTTTTTGGGGTGATTTTTAATTTTCTCAGACTGATTTTTTCCTCATTCTTTAATCATTATTAATATAATTAAGATGTTTCCTGGCGTGGTCCTAACATGCCTTGGTAAAAATGCGATAATGGTTGAAAAGGTTGGAAAATGACAAAACAAGACCTTTTTTGTCCATTTTCTTTAGCTGTATTGTAGATGTATAAAATTACCATATTGCTAAAAGTGGTACTCAACGTTAGGTTGTTTTATTGTTATTAACTACTAAAAACACAATCGACTATGCGAAAATGTTGCTTGAAACGTTTTAGCGATTGAGTTTTTTTTTTTTTTTTTTGGCCTATCCAGGTATAATGAGACTGAGAACAAGTGGACCGGGATCCTCAAAGAGATCCAGTACGCCTCGGGTGCCACTATTCTGGGGGTCCGACTAAATACGCTGCGACTCACCAAGATGTAAAAAACAAAAAAAACAAAAGAAAAACTACCTAACTAACCAAAAGAAAACTACGTGCCATATTATTCCACAACAAAGTCATCCAAACATACCCTTTAAGGATCTTGCTTTACAGCATAAAAACAGTCTTCCTAAAACTTTCAAAGTTGGAAAGATGGAAAAATGTCTTTCCAGTTGTCTATTCTGAGTATGTTATTATTGTACATTTTTCAGATTTTACTTTGCTCAAAAATTTAGCTCACCATGCTTTTCCCCTTCATATCTTTTTATTTTGTTTTGTTCTGCAAGCACATTTGTTTTTTTGCACTGCATCTAATAAAAAAACCAAACAATCACAGCTGAAACTGTTTTTATAAAGTAACTAAATAAACGAGTCATTTCTTTGCGGGGAATCCTCGAAATCTTTCATGTCAATTGGTGAGTTCGCCCAACCAGTCTACATGTGTTTTGTGGACTTGGAGAAGGCGTTCGACCGTGTCCCTCGGGGAGTCGTGTGGGGGATGCTTCGGGAGTATGGGGTATCGAACCCCCTGATACGGGCTGATCGGTCCCTGTATGAGCGGTGTCAGAGTTTGGTCCGCATTGCCGGCAGTAAGTCGGACTCGTTAACGGTGAGTTTTGGACTTTGCCAAGGCTGCCCTTTGTCACCGATTCTGTTTATAACATTTATGGACAGTATTTCTAGGCGCAGCCGAGGCGTACAGGGGGTCCGGTTTGGTGGCCTCAGTATTGCATCTCTGCTTTTTGCAGATTATGTGGTTCTGTTGGCTTCATCAAGCCGTGATCTCCAACTCTCACTGGAGCGGTTTGCAGCAGAGTGTGAAGCGGCTGGGATGAGAATCAGCACCTCCAAATCTGAGACCGTGGTCCTCAGTCAGAAAAGGATGGTGTAGAACGGGAGATCGACAGGCGGATGGTGCAGCGTCTGGAGTGATGCGGACTTTGTATTGGTCCGTTGTTGTAAAGAAGGAGCTAAGCCGAAAGGCGAAGCTCTCAATTTACCGGTCGATCGATGTTCCTACCCTCACCTATGGTCACGAGCTGTGGATCGTGACCGAAAGAACAAGATCCCGGATACAAGCGGCCGAAATGAGTTTCCTCCGCTAGGGTGTCCGAGCTCTCCCTTAGAGATAGGGTGAGAAGCTCGGTCATCTGGGAGGATCTCAGAGTAGAGCCGCTGCTCCTCCGCGTCGAGAGGAGCCAGATGAGGTGGCTGGGGCATCTGATTCGGATGCCTCCCGGACGCCTCCCTGGTGAAGTGTTCCGTGCACGTCCGATGGGGAGGAGACCCCGGGGACGACCCGGGACACGCTGGAGAGACTACGTCTCTCGGCTGGCCTGGCAACGCCTCGGGATCCCCCCCGGAAGAGCTGTATGAAGTGGCTGGGGAGAGGGAAGTCTTGGCGTCCCTGCTAAAGGTACTGCCCCCGCGACTCGCACTCGGATAAGCGATAGAAAATGGATGGATGGATGGATGGATGGTGAAACTGGTCTCGGGGGCCTACTTGTTTGAACTTTCTGAGGGAGTGCAACCGCAAATTTGTAAATTTTCTGCCATGTTGAGACTACCCCAAAAAGGCGATGCATTTGTCAGAAAAGCAACAATAACCAGCGACCCCAAGTGGGTCCCCCGAAAGACAACCCCCTAAAAACAACACAACACACAGCTCTTTTTACAATAATATCTCAGTACACTTTAATGTTGACGTGATGTGACGCCGTCGGGTTTTTGTTTTACAGACAGTACACACATACATACACACAGAAGATACAGTCAATTGTTATTAGCACCTCTAGACACTATCCTCCTGTTTTAATAGTTTTTCTTTTTTTTTTTTTTAATATTAGGTTTCTGTACACCACGTAACTAAGACATACTCTAGTGTAGTGTTTACAGCAGAGGTGGGGAGCCATTAAGTCCATACAAAATGTATGGAGAGAAAAAAATGCAAATTTGGGGGCTTTTTCCAACAGTTCAGTTTGTTTTTAGAGATCAACTGTGGGCTAGGGGTTCCCCACCCCTTGCTCTATATGATAGACAGTCAGCAAATAACAGTGCATGTCGAAAATGAGAGTTATACTCCCCTATGTATGTTTAAAGGGGACATATTATTATTAAAACTGGCTTTTTAATGGCTTGTATCCAAGTAGTTGGGTCTCTGGAGTGCCCGCCTACCCATCAAGCGTGAACTTAACCACTAGGGAAAACACAATCTACTCAGTCACTTTATGGAGGCTGGCTTTTTCTCTTCAGATTCCAGACTTTGTCGGAGAACAAGTAGCTGGTTGCCTAGCAACACATTGGCTCCGCCCCTGGCCCTCATTGGGCGGTGTGAGCAGTGGCTCATTTGCATGAGACAGACCTGCCCCCTCAAAACTGAGTAATTTCATGTGACATGGCTGTTAAGTCTTCTTTATTCTTTGTGAATTTTAACTAACAAATGTCAGAGACCCAAGAAGTTTTTTAAAAAAAAGCATGTCTCCTTTCAGATTTAGAAAAATTGCCATCATCATCATGATTCTTAGAAATAGTTAAGTAAGCCCTCATGTGCAAAATAAATAAGGGCTGGTAGAAAAATCTCCTTTTAGCCAGCCCTAATTTAAGGACAAGGGCACGTCCACCTTAAACCTTTTGGCCGAGAGCCTCAATGAAGGAGAATGTCGCTTAATTGAAAGACATAAAAGCCTATCTGCCGGGAATCCACTGAGAGTCCTCGACAAAACTGTGCAAAACAAAGTCCCTTCCCCTTTTTTACTGCCACTTAGCGTAATAACACCCCATTAACATCTGAAAGCTTAAAAAAAAATAGATATGGTCATTTATATTGTACATGTCAGGTCAGATTACACTTGCTTTAAAAGCCGCTGTATATACTGTACATTATAGTCTCTATGCCATGTATTACAATCAGCACATTTTATGATAACTGCTGAATTCAGTATATTAAAAAATAAAAGAAGAGAAATAACCTTCTGTTTAATCTCCATTTAACATATTTCCTTTTATAATAATAATTTGCTGTTAGTAAATACTTGGAGTCACTCTCTTTAAAAACCAAAGACCAAGTCCGAAACCTCTGATAGATTCCGACCTGACTTTCAACAGTCATATCAAATCAATTACTAAAACTGCCTTCTACCATCTGAAGAAGATATCCAGAGTGAAGGCTTGCATGTGTCAAGCAGACCAGGAGAAGCTCATACATGCTTTTATCTCAAGTAGACTTGACTATTGTAATGGTCTTCTGACTGGACTCCCTAAAAGAGCATTAAACAGCGGCAGCTCATTCAGAATGCTGTAGCTCGGGTTCTGACCAGAACAAAGAGGTCAGAGCATATTACTCCAATTCAAAAGTCTTTGCACTGGATTCCAGTCAGTTTTAGAATAGATTTTAAAGTTCTGCTACTGGTCTATAAATCACTAAACAATTTAGGTCCTGTATACATGAATGTAATGCTAATGGGATATAAACCCAGCAGGGCTGAGATCGACAGACTCAGGTCAAATAGTGGAGCAGAGAGTCCAAAGCAAACATGGTGAAGCAGCATTTAGCTATTATGCTGCACAGAAATGCAATAAGTTGCCAACAGAAGTGACGTCTAGTGTGCATGTTTTTTCAGTAAAGGTTAAAAACTTTTCTTTTTTCCCCATGCTTTTTAGAGCATTTCCACTTTTAAATGATATTTATTGCACTGTGCGCTGTTTTAATTGTTTTTTTTTTCTTTTTCTGTTTTAAATGTTTATACGCTGATTTTTTCTTTGTTTTTAAATGCTTTTAATTGTGTAAAGCACATTGAGTTACCGTGTGTATGAAATGCGCTATATAAATAAATTTGCTTTGCTTTGCTTTATAATGGCCACAAAAAGTACCAATCATGTATTAAGGGGTAAGGCGCGTCTTAGGGGTAGGCCTTTACTTGCATTTTATAAACTTTTTAAATAATATAACAAATATTAATGCTCGATTAGAATAATATACTGTATTATATCATACAACCGTAAACAATTATTCAGTGCTTAGTAAACGTATGAGATCAGCACTCAATTTAAAGTATATGCACTAAATGAACAATATTCGAAATTACTAATTATTACAAGCGCTAAACAAAATTATCTTTTAGATGCTAAAACATCATTATTATTACAGAAGTAGTTTCATAGCACTGTTGTGTGGTTACTTTTAAAATAACGTCAAAGAAAATAGTAAAAAAAAAAAAAAAAAAAAAAAAAAAGGTTATCCTTGAATTTTAAACTGTTTTTTCAACCCAAAGAATGGAAAAAACTGTAAAGCACATTATTTCTTGATTAAGCTGTCAAATTATACTTACGTAAATTCCTGAAATTGTTTTTTTTTTTTTTTCTTGTAGAATACCGACGTTTCGCTCATTTGTTTTCTCCTCATGGAAATACATAACACTACACTATATGTTGGTATTTTCTTTCAAAAATACTGCAGGATTCAGTTCCGAGAATAAAGTAAAAATGCAACTATTTCTTGTAACATCACATTTTATTTTGGTGTTGTTTTTTTTGTCATTGTAGCCCTTGATACTTGTAACACATTCGGCCAATACTGGTACGCAATTCAAACTTTTGGGATAGTTATGAGAATAAAGTAGTAATGTTACGAAAATAAACATAGCACAATAAAATAATATAGCGCCCTTCATATTACGAGAATAAAGTTGTTAGTTTACGAAAATAAACAGCACTACAATTTACAAGAATCAAGTCAAAATGTTACGGAAGTAGCTTTACATTTTTCCTTATACAATTTCAACTATTATTCCATACCTTCTGATAACATTACACTGGAGTTTTTTTTTTTTTGACGTACTGTATAAATGACGCCTTTTTGCCCCATACCGTTCTGATTTTTGGTAATTGCGCAAGCTGTACTTTTGGGCTAGTGCTTTTTGAAACAATAATGTAAAAGAAATTATGGCAGTATTACGATTTGAGCCTTTCTTGTAATATCGAAGGGAGTTTCTCTACATAGTAGGGGCGTTAAACTCACAATGACTATATTGCAAAACTCTTGTGTCTCTCAAAAAAGTCTCTTGTGTGGGAAAAAAATATATTGATCGCGATAGCAGCAGAACTGAAAAAGGCAAAAACTATATACATTTTCTCGTAATTTTATATTCAAAATAAAGTCAGTTGTATCAATATTTTATAATAAGAGATAACGTACAAGATACAGTATATCAGGTTATCAACGTTTTGTCACAAACTTATCATGTAGAATCAAATATCTCTCATTTTAGTGCAGGAATGAGTGCATTTTAAGGGTTTTAAGTGGACCCTGTAGTACAAAAGCAGCAAAGAAAAGGGATTAAAAAAACAACAACATAAAAATAAAACAAAATGTACTATGCTATGCTATGTACTATATAGCTATGAAATCATAAAAAGGGGTAGCTTAAGATTCACCAAGGTGCTTTGTCTTTGAAATGAAAACCCAAAAAAGCATATTAGATTTACAAAAGATTGTTCTCAACTTTTTCGCTTGCTTACTAGGGGTAACAATATTTACAGTTAAATGTTACACAACAACTAAGCTAAGTGCGTAGATAGTGCAGTCTTTTTTTTTTTTTTTTTTAGCATACTTTGGCTAAATTTAGTAGAGAAAATAATTTTTGTATTCGCAGCAAGTTAACTTGGCAGATTTCATTCTTATATCTAAGTTATGTCATGTAATTTATGGTACTGTACTTTGATTTAGTTTGGCCAAATTAGCTAACTAGCGAGTGTTGAGTATAAAAACAAAAAAACAAGCTAGCTAGCTTCCCAGTGCAATGCTTTGTTTCAATACTGTTGGAATGCAAACTTCAAAATGAAGTGAAACTAGTTAAAAAAAAAAAAGTGATATTAATGTGGCAGTGTCTACTTCTTTTTCAGTTCCTAACCTCCTTTGAGTTCACTCGCAATGGACGGTAACTCAAAAAACATTTCTAAACATTTATATAACTCAAAAGAATTTATTAAGGGTTTATTATCTTATGAGAACGAACTGTTTCCCAGTTTACAATGTCCGAATTTGCCTTTACCTGGCGGGATTTCATTTTCATGCCGTTGGGCCCAGTTGATTTTGTGACAAATAATTGTCAAAAGTGCAAATACTGCAAAAATTTGGCCTTTTAATGGCGAGCTCAGGATCAGTAGGACTTGGTCTTTTTAGATGTTAGATGTAAACTAGGGACGGACATAATAATCAATTACAGTGAACCCCCATCTATTTGCAAATCTTCATTCGCGAACTCCCAAACCTTTTTGATAAACTAACTATTTAACCGCTGAAAAACGCAGCTATCCGCATCAATCTGTATATTTTTTTATGCTCTTTCTATAATGCCACAAGATGCCGCCATATTAGCCGAGGAGTAGCTAGCGTTGGCCAGCAGCTGATACACAGCCAGCTTGACAGCGTACAGTAGCGTGATAGAAGATTCCAGTAGAAGTCCGAAAGCAAACTTCTCAAGATGATGCAAAGAAAGGTCCTGATTGCTATTGTCAGTAGTGGAAGTTAACAACGAATTAGCTGGTAATGGCTAGCTTCTCAATGTCAGCAACAGTAGGTGCCACACTAAAGATAGAGAGTACTTTGTGATTTCTGTATTTAAAAACTGAGTCCATCTACACATCACTGAGTCAAAAATGTGATCAAATGGATAATAAGAAAATTCATCGGTATTTTTACAGGTTGCCAAGCGGCGATGTACACGCCAGCAACATCGCAATTCCGATGTTTTTTTTTCCTCAAAATTTAATCATCTGTCAGCTATTTTTTTTAAAGGGTAGTGCTGTAAGTTGAGATTTAAATGATATTTAAGTCTTTTGGGATCATAGTGTGGGGTATATTTAGGGTTTTAATTATTAATAATGCATAAGCAATAATGAACATTTTTCGGGGGGTCAATTACGCATGGACTTTTGCCATTTGAAAGCAGGGATTTACTGTAATTGATCATCAAGAGTGGTCATATGGCGTTTGAATTGATTGTTGATTGATTGCGAGGAAAAATGGAACACACTACTTGATTCACTGAACTAGTATGCTGTCTAAAGAAGTAAAATGTAGCTACTGTACATCTACTGGTCAAATGCTCTGGGCAACATTCATCTGCTCAGTCCAACACTGGCATGGAAACAGGAATTCAGAACATTCAGAAGGATTCTCGCACAAATATATATATATTTTTTCATATAGACCAAGGGTGGGCAAACTTTTGTGCTACAGATTTGATTATAACAGACAGATGGACCAAATCATTTGTAAATGACAAAAAAAAAAGTAAAATAGTTTATTTTAATAATGAAATAATGGATTCTCTTTTTTTTTATAATTTCTACTTAAATTCTAAATATGTCAATCAAAATTAATAAATTAAAAAAAATTCATACAAGCTTTGCCCACCCCTGTTTTCAACAATTGACAAAATTTTAGTAATTCCAAGTACCATCTTTACTGCGACAAATCACGCCACAAATTGCACACACACGCACGCGCGCGCACACACACACACCCACCCACACCCACCCACACACACACACACACACACACAGAGAGACACACACACAGTTCTAATAATGGAAACAGTGAGGGTTACATTTCGGTTACGTCGTTAAATGTAAGGTGCAAGGCGGATTATAAACACTATAACGTGACATAGCTGTGAGCTAATGAGATTTGATTATTGTGTATACATACACACACACACACACACGACTCCCAAACAGTTAGGGATATTGGGCTTTGGGTGAAATTTTAAGATGAACCTATAATCCACTATAAACTGAGGAGGTGAACTTAACTTGACCTTCTCTAAACGTTTGAATGCACATGTCCAACAGTTCAATGTTTGAGTACTTTTTGCACAACTTGCTTGTTCTCCGCTGGTAGCTGACCCCTGAAAAGGCTTAAAGTTGCCTACAGATGCCACAAGACTGAGCCAAAGCACTACTTTTCTATTTGCCAGGCCTTTGGTGCTATCTTGTGGCATGTTGGGGAGTTTCAGAAAGACCAAAAAAATTGCAAATAGACGGGGGGGGAACGCTGTAGCACATTTAAGATTCATCCTGAAATTTCACCCAGCAGCCCAATATCCTTAACCTTCTGTTAGTAGTGTATATTCTCAAAAACACATCACCTTTTGGTTATTATTGCTGAGTCGCACTGGAACTGCCTGCCGCCGCTACATGTGGGCAGTGGATGGAAAAATGTAAATTTTCTTGCTTATTGTTGCTAGAGATGCTACAATCACTGCGTTGTGCAAGGCTCTGGAAAGACAAACGTCGCTGGTCCCCGGATAAAGCCAGCTTACCAAATGTATTTGTAAAAAATAAGTAATACTTATGACTTATTTCCACCCAGTGGCAGTGTTGCTGAGGTGCAAGAATCTCCGGGTAAAAAAAACAAACAAAAAGTAACCTTTCGATGCTTCAGGTGTTGGAATTCATCCTACCGCCAGAAAAGAGGGCAGGCGGTGGAAGAGGGTGTATGCGTGTTGAGGGAGGTAGCCCCATCGTGGGGTGAAGCAGGGGAGGCTCCGAGGACGGCATCTGCTCTGGCTGCCGCTCTGGTTTCACCGGACCGGACGAGCCGAGAGGGTCATCCAGCGGCTGGCTGACACGGAAGCACTTCTCCCGGTGCGCCTTGAGCATGTTGGAGAAGCGGAAACGCTGCCCGCACACCTCGCATGGGTACGGCTTCTCTCCCGTGTGGGTGCGGCGGTGGCGCTTCATGTTGGGCCGGCTCGTGAAGCTCTTTCCGCAGATCTCGCAGATGTACGGCTTCTCTCCTGTTGACGGCCAGACAAAAATGGAGACTACTTAAAGCGACAAACTGCGATGAACATCTATCGGGGGTGCAGGGACAGGTGAGTTTGGAGGAAAATCGGAGCGTTTGGTCAAGATCAGTCGTTGTGGAGCTGACTTATTGGTAGGGCTGGGCGATTAATCGATTTCATTGATTAATTAGAGGACAATCAAAGGTGAAAACACATCCTCACTGCTTACACTAACAACATGAGGAGCTAGTTTACAAAAGTACAGTCAGTGTTGGCAACAGTACGACTTTTCAGCGCAACTTGTTTTGAATAATGTCTTTGTCATTTGCTTTTTATAGAAGCAAGGGTTGATAGTAGAGGTGCAGCAATTAATTGATTCATCGACAACAAATCGATTATCCAATTAATCGACAACTATTTTGATAATCGATTAATCGTATATAGACCTTGTTTAACTTAAAATTGTTCAAATACTCCAAATTTCAGCCTCTCAGCAGTCAATATTCTCAGATTTCTATGTGAGACCAGACTGATTATCTTTGTATTTAATCAAAATAAAGCATTTGCAAACATCTGCTTTTACTCTTGAAAAGAATGATCAACATTTTTGCCTATTTTCTGACATGTTAATAAATCATAATCATTATCAGCAATTGAATCATAATTAGTTTGTTTATGTGCATTTTACTTCTTAATGTCAATTTGAAATAATGTGGAGTTTTTGAATGACGGGAAAAAAATATATTGATTCGGCGAAAAAATAAATATATACTGTAATAAGACAGATTAATCAATTATTCAAATAATCGTTAGTTGCAGCTCTAAAAAAACAGTATAATTGGAAATCAGATTTTTGTGGAATTTCTTTCACCGCCAGATTTTATTTTGGGTCCATAACGCCCAGCCCTAGTTTTGTGTTTAAGTTTCCGAAGCAATGACGAAAACTCAAATTTCTCTTAATTTTGCAGCACCCATCTGTCTAGTACACTGCATTTCAAAATATTATGTCAAAAAGATTTTTGCTGGATAAACGTTTGAAGTTTTAAATTCCTTAACTCAATCCAACATGGTTCCATGGTGGCAAAGCATTACTTCTGTCAAGATAAAGCTCCTGAATTCACTTGTAGGGGTTCACTGTACTCACCAGTGTGGGTTTTCATGTGTTCGTCAAAGTACTGCTTCATGTTGAAGTCCTTGCCGCACCACTGGCACATAAACTGCTTGTGTCCAATGTGGATGCTCATGTGCGAACGCAGCTGGTATTTGTACTGGAAACGTTCACTGCAGTTCTGCAATGGCAAGAAAGCACATTTTTAACAATAAAAACAGACAAAATAATAACTTGTTTAACATTGGCAAATAAAATTGTTCAATGCAACTTGGAAAAAGAGCTCAAACCTCACACTTGAAGGGCTTCTCTCCAGAATGCTGCAAAGAGTGCACCTTCAGGGACATGCTGCGTTTGAATGACTTCCCGCACGTCTCGCAGGTGAACGGCATGTCCTTCGTGTGGGCTACAAACACAAAATAAGAATTTTCTAGATTGGGTTGCGTGGAAGTGTTTGTTAATGTAATCGCATCTTGAAACGTTTGAGTGCACTACTTGGCTGCAACCAGTTGGTCTGCCATATTTAATAGGGAGGTGTTGGACACATCATCCTCACGGAGACAACAGCTATTAAAGAATAAAGGCTTTACAGAGCTCTACTGCCACAGGCATGCGTCCTATCGCATGTGGCCTAGCACCTCACTGTGGCACAAGCATAGTACTGCACATCAACTGAGGACATACAGAGTCTCTCAACACCCCCCCCCCCCCCACACACGTATTCTAATGTTGTCATTTAAACAAAAACAAAACAAAATACACAATGAATTTGATCTTTGACTTACATTTTTCAAAGTCCAAAATAATACCTTCAAACTTCTTCAATTTCAACTTTGTTACAGGTTTTGTCATTATATCAGTCAGACAATACGTCAAAGTTTCTCTCCCATCACCACCATCACAGTAGAGCTGATAAAGTGGGATTTTATGTTGACACGTTTACATCTCTGTTGACAGGGTTTTTGGCAAGAGTACTCTGGTTGTCATCCTGTACTATTTATATTATTTTTATTATATTATTTATATAGTTTTTATTAATAGCTCAGAGTAACTGATCTAAGTATAGACACGCCTGCTTTCCAAAACCTACAATGCATAAGTGGCTGTAATTGACGAAGCTGATAAAATGGGTGCAAGCTGATTTGTAAATTCTTTGAACAGTTCTTTTTTCATGCAAATCAAGAGCAACAAGAATAAGCGCGACGGAACGACGGCGGCTTACGACTCACCGACCATGTGCTTGCGGACATGCGCCATGGTGTAGAACTTCTTGTCGCAGATCTCGCAAGAGAACCTCTTCTCGGCGTAGCCGTGGACCACCTTGTTGTGCTCGTGCAAAGACCACAGCTTCTTGAAGGCCTTGCCGCATGCCACGCACTACAGAGCATATACTGACAGCTTAAAGTATGTCAACAAATACTATAATCTTATTCACATTTTTTTCCCCATTAAATTAAACTTTAGCCATTTTTTTTTTTGCCGTGATAATCAACTTATAATGTAAATCAAACAAAAAGAATTACATTCAATAAAAGTAAATGTTAATTTTATTTATATTTATTGAATGCAATTAATTGTTTGGATTTAATCAAAGTATCGCTTGGGTTTCGATTTATGGTTAAGGTTTGAAAGGTTATGATAAGGGTGAAGAGTTTTAGGTTCAGGAAAAATTATAGATCTATAAAATTGTTTAGATCTTTTAGCAAGAGGCAAGTCTTGATATCATGAATGAATCAAATGAGAATTTTTTTTATTTTTACCATTTGGCAAATAGCAATTTAAAGTCTTGCTCTCAG